>NC_060192.1:34490112-34507612 GCF_021184085.1 Oncorhynchus gorbuscha | reverse complement strand
ACTCAAATGTCCGGAGAAATGATGATAGCTCCGACAGATAACGTCAGATAACAAGCAATAAACATGACTAAATATACATGCTCTACATATATTTACAAAGATACACTTCTTCTTAATGCAACCGCTGTATTACATTTATTTTTAACGTTACAGACATCGTTCACTGGGCTATACAATGAGACGGCGCTCAGATATTAGCAGTATGTCTCCTCTACGTTTGGAGTCCACAGAAACCCAAAATAACCACATAAATATTCCCTTACCTTTGATGTTCTTCCATCAGAAGACGTAGAAGGAGTCATACTTACCCAATACATTGTTTGGTTTCACGTTGTGTGTCTCTGTATTAGCATATGCTAACAGCTTCAGCTGAAATGCACCCAAAATGACTTCTGGTCCAGCACTCTTGCGCATCAAAACTTCAAAATTACATATTATATGTCGACTAAACTGGTCAAACTATGTGCAGAATCGAGCTTTATGATGTTTTTAACATGTAAAACAATGATCAGCGCGAACAGACAAATCACCTTCAATTGGAGTTTCTTGGAAAAGAAATTGCCCCAAATCGGCCGCGCGCAATAGAGTTTATGTATTTGAGAGTGACCCGAACATTTTAGCCCGCCAAAGGACGAGGGCTCACGAGATTCTCACAATGAACGCGCCATTTGAAAGCAGGCATCGCGCTGAACACATACATACTGTTCCCAGATCGGTAGCTGCCTGGGAAGGGTGGGGGCGATGACGTCAAAGTTGACCCAACTTTTCTCTTGACAAGAGAGAGTTTGGGAGAAAGGCTGCCCTGAGACTTCTGCTTTACATACAGACATAATTTAAACGGTTTTAGAAACTTTAGAGTGTTTTCTATTCAATAATTATTATTATATGCATATATTAGCAATTTTGGGAAAAAATATTTTCAGTTTACTATGGGCACGCACTTCCTCCAAAGGGGGCAGTATTCAGCCCTAGTCTTAACAAGGTTGTGTCACCTAGTTTGAAGTGCCCTGGGTGAGAGAGGAGAGTTACTGTATGTATTAATCCTATATCCATATCTAAAAGTGTGTTTATTTGTGTTTATTAGTTCATAATCCTCTCCCTTCTCAAGTTTGCTCATAAGATATTATGACTTGTCTGGCCTGGTTTCACCTTCCATAACCTCAGGTTTGTGGTTCCACCCTCCGTCATCCCAACTTCAGCAAATCAGATTATGTCTCTATACTCCTGCTTCCTGTTTACAAACAGAAGCTCAACCAGGAAGTACCTGTGATCCATAGAGAAATGGTCATCTGAATCGGAGGCTATGATGCGGGATCTCAATCTGACCACCATCATTCCTGTTACCAAGAACTCTAAGACTTCATACCACAATGACTACCACCTTAGACTAACACCAATTTGCATACCGCCCCAACAGATCTACAAACAATGCAACCTCAATTGCGCTACACACTGCCCACTCTGACCTGGACAAGCTATGTGAGAATGCTATTCATCAACTACAGCTCAGCATTTAACACCATAGTGCCCTCCATGCTCGTCACCAAGCTCGGGACCCTGGGACTGAACACCTTCATCTGCAACTGGATCCTGGACTTCCTGACAGGCTGACCCCAGGTGGTGAGAGTAGGTAACATCACATCTGCCATGCTAACCCTCAACATTGGGGCCCCACAGGGGTGTGTGCTTAGACCCTCCTGTACTCCCTGTTTACCCCATGACTGTGTGGCCAAGTACGACTCCAACATCATCATCATGTTTGCTGACGACACGACGGTGGTAGGACTGATCACCAATGGCCATTTTTTTCAGCTATATTTAACCAGGTAGGCTAGTTGAGAACAAGTTCTCATTTACAACGATGACCTGGCCAAGATAAAGCAAAGCAGTGTGACACAACCAACAACACAGAGTTACACATGGAATAAACAATTATACAAGGAGGAGGTCAGAGAACGATGAGACATGTTACAGGGAGGTCAGAGAACGATGAGACATGTTACAGGGAGGAGGTCAGAGAACGATGAGACATGGTACAGGGAGGAGGTCAGAGAACGATGAGACATGGTACAGGGAGGAGGTCAGAGAACGATGAGACATGTTACAGGGAGGTCAGAGAACGATGAGACATGTTACAGGGAGGTCAGAGAACGATGAGACATGTTACAGGGAGGTCAGAGAACGATGAGACATGTTACAGGGAGGTCAGAGAACGATGAAACATGTTACAGGGAGGTCAGAGAACGATGAGACATGGTACAGGGAGGTCAGAGAACGATGAGACATGTTACAGGGAGGAGGTCAGAGAACGATGAGACATGTTACAAGGAGGAGGTCAGAGAACGATGAGACATGGTACAGGGAGGTCAGAGAACGATGAGACATGTTACAGGTAGGTCAGAGAACGATGAGACATGGTACAGGGAGGTCAGAGAACGATGAGACATGTTACAGGGAGGAGGTCAGAGAACGATGAGACATGTTACAGGGAGGTCAGAGAACGATGAGACATGTTACAGGGAGGTCAGAGAACGATGAGACATGGTACAGGGAGGAGGTCAGAGAACGATGAGACATGTTACAGGGAGGAGGTCAGAGAACGATGAGACATGTTACAGGGAGGTCAGAGAACGATGAGACATGGTACAGGGAGGTCAGAGAACGATGAGACATGTTACAGGGAGGTCAGAGAACGATGAGACATGTTACAGGGAGGTCAGAGAACGATGAGACATGTTACAGGGAGGTCAGAGAACGATGAGACATGTTACAGGGAGGAGGTCAGAGAACGATGAGACATGTTACAGGGAGGTCAGAGAACGATGAGACATGTTACAGGGAGGTCAGAGAACGATGAGACATGTTACAGGGAGGAGGTCAGAGAACGATGAGACATGGTACAGGGAGGTCAGAGAACGATGAGACATGGTACAGGGAGGTCAGAGAACGATGAGACATGTTACAGGGAGGAGGTCAGAGAACGATGAGACATGGTACAGGGAGGTCAGAGAACGATGAGACATGGTACAGGGAGGTCAGAGAACGATGAGACATGTTACAGGGAGGTCAGAGAACGATGAGACATGTTACAGGGAGGTCAGAGAACGATGAGACATGTTACAGGGAGGAGGTCAGAGAACGATGAGACATGTTACAAGGAGGAGGTCAGAGAACGATGAGACATGGTACAGGGAGGTCAGAGAACGATGAGACATGTTACAAGGAGGAGGTCAGAGAACGATGAGACATGGTACAGGGAGGTCAGAGAACGATGAGACATGTTACAGGGAGGTCAGAGAACGATGAGACATGTTACAGGGAGGAGGTCAGAGAACGATGAGACATGTTACAGGGAGGAGGTCAGAGAACGATGAGACATGTTACAGGGAGGTCAGAGAACGATGAGACATGTTACAGGGAGGTCAGAGAACGATGAGACATGTTACAGGGAGGAGGTCAGAGAACGATGAGACATGTTACAGGGAGGAGGTCAGAGAACGATGAGACATGTTACAGGGAGGAGGTCAGAGAACGATGAGACATGTTACAGGGAGGTCAGAGAACGATGAGACATGTTACAGGGAGGTCAGAGAACGATGAGACATGTTACAGGGAGGTCAGAGAACGATGAGACATGTTACAAGGAGGAGGTCAGAGAACGATGAGACATGTTACAGGGAGTTCAGAGAACGATGAGACATGGTACAGGGAGGTCAGAGAACGATGAGACATGTTACAGGGAGTTCAGAGAACGATGAGACATGGTACAGGGAGGTCAGAGAACGATGAGACATGTTACAGGGAGGAGGTCAGAGAACGATGAGACATGGTACAGGGAGTTCAGAGAACGATGAGACATGTTACAGGGAGGAGGTCAGAGAACGATGAGACATGGTACAGGGAGGTCAGAGAACTGGCAGTGTGGTGCCAGGACAACAACCTCTCCCTCAACATCGGCAAGCCAGGTCCTTAGGCAGCAAAGCATCCCCACACCATCACCTTACCACCACCATGCTTGACTGTTGGTATGAGGCTCTAACTGTAGAATGCAGTGTTTGGTTTTCACCAGGCATGTCAAGCATGGTGGTGGTAGGGTGATGTTTTGGGATTTTTTTATTATCTACAGTATTATCATCACTGCATTGTTGGGAAAGAATTTCACTGTGCTGTTTTAACACTTGTTGTATCCTGTGCACATGGTGAATACACTTTAAAACGTAACACTTCTGCTCAGGAATGAGGAGCTTGTTGTAGCGGTAAGATATTGTTTGTCACCGCGAGACACACACACTTTGATCTCACATACACACACACAAACAAGCGAGCACACACACACACACACACACACATACTTGACAAACTCCCGTGTGCGTTGCTGGTATTTACATTCCATAACGACAGCCCTAGGATCGCCCGGCAACGCGTCTGACATTCTAGAACTTCGTAATTAACCATAATCCTGCTCAGCCAGAGGAGATGAGATAAGACACACACACACACACTTAAAGACACAGACAAACAGACATCTCTGGTTTATGTGAGATGAACTCAGTGAGTAGGAAAACAGGCTGCAGCCCAAATGGCACCCCGTTCTCTAATCGGTAAACTACTTTGGAACATAGCCCTATGGGTCCTGGTAAAAGCCCAAATGACACCCCGTTCTCTAATCGGTAAACTACTTTGGAACATAGCCCTATGGGTCCTGGTAAAAGCCCAAATGGCACCCCGTTCTCTAATCGGTAAACTACTTTAGAACATAGCCCTATGGGTCCTGGTAAAAGCCCAAATGACACCCCGTTCTCTAATCGGTAAACTACTTTGGAACATAGCCCTATGGGTCCTGGTAAAAGCCCAAATGGCACCCCGTTCTCTAATCGGTAAACTACTTTACTTTAGAACATAGCCCTATGGGTCCTGGTAAAAGCCCAAATGACACCCCGTTCTCTAATCGGTAAACTACTTTGGAACATAGCCCTATGGGTCCTGGTAAAAGCCCAAATGGCACCCCGTTCTCTAATCGGTAAACTACTTTAGAACATAGCCCTATGGGTCCTGGTAAAAGCCCAAATGGCACCCCGTTCTCTAATCGGTAAACTACTTTGGAACATAGCCCTATGGGTCCTGGTAAAAGCCCAAATGGCACCCCGTTCTCTAATCGGTAAACTACTTTGGAACATAGCCCTATGGGTCCTGGTAAAAGCCCAAATGGCACCCCGTTCTCTAATCGGTAAACTACTTTGGAACATAGCCCTATGGGTCCTGGTAAAAGCCCAAATGGCACCCCGTTCTCTAATCGGTAAACTACTTTGGAACATAGCCCTATGGGTCCTGGTAAAAGCCCAAATGGCACCCCGTTCTCTAATCGGTAAACTACTTTGGAACATAGCCCTATGGGTCCTGGTAAAAGCCCAAATGGCACCCCGTTCTCTAATCGGTAAACTACTTTGGAACATAGCCCTATGGGTCCTGGTAAAAGCCCAAATGGCACCCCGTTCTCTAATCGGTAAACTACTTTAGAACATAGCCCTATGGGTCCTGGTAAAAGCCCAAATGACACCCCGTTCTCTAATCGGTAAACTACTTTAGAACATAGCCCTATGGGTCCTGGTAAAAGCCCAAATGGCACCCCGTTCTCTAATCGGTAAACTACTTTAGAACATAGCCCTATGGGTCCTGGTAAAAGCCCAAATGACACCCCGTTCTCTAATCGGTAAACTACTTTGGAACATAGCCCTATGGGTCCTGGTAAAAGCCCAAATGGCACTCCGTTCTCTAATCGGTAAACTACTTTAGAACATAGCCCTATGGGTCCTGGTAAAAGCCCAAATGGCACCCCGTTCTCTAATCGGTAAACTACTTTGGAACATAGCCCTATGGGTCCTGGTAAAAGCCCATGGGTCCTGGTAAAAGCCCAAATGGCACCCCGTTCTCTAATCGGTAAACTACTTTAGAACATAGTCCTATGGGTCCTGGTAAATGCCCAAATGGCACCCCGTTCTCTAATCGGTAAACTACTTTAGAACATAGCCCTATGGGTCCTGGTAAAAGCCCAAATGGCACCCCGTTCTCTAATCGGTAAACTACTTTGGAACATAGCCCTATGGGTCCTGGTAAAAGCCCAAATGGCACCCTGTTCTCTAATCGGTAAACTACTTTGGAACATAGCCCTATGGGTCCTGGTAAAAGCCCAAATGGCACCCCGTTCTCTAATCGGTAAACTACTTTGGAACATAGCCCTATGGGTCCTGGTAAAAGCCCAAATGGCACTCCGTTCTCTAATCGGTAAACTACTTTGGAACATAGCCCTATGGGTCCTGGTAAAATCCCAAATGGCACCCCGTTCTCTAATCGGTAAACTACTTTGGAACATAGCCCTATGGGTCCTGGTAAAAGCCCAAATGGCACCCCGTTCTCTAATCGGTAAACTACTTTGGAACATAGCCCTATGGGTCCTGGTAAAAGCCCAAATGGCACCCCGTTCTCTAATCGGTAAACTACTTTGGAACATAGCCCTATGGGTCCTGGTAAAAGCCCTCACCTCGTCTCCAGGGATTACTCTCCACAATATCATATTATTGGATGCCTTACTTTTATAGCTGGATATACAGTAGAGAGAGAGAGAGAGAGAGAGAGAGAGAGAGAGAGAGAGAGAGAGAGAGAGAGAGAGAGAGAGAGAGAGAGAGAGAGAGAGAGAGAGAGAGAGAGAGAGAGAGAAGCTGAGTTAGAGAGAGATAGATGATGAGATAGAGAGAAGATGAGAGAGAGGAAGAGAGAGAGAGAGATGATGAGATAGAGAGGACGAGATAGAGAGATGATGAGATAGAGAGAAGATGAGAGAGAAAGAGAGAGAGATGATGAAGATAGAGAGATGATGAGAGAGAGAGAGAAAGAGAGAGAGAGATGATGAGATAGAGAGAAGATGAGAGAGAGAGATGATGAGATTGAGAGAGAGGAAGAGAGAGAGAGATGATGAGATAGAGAGATGATGAGAGAGAAAGAGAGAGAGAGATGATGAGAGAGAGGAAGAGAGAGAGATGAGGAAGAGAGAGAGAGAGAAGATGAGAGAGAGAGAGATGATGAGATAGAGAGAGATGATGAGAGATAATGAGAGAGATAATTTGATGGAGAGAGAGACAGACAGGTATAGAAGGAATGGGAGAGATAATCAGATGGAGAGAGAGAGAGGTATAGAGGGAATGGGAGAGATAATTAGATGGATAGAGAGACAGACAGGTATACAAGGAATGGGAGAGATAATCAGATGGATAGAGAGACAGACAGGTATAGAAGGAATGGGCGAGATAATCAGATGGATAGAGAGACAGACAGGTATAGACGGAATGGGAGAGATAATCAGATGGATAGAGAGACAGACAGGTATAGAAGGAATGGGCGAGATAATCAGATGGATAGAGAGACAGACAGGTATAGACGGAATGGGAGAGATAATCAGATGGATAGAGAGACAGACAGGTATAGACGGAATGGGAGAGATAATCAGATGGATAGAGAGACAGACAGGTATAGAAGGAATGGGAGAGATAATCAGATGGATAGAGAGACAGACAGGTATAGAAGGAATGGGCGAGATAATCAGATGGATAGAGAGACAGACAGGTATAGAAGGAATGGGAGAGATAATCAGATGGATAGAGAGACAGACAGGTATAGAAGGAATGGGCGAGATAATCAGATGGATAGAGAGACAGACTGGTATAGAAGGAATGGGAGAGATAATCAGATGGATAGAGAGACAGACAGGTATAGATGGAAGGGAGATGGAGAAACAGAGCAAACTAGAATGCTATTTGGCCCTAAAAAGAGAGTACACAGCGGCAGAATACCTGTCCACTGTGACTGACCCAAAATTAAAGAAAGCTTTGACTATGTACAGACACAGTGAGCATAGCCTTGCTATTGAGAAAGGCCGTCGTAGGCAGACATGGCTCTCAAGAGAAGACAGGCAATGTGCTCACTGCCCACAAAATGAGGTGGAAACTGAGCTGCACTTCCTAACCTCCTGCCCAATGGATGACCATATTAGAGACACATATTTCCCTCAGATTACACAGATCCACAAAGAATTTGAAAACAAATGCAGTTTTGATAAACTCCCATATCTACTGGGTGAAATTCCACAGTGTGCCATCACAGCAGCAAGATTTGTGACCTGTTGCCACCAGAAAAGGGCAACCAGTGAAGAACACACACCATTGTAAATACAACCCATATTTATGCTTATTTATATTATATTGTGTCCTTTAACCATTTGTACATTGTTAAAACACTGTATATATATAATATGACATTTGTAATGTCTTTATTGTTTTGAAACGTCTGTATGTGTAATGTTTACTGTTAATTTTTATTGTTTATTTCACTTTATATATTCACTTTATATATTATCTACCTCACTTGCTTTGGCAATGTTAACACATATTTCCCATGCCAATAAAGCCCTTGAATTGAATTGATTTGAATTGAATTGAAAGAGACAGGTATAGAGGGAATGGGAGAGATAATTAGATGGAGAGAGAGAGACAGACAGGTATAGAAGGGATGGGAGAGATAATTAGATGGAGAGAGAGACAGACAGGTATAGAGGGAATGGGAGAGATAATTAGATGGAGAGAGAGAGACAGACAGGTATACAGGGAATGGGAGAGATAATTAGATGGAGAGAGAGAGACAGACAGGTATAGAAGGGATGGTAGAGATAATTAGATGGAGAGAGAGAGACAGACAGGTATAGAGGGAATGGGAGAGATAATTATCTGTCTATCTGTCTCTCTCTCTCTCTCTCTCCCTCTCTCCCTCTGTATCTCTCTCTCTCACTCTGTCTCTCTGTCTCTCTCTCTCTCTCTCTCCCTCTCTCCCTCTGTCTCTCTCTCCCTCTGTCTCTCTCTCTCTCCCTCTGTCTCTCTCTCTCCCTCTGTCTCTCTCCCTCTCTCTCTCTCTCTCTCTCTCTCTCTCTCTCTCTCTCCTCTCTCTCCATCTGTCTCTCTCTCTCTCTCTCTCTCTCTCTCTCTCTCTCTCTCTCTCTCTCTCTCTCTCTCTCTCTCTCTCTCTCTCTCTCTCTCCCTCTGTCTCTCTCTCTCCCTCTGTCTCTCTCTCTCTCCCACTGTCTCTCTCTCTCTCCCACTGTCTCTCTCTCCCTCTGTCTCTCTCTCTCTCCCTCTCTCCCTCTGTCTCTCTCTCTCCCTCTGACTCTCTCTCTCTCCATCTGTCTCTCTCTCTCCCTCTGTCTCTCTCTCTCCCTCTGTCTCTCTCTCTCTCCCACTGTCTCTCTCTCTCTCCCACTGTCTCTCTCTTTCTGTCTCTCCCTCTCTCTCTGTCTCTCTCTCCCTCTGTCTCTCTCTCCCTCTGTCTCTCCCTCTCTCCCTCTGTCTCTCTCTCCCTCTGTCTCTCTCTCCCACTGTCTCTCTCTCCCTCTGTCTCTATCTCCCTCTGTCTCTCTCTCTCCCTCTGTCTCTCTCTCTCTCCCTCTGTCTCTCTCTCTCTCCCTCTGTCTCTCTCTCCCTCTCTCTCTCTCTCTCTCTCTCTCTCTCTCTCTCTCTCTCTCTCTCTCTCTCTCTCTCTCTCTCTCTCTCTCTCTCTCTCTCTCTCTCTCTCTCTCTCTCTCTCTCTCCCTCTGTCTCTCTCTCTCTCTCCATCTGTCTCTCTCTCTCTCTCCCCCTCTGACTCTCTCTCTCTCCATCTCTCTCTCTCTCTCTCCCTCTGTCTCTCTCTCTCTCCCACTGTCTCTCTCTCCCTCTGTCTCTCTCTCTCATTTTCTCTCTCTCCTTTTTTTCTTTGTTCCGATGTTATGTTGTTGTGTCCTAGTGTGACACCATGGCTCTAAGTTAGAGTAGATTAATAACTAAGGAGAACAAGCCAAGGCTCTGAGCACTATCTCTCCCTCCTGTTGTCATCTTCTGCAGAGCTCAAAAGCCTCTGGATTTGTCCTCTGTTCACGCTGCAACCAATTTCATACTCACACAGACACGCATGCTCGCACCCACACGCACACACTCACACCCATTCCAAGATGCTTACACGCACGCTTCATACTCCTCAGAGGAAAACGTGAGTTTAAATCACACCAGAGAACATTGTTCCTATATTCCAGAGTGGCTGTTCTGTCGACATTCTGGGTTTTTAAATCAAATCAAATTACATGTCATTGGTCCCATACACATATTTAGCAGATGTTATTGCGGGTGAAGTGAAATGCTTGTGCTCCAGCAGTGCAGTGATATAGTATCTAACAATACACAGCAATACTCACACATCTAGAAAGTAAAAGAACGGAATTAACAAAAATATAGAAATATTAAAAATAAAAAATTATTTATTTATTTAACATTTATTTAACTAGACAAGTCGGTTAAGAATAAACTATTATTTATAATGACGGCCTACCAAAAGGCAAAAGGCCTCCTGCGGTGACAGGGGCCTGGGATAAAAAATGTTTTAACATAATAATACCAATAAAATATAAATACATAACACACATCACAACAAGAGAGACAAAACAACACTACATAAAGAGAGACCTAAGACAACAGAGAGAGTCCAGAGATTAAATACAGTGGGGCAAAAAGGTATTTAGTCAGCCACCAATTGTGCATGTTCTCCCACTTAAAAATCCAGAAAATCACATTGTATGATTTTTAATGAATTTATTTGCAGATTATGGTGGAAAATAAGTATTTGGTCAATAACAAAAGTTTATCTCAATACTTGTTATATACCCTTTGTTGGCAATGACAAAGGTCAAACGTTTTCTGTAAGTCTTCACATGGTTTTCACACACTGTTGGTGGTATTTTGGCCCATTCCTCCATGCAGATCTCCTCTAGAGCAGTGATGTTTTTGGGCTATTGCTGGGCAACACGGACTTTCAACTCCCTCCAAAGATTTTCAAGACGACACACTGGGCGTAAATATATATATTGATTGCAATTATTCCAGAATGAGTGAGTGTTCATGTGTAAAGGATTAGCATTTCAATTGTTATAATTAACAACTCTGTAGTGACTTCTTAGTCGACCCCCACTCTCCGTTTTGCCTTACTTAGTTAGTAAATAAATGATTTAAGACAATTGATGTATGGATGACTCATAGTGAAGACTGGGTTCGTGCAGATAACCAACAATTTATGACGTTTGGAATGAGACTAACGTAAAGTAAATAATTCATTAATTCGAAGACTAATTGATCAGATAAAATATCTGAAAAGTTATTTTAGGAAATGATGACTTTGTAATCTGAATATTTTTCCTTGGTGCCCCGACTTCCTAGTTAATGAATCAGTTGATCGCGTGATACTAATTACAGAGAATCCTTGATAAAAGCCACGTCTTCAGTTTAATGATAGTAAAGACACGACACTAGGAAGATAAAATAAATATATATATATGATGGGATGTATAGACATTATGGACAGTGATATAATATGTAGAATACCTAGACATAATAGTACAAGCACAGCAATAGTTCAATAGGATGACCTTGACTACAATCATGTCTATACAGTATATACATATGAAGTGGGTAAAACAGTATGTTTTAAAGCCACCAGTGTTCCATTATTAAAGTGACCAGTGTTCCATAATTAAAGTGACCAGTGTTCCATTATTTAAGTGAGCAGTGTTCCATGTCTATGTACATAGGACAGCAGCCTCTAAGGTGCAGTGGGTTGAGTAATCGGGTGGAGGTAGGCTAGTGACAGTGACTAAATTTCAGGGCAGGGTGGGTGGAGGTAGGCTAGTGACAGTGACTAAATTTCAGGGCAGGGTGGGTGGAGGTAGGCTAGTGGTGACTATTTAAACGTCTGATGGCCTTGAGATAGAAAAATAGCTTCTATCTCTGGGTCCCAGCTTTGATGTAGTTGTACTGACCTCACTTTCTGGATGGTAACGGGGTGAACAGGCCATGGATCGGATGGCTGAGATCCTTCATGATATTTTTGGCCTTCCTGTGACACCGGGTGCTGTAGATGTCCTGGAGGGCAGTCAGTGAGGCCCCAGTGATGCGTTGGGTTGACAGCACCACTCTCTGGAGAGCCCTGCGGTTGCGTACGGTGTGGTTTCCATACCAGGCGGTGATTCAGCCCAACATGATGCTCTAAAAAGTATTAAGACCCCTTGACTTTTTCAACATTTTGTTACGTTAAAGCCTTTTTAATATGAATATGATATAATTACAAAGCAAAAACAGGTTTAGACATTACAGGACATTACAGGTTTAGACGTTACAAATTAAAAACTGAAATATCACATCTACATAAGAATTCAGAGCCTTTTCTCAGTACTTTGTTGAATCACATTTAGCAGAGATTACAGCCTAGAGTCTTCTTGGGTATTACGCTACAAGCTTGGCACACCTGTATTTGAAGAGTTTCTCCCATTCTTCTCTGCAGATCCTCTCAGATCCTCACATGTCAGATTGGATGGGGAACGTTGCTGCACAGCTATTTTCAGATCTCTTCAGATATGTTCGATTGGGTTCAAGTCAAGACTCTGGCTAAGCCACTCAAGGACATTCAGATACTTATCCCAAAGCCACTCCTGCATTGTCTTGACTGTGCGCTTAGAGTCGTTGTCCTGGTGGAAGGTGAATCTTTGCCCCAGTCTGAGGTCCTGAGTGCTCTGGAGCAGGTTTTCATCAGGGATCTCTCTGTACTTTGCTCTGTTCATCTTTCCATTGTTCCTGACCAGTCTCCCAGTTCCTGCCAGTGAAATACATCCCCACAGCATGGTACTGCCACCACCATGCTTCAATGTAGGGATGGTGACAGGTTTCCTCCAGATGTGACGCTTGGCATTCAGACCAAAGAGTTCCATCTTGATTTCATCAGACCAGACAATCTTGTTTCTCATGGTCTTTAGGTGCGTTTTGGCAAACTCCAAGCAGGCTGTCTGGTGCCTTTTACTGAGGAGTGGCTTCTGTCTGGCCACTCTACCTTAAAGGCATGATTGGTGGAGTGCCTCAGAGATGGTTGTCCTTTTGTAAGGTTCTCCCATCGCCACAGAGGAACTCTAGAGCTCTGTCAGAGTGACCATTGGTTTCTTGGTCACCTCCTTAACCAAGGCACTTCTCCCCAGATTGCTCAGTTTGGCCGGGTGGCCAGCTCTACAAAGTCTTGGTGGTTCCAAATTTCTTCCATTTGAGAATGATGGTGACCACTGTGTTCTTGGAGACCTTCAATGCTGCAGAAATATTTTGGTAACCTTCCCCAGATCTGTGCCTCAACAAAATCCAGTCTAGGAGCTCTACGGACAATTCCTTCAACCTCATGGCTTGGTTTTTGCTCTGACATGCACTGTCAAGTATGGGACTTTGATTGGACTCCAATCAAGTTGTAGAAACATCTCAAGTATGATCAATGGAAACAAGATGCACCTGAGCTCAATTTCGAGTCTCATAGCAAAGGGTCTAAATAATTATGTAAATAAGGTATGTGTTTTTTATTTTGAATACATTTGTAAAAATGTCTAAAAACCTGTTTTTGCTTTGTCATTATGGGGTATTGTGATGTCATTATGGGGTATTGTGTGTAGATGGATGAGATAATTAAAACATGTATTAATTTTAAAATAATGTTGCAATATAACACATTTTGAAAAAGTCAAGGGTTTTGATTACTTTTCAAATGCACTGTACACTTCCTGACGAACTCAGTCACTATGTCAGTGTATATGTAAGATAATGTTATTCTCAGAGGCAACCCAGAACATATCCCAGTCCGCGTGATCCAAACAGTCTTCAAGCATGGATTCTCGTAGCCGTCCCGGGAGGGAGAGTATCAATCGGTCTAGAGTTTTTGATGCGGCAATGTGTTAATAAAATTCAGTAGCGCAACCGGGGGGTCCGTGGGCGACACACAATTGGCCTAGCGTCGTCCGGGTTAGGGAGTGCTTGGCCGGTAGGGATATCCTTGTCTCATCGCGCACCAGCGACTCCTGTGGCGGACCGGGTAACCAAGGTTGCCAGGTGTACAGTGTTTCCTCCGGCACATTGGTGCGGCTGGCTTCCGGGTTGGATGCGCACTGTGTTAAAACCTCTTGGTGTTAGGGGGCAGTATTTTCATTTTTTTTAAACGTTCCCGTTTTAAACGGGATATTTTGTCAGGAAAAGATGCATATAATTGACAGCTTTGGATAGAAAACACTCTAACGTTTCCAAATCTGTAAAGATATTGTCTGTGAGAATAACAGAACTGATATTGCAGGCGAAAGCCTGGGAAAAATCCAATCCGGAAGTGCCCCAGGTTTTGAAAGCACTGCATTCCAATTACTCCCTATATGGCTGTGAATGTACCATCAATGAGATTACGCTTTCTACGTATTCCCCAACGCGTCTACAGCATTGTGACATAGTTTTACGCATTTCTGTTGAAGAATAGCCGTATGGGGGCACATTGCGTAAGTGGTCACATGGTGGCTCCGAGAGAGATTCTTGCGTAAAGTGCAGAGGTAGCCATTACTCCAATCGGTCCTAGAGAAAAAGGAATTGTCCAAACGGATATATTATCGAATAGATATTAGAAAAACACCTTGAGGATGGATTCTAAACAACGTTTGCCATGTTTCTGTCGATATTATAAAGCTAATTTGGAATATTTTTCGCCGTTGTGGTGACCGCAATTTCCGGGCGATTTCTCAGCCAAACGTGAAGAACAAACGGAGCTATTTCGGCTACAAAAATTATATTTTGGGAAAAAATGAACTTTGGCTGTCTACCTGGGAGTCTCGTGAGTGAAAACATCCAAAGTTCATCAAATGTAAACGATTTAATTTGATTTCTTTTCTGATTTCCGTGACAAGTTTGCCTGCTGCTAGCAAGGTATAATGCTATGCTAGGCTATGATAAACTTACACAAATGCTTGTCTAGCGTTGGCTGTAAAGCATATTTTGAAAATCTGAGATGACAGAGTGATTAACAAAAGGCTAAGCTGTGTTCCAATATATTTCACTTGTGATTTTCATGAATATATTTTCTAGGAAGATTTATGTCCGTTGCGTTATGCTAATTAGTGTCAGATGATGATAACGGTCCTATTCACAGGCTGGGCGTCACTACAGGTTAAGAAGCAGTGCGGCTTGGTTGGGTTGTATATCGGAGGACGCATGACTTTCAACCTTCGTCTCTCCCGAGCCCGTACGGGAGCTTTATCGATGAGACAAGATAATAGCTACTAAACAATTGTAAACCACGAAATTGGGGAGAAAATAAAATAAAATAAATTCAGTAGCGTTTTCCTCAGATTTGTTTTATGAAAGTCCTCAGCCTCAGGATATGTGGTTCAGGATATGTGGTTCAGGATATGTGGTTCAGGATATGTGGTTCCGGATATGTGGTTCAGGATATATGGTTCAGGATATGTGGTTCACAGTTTGAACAAAGTCCAGTGCAGTTCCTTTTGGGGACCGGTGCAACTTGCTATCGGCTTGAGGTGGAATTTACACAGTTGTGACGATGACCGAAGACCATTTTCTCTGGAGGTAATACTTTTGGCATTTGATTGTGAGGTATTCTAGGTAGGGTGAACAAAATGACTTGAGTTCCTGTACATTACCACAATCACACCATGAAAAATACACCTCTGCCTTACTTTTTCTCAGAAAGGTCTTTATTCCTGTCTGTGCGATGTACTGAGAACCCAGCTGGGTGTATGGACGGGGACAGTATATCCGCAGAGAGCCATAACTCCATGAAACAGAGTATGTTACAGTCCCTGATGTCGCTCTGGAATGAGCTCATCTGTTTTATTGTCCAGGGACTGAACATTAGCGAGTAATATAATAATATAACAATATAATAGTAATATACTCGGAAGTGGCGCATAGTTTGCATGCCTCCTGAGTCGGACTGAAAGTCCTCTTCTCCTCCGGCGGCGTCTTGAAGCCTCTGGGATGAGTGGAATCGCCTTGGAGGGTACGAACAAAGGATCCAATTAAAGAAATTGGTATTTCTGGTCGAAATGTTGGTGAGTTACCGCTGCTATTATACCCAAAAGTTATTTCCGTCTGTATTTAACAACGCAAAAACGTTCTGAGATAATATTGTGAAAAATGACGCAAAAAATAAAACACAGTAAAGTTGATTAGGAGCCAGGAACCAGGTGACCATGCCTATTGGCGCAATCTTGATTCTTCCGCGTTTTACATTTTGAGAGAGATTTGGGATAAAACGGAGCCGGATCTGTCCCCCTCTTACCCTAAATACTGCCACAGGATCCCAGCCAGGTCACACCAGATCGACTTCAATATTCAACGTTTCTCCAGGTCCCCAGAACGTTGGGAGATCCTTCCAATAACCTCCACTAGGGGCAATGTGAGCACCTATTACCATCGAATAGGCTTGCGGCTTGCATGGGCATTGTGGATGTGGATAGAGTTTAAACCGCTGTCAACTTAACCTTAACCCTCACCTTAACCCTCAACTTAACCTTAACCCTCACCTTAACCCTTAACTTAACCTTAACCCCTACCTTAACCTTAACCTATAACTTAACCTTAACCCTCACCTTAACCCTCCACTTAACCTTAACTTTAACCCTTACCTTAACCTTACCCTTAACCCTTAACCCTCACTTTAAACTTAACTCTCACCTTAACCTTAACCCTCAGCTTAACCTTAACCCTCACCTTAATCTTAACCGTAACCCTCATCTTAACCTTAACCCTTACCTTAGCCTTAACCTTAACCCTCACCTTAACCCTCACTTTAATCTTAACCCTTACCTTAACCTTAACCTTAACCCTCACCTTAACCTTAACCCTCACATTAACCTTAACCCTTATGTCGTGTCTTTACTATCATCAACTGAAGACTTATAGTTTTTATCAAAGATTCTCTGTAATTAGTATTTAGTATTACACGATTAGACTGCTTAATCATGTAACCGTAATTACTAGGAAGTCGGGGCACCAAGGAAAAATATTGAGATTACAAAGTTATCATTTCCGAAAATAACTTTTCAGATATTTTATCTGATCAATTAGTCTTCGAATTAATGAATTATTTACCTCACGTTAGTCTCATTCCAAACGTCTTAAGTTGTTGGTTATCTGCACGAACCCAGTCTTTACTATGAGTCATCCATACATCAATTGTCTTAAATAATTTATTTATTACTAACTAAGTAATTCACAGAAATGCATAAACAAACCGTAAACAAGGTAAATGTGGTGACAGGAAATGAGAGGAGAATGTGCCCTAGTGGGCTAAAATGGCATCGCGGCTTGTTAGACAAAAGGGAAGTGGGGGTCGACTAAGAAGTCACTACAGAGTTAATAATTGATAATTGAAATGCTAATCCTTTACACATGAACGCTCACTCATTCTGGAATAATTGCAATCAATATATATATTTACGCTCAGTGTGTCGTCTTGATGATGACACACTCGCTGATGAAAAGTTTGTTTCTTTGGTAGAATTGTCCGTCTCTCTCCCTCTCTCTCTCGGTTGTGGTTAGAGTGGATTGTTCAGAGTGACATTAATTAGTTTCGT
>NC_060192.1:34442612-34485112 GCF_021184085.1 Oncorhynchus gorbuscha | reverse complement strand
AAATAGGCCTACCTGATTCCTTCTTATCCTTTGCACAAAGAGCCTACAGCAGTGTCTGTCTGTCCGGAGCTCACTGACGCAGGAAACTCGGAGGACCTAGAATATTTTCTACAATGTTACCAGTTTTACCAAGTTGAAACACTAGTTGCTACAACATTTCCAATTCCATGCTGACAGGCCATGCGTAGCCAATGTGATTTATAGGACATTTTACATATTGGCAATGGCAATAGAAGTTACTTCTGGATTTGTATAATTTTCATTTTGAATTTTGATGAACCACATGACACTGATTTTGTGACATGAAGGCTTTATTATACGTGAAATTAAACTGTTAACTGGCATGCAGATCAATAGAAATGGAAAGATAACTTGTCACTCAAAATGGTTGCCGACTCCTGGTGTAGCCTACAACTGGCAACAGAATCTGCCAAGGCGAACAGCAACGGGATGAGGAGGGTCGGGAACAGGTTTTCTTCTTGGTCAACCAAGATTTATTTTTGTCAGGGACTCTTTTCCCCTCTTTCTTGTCCTCTTTTCCTTTCCCAGCCTGGTCAGATGCAGTCTCTCTCACTCCTAATCTCTCTCACTCCTAATCTCTCTCACTCCTAATCTCTCTCACTCCTAATCTCTCTCACTCCTAATCTCTCTCACTCCTAATCTCTCTCACTCCTAATCTCTCTCACTCCTAATCTCTCTCACTCCTAGTCTCTCTCACTCCTAATCTCTCTCACTTCTAATCTCTCTCACTCCTAATCTCTCTCACTCCTAGTCTCTCTCACTCTAATCTCTCACTCCTAATCTCTCTCACTCCTAATCTCTCTCACTCCTAATCTCTCTCACTCCTAATCTCTCTCACTCCTAGTCTCTCTCACTCCTAGTCTCTCTCACTCCTAATCTCTCTCACTTCTAATCTCTCTCACTCCTAATCTCTCTCACTCCTAGTCTCTCTCACTCCTAATCTCTCTCACTCCTAATCTCTCTCACTCCTAATCTCTCTCACTCCTAGTCTCTCTCACTCCTAATCTCTCTCACTCCTAATCTCTCTCACTCCTAATCTCTCTCACTCCTAGTCTCTCTCACTCCTAATCTCTCTCACTCCTAATCTCTCTCACTCCTAATCTCTCTCACTCCTAATCTCTCTCACTCCTAATCTCTCTCACTCCTAATCTCTCTCACTCCTAATCTCTCTCACTCCTAGTCTCTCTCACTCCTAATCTCTCTCACTTCTAATCTCTCTCACTCCTAATCTCTCTCACTCCTAGTCTCTCTCACTCCTAATCTCTCTCACTCCTAATCTCTCTCACTCCTAATCTCTCTCACTCCTAATCTCTCTCACTCCTAATCTCTCTCACTCCTAATCTCTCTCACTCCTAATCTCTCTCACTCCTAATCTCTCTCACTCTAATCTCTCTCACTCCTAGTCTCTCTCACTCCTAATCTCTCTCACTCCTAATCTCTCTCACTCCTAATCTCTCTCACTCCTAGTCTCTCTCACTCCTAATCTCTCTCACTCCTAATCTCTCTCACTCCTAATCTCTCTCACTCCTAGTCTCTCTCACTCCTAATCTCTCTCACTCCTAATCTCTCTCACTCTAATCTCTCTCACTCCTAGTCTCTCTCACTCCTAATCTCTCTCACTCCTAATCTCTCTCACTCCTAGTCTCTCTCACTCTAATCTCTCTCACTCCTAGTCTCTCTCACTTCTAATCTCTCTCACTCCTAGTCTCTCTCACTCCTAATCTCTCTCACTCCTAATCTCTCTCACTCCTAGTCTCTCTCACTCCTAATCTCTCTCACTCCTAATCTCTCTCACTCCTAATCTCTCTCACTCCTAATCTCTCTCACTCCTAGTCTCTCTCACTCCTAATCTCTCTCACTCCTAATCTCTCTCACTCCTAATCTCTCTCACTCCTAGTCTCTCTCACTCCTAATCTCTCTCACTCCTAATCTCTCTCACTCCTAATCTCTCTCACTCCTAATCTCTCTCACTCCTAGTCTCTCTCACTCCTAATCTCTCTCACTCCTAATCTCTCTCACTCCTAGTCTCTCTCACTCCTAATCTCTCTCACTCCTAATCTCTCTCACTCCTAATCTCTCTCACTCCTAATCTCTCTCACTCCTAGTCTCTCTCACTCCTAGTCTCTCTCACTTCTAATCTCTCTCACTCCTAATCTCTCTCACTCCTAATCTCTCTCACTCCTAATCTCTCTCACTCCTAATCTCTCTCACTCCTAATCTCTCTCACTCCTAGTCTCTCTCACTCCTAATCTCTCTCACTCCTAATATCTCTCACTCCTAATCTCTCTCACTCCTAGTCTCTCTCACTTCTAATCTCTCTCACTCCTAATCTCTCTCACTCCTAATCTCTCTCACTCCTAATCTCTCTCACTCCTAGTCTCTCTCACTTCTAGTCTCTCTCACTCCTAATCTCTCTCACTCCTAATCTCTCTCACTCCTAGTCTCTCTCACTTCTAATCTCTCTCACTCCTAGTCTCTCTCACTTCTAATCTCTCTCACTCCATCGTTCCCTTTACAAAAAGTAAATAGATTTTTCCTTCATTCTCTCCTCACTTCTCCTAAATAACACACACTTCTCTCCATTTCTCCTTTTCTCCTCTATCACTTCTCTCCATCTCTCCTATAATAAAAACCAACATTTTACCTGACGCATGTTTCAATCCTCTAACTATCTGTCCATCTCTCTCCGTATCTCTCTCTTTCCCAGCCCAGTCAAATACAGCATCATACTGATTGATGCTACCTCCATAACTCTCTGGTCTAAGTGTTGGTCCCGCCTTTACCCCTGTCTAATCTTAATCACGTACTACTGTAGAATCTCTAGTCAGACAGTGAGTTCATACTGTAATCTAGATGCCACTGGCAGGGGGGGGGGGTACAGTCTCAGCTGCATTACACACAGAAACAGCCCGACGACTCGCACAAGGTCTGGGAACCAATCCCAGCCTCCAGTTAGAAAGGCTCTAGCCCAATCAGAGAAGAGCAGGACCACGAGGTAGATGACAAAACAATCGTCCAGATGCAGTGGAGTATGAGAGAATAAGAGAGGGGAGGAGAGAGAGGAGAGAGGTAAAGAGATAAAGAGAGAGTTAGAGAGAAAAATGTAGCGAGAGAAGGAAAGAAGTGAAAAGTAAAGACAGAGAGAGAGGTAACGAGAGACAGAGAGAAAGAGGTAACGAGAGACAGAGAGAGAAGTAAAGAGAGAGAGGTAATGAGAGGAAGAGAGGAAGAGAGGAAGGTAACAAGAGAACGAGAGAGAGAGGTAACGAGAGACAGAGAGAAAGAGAGAGAAAGGTAATGAGAGGAAGCGAGAGAAAGATAACGAGAGAAAGAGAAAGAGAGAGGTAATGAGAGGAAGAGAGAGATAGTTAATGAGAGGAAGAGAGAGGTAATGAGAGGAAGAGAGAGAAAGGTAATGAGAGGAAGAGAGAGAAAGGTAATGAGAGGAAGAGAGAGAAAGGTAATGAGAGGAAGAGAGAGAAAGGTAATGAGAGAAAGAGAGAGAAAGGTGAAGAGAAAGAGAGAGAAGTAAAAGACAGAAAGAGAGAGAAGTATAAAGAGAGGAAGAGAGAGAAAGGTAACGAGAGAAAGAGAGAGAAAGGCGAAGAGAAAGAGAGAGATGTAAAGAGAGAAAGAGAGAGAAAGGTAAAGAGAGGAAGAGAGAGAAAGGTAAAGAGAGGAAGAGAGAGAAAGGTGAAGAGAAAGAGAGATAAGTAAAAGACAGAAAGAGAGAGAAGTATAAAGAGAGGAAGAGAGAGAAAGGTAACGAGAGAAAGAGAGAGAAAGGTGAAGAGAAAGAGAGAGAAGTAAAAGACAGAAAGAGAGAGAAGTATAAAGAGAGGAAGAGAGAGAAAGGTAACGAGAGGAAGAGAAAGAGAGAGGTAATGAGAGGAAGAGAGAGAGGTAATGAGAGGAAGAGAGAGGTAATGAGAGGAAGAGAGAGAGGTAATGAGAGGAAGAGAGAGGTAATGAGAGGAAGAGAGAGGTAATGAGAGGAAGAGGTTAGAGGTAATGAGAGGAAGAGAGAGAGGTAATGAGAGGAAGAGAGAGAAAGAAAAAGAGAGGAAGAGAGAGAAGTAATGAGAGAAAGATAGAGAAAGGTAAAGAGAGGAAGAGAGAGAAGTAATGAGAGAAAGAGAGAGAAAGGTAAAGAGAGGAAGAAAGAGAAAGGTGAAGAGAAAGAGAGAGATGTAAAGAGAGGAAGAGAGAGATGTAAAGAGAGAAAGAAAGAGATGTAACGAGAGGAAGAGAGAGAAAGGTAAAGAGAGGAAGAGAGAGATGTAAAGAGAGAAAGAGAGAGATGTAAAGAGAGAAAGAGAGAGATGTAAAGAGAGAAAGAGAGAGATGTAATGGGAGAAAGAGAGAGATGTAATGGGAGAAAGAGAGAGATGTAAAGAGAGAAAGAGAGAGATGTAAAGAGAGAAAGGTAAAGAGAGGAAGAGAGAGATGTAATGGGAGAAAGAGAGAGATGTAATGGGAGAAAGAGAGAGATGTAATGGGAGAAAGAGAGAGATGTAAAGAGAGAAAGAGAGAGATGTAAAGAGAGAAAGGTAACGAGAGGAAGAGAGAGAAAGGTAAAGAGAGAAAGAGAGAGATGTAAAGAGAGAAAGAGAGAGATGTAAAGAGAGAAAGAGAGAGAAAGGTAAAGAGAGAAAGGTAACGAGAGGAAGAGAGAGATGTAATGGGAGAAAGAGAGAGATGTAATGGGAGAAAGAGAGAGATGTAAAGAGAGAAAGAGAGAGATGTAAAGAGAGAAAGGTAACGAGAGGAAGAGAGAGAAAGGTAAAGAGAGAAAGAGAGAGATGTAAAGAGAGAAAGAGAGAGAGATGTAAAGAGAGAAAGAGAGAGATGTAAAGAGAGAAAGAGAGAGATGTAAAGAGAGAAAGAGAGAGATGTAAAGAGAGAAAGAGAGAGAAAGGTAAAGAGAGGAAGAGAGAGAAAGGTAAAGAGAGGAAGAGAGAGAAAGGTAAAGAGAGAAAGAGAGAGATGTAAAGAGAGAAAGAGAGAGAAAGGTAAAGAGAGGAAGAGAGAGAAAGGTAAAGAGAGGAAGAGAGAGAAAGGTAAAGAGAGGAAGAGAGAGAAAGGTAAAGAGAGGAAGAGAGAGAGATGTAAAGAGAGAAAGAGAGAGATGTAAAGAGAGAAAGAGAGAGAAAGGTAAAGAGAGGAAGAGAGAGAAAGGTAAAGAGAGGAAGAGAGAGATGTAAAGAGAGAAAGAGAGAGAAAGGTAAAGAGAGAAAGAGAGAGATGTAAAGAGAGAAAGAGAGAGATGTAAAGAGAGAAAGAGAGAGAAAGGTAAAGAGAGGAAGAGAGAGAAAGGTAAAGAGAGGAAGAGAGAGAAAGGTAAAGAGAGAAAGAGAGAGATGTAAAGAGAGAAAGAGAGAGAAAGGTAAAGAGAGGAAGAGAGAGAAAGGTAAAGAGAGGAAGAGAGAGAAAGGTAAAGAGAGGAAGAGAGAGAAAGGTAAAGAGAGGAAGAGAGAGATGTAAAGAGAGAAAGAGAGAGAAAGGTAAAGAGAGAAAGAGAGAGAAAGGTAAAGAGAGGAAGAAGAGAAAGGTAAAGAGAGAAGAGAGAGATGTAAAGAGAGGAAGAGAGAGAAAGGTAAAGAGAGGAAGAGAGACATGTAAAGAGAGAAAGAGAGAGAAAGGTAAAGAGAGAAAGAGAGAGAAAGGTAAAGAGAGGAAGAGAGAGAAAGGTAAAGAGAGGAAGAGAGAGATGTAAAGAGAGGAAGAGAGAGAAAGGTAAAGAGAGGAAGAGAGACATGTAAAGAGAGAAAGAGAGAGAAAGGTAAAGAGAGGAAGAGAGAGATGTAAAGAGAGAAAGAGAGAGATGTAAAGAGAGAAAGAGAGAGAAAGGTAAAGAGAGGAAGAGAGAGAAAGGTAAAGAGAGGAAGAGAGAGAAAGGTAAAGAGAGGAAGAGAGAGATGTAAAGAGAGAAAGAGAGAGATGTAAAGAGAGAAAGAGAGAGATGTAAAGAGAGAAAGAGAGAGAAAGGTAAAGAGAGGAAGAGAGAGAAAGGTAAAGAGAGGAAGAGAGAGATGTAAAGAGAGAAAGAGAGAGATGTAAAGAGAGAAAGAGAGAGATGTAAAGAGAGGAAGAGAGAGATGTAAAGAGAGAAAGAGAGAGATGTAACGAGAGGAAGAGAGAGAAAGGTAAAGAGAGGAAGAGAGAGAAAGGTAAAGAGAGAAAGAGAGAGATGTAACGAGAGGAAGAGAGAGAAAGGTAAAGAGAGGAAGAGAGAGAAAGGTAAAGAGAGAAAGAGAGAGATGTAACGAGAGGAAGAGAGAGAAAGGTAAAGAGAGGAAGAGAGAGAAAGGTAAAGAGAGAAAGAGAGAGATGTAAAGAGAGAAAGAGAGAGAAAGGTAAAGAGAGAAAGAGAGAGAAAGGTAAAGAGAGGAAGAGAGAGAAAGGTAAAGAGAGGAAGAGAGAGATGTAAAGAGAGAAAGAGAGAGATGTAAAGAGAGAAAGAGAGAGATGTAAAGAGAGGAAGAGAGAGATGTAAAGAGAGAAAGAGAGAGATGTAAAGAGAGGAAGAGAGAGATGTAAAGAGAGGAAGAGAGAGAAAGGTAAAGAGAGGAAGAGAGAGATGTAACGAGAGGAAGAGAGAGAAAGGTAAAGAGAGGAAGAGAGAGAAAGGTAAAGAGAGAAAGAGAGAGATGTAAAGAGAGAAAGAGAGAGAAAGGTAAAAGAGGAAGAGAGAGAAAGGTAAAAGAGGAAGAGAGAGATGTAACGAGAGGAAGAGAGAGAAAGGTAAAGAGAGGAAGAGAGAGAAAGGTAAAGAGAGAAAGAGAGAGATGTAACGAGAGGAAGAGAGAGAAAGGTAAAGAGAGGAAGAGAGAGAAAGGTAAAGAGAGAAAGAGAGAGATGTAAAGAGAGAAAGAGAGAGAAAGGTAAAGAGAGGAAGAGAGAGAAAGGTAAAGAGAGGAAGAGAGAGATGTAAAGAGAGAAAGAGAGAGAAAGGTAAAGAGAGGAAGAGAGAGATGTAAAGAGAGAAAGAGAGAGAAAGGTAAAGAGAGGAAGAGAGAGATGTAAAGAGAGAAAGAGAGAGATGTAATGGGAGAAAGAGAGAGATGTAAAGAGAGAAAGAGAGAGATGTAAAGAGAGAAAGGTAACGAGAGGAAGAGAGAGAAAGGTAAAGAGAGAAAGAGAGAGATGTAAAGATGCAGTGGAGTCCAGATGCAGTGGAGTATGAGAGAATAAGAGAGGGGAGGAGAGAGAGGAGAGAGGTAAAGAGATAAAGAGAGAGTTAGAGAGAAAAATGTAGCGAGAGAAGGAAAGAAGTGAAAAGTAAAGACAGAGAGAGAGGTAACGAGAGACAGAGAGAAAGAGGTAACGAGAGACAGAGAGAGAAGTAAAGAGAGAGAGGTAATGAGAGGAAGAGAGGAAGAGAGGAAGGTAACAAGAGAACGAGAGAGAGAGGTAACGAGAGACAGAGAGAAAGAGAGAGAAAGGTAATGAGAGGAAGCGAGAGAAAGATAACGAGAGAAAGAGAAAAAGAGAGGTAATGAGAGGAAGAGAGAGATAGTTAATGAGAGGAAGAGAGAGGTAATGAGAGGAAGAGAGAGAAAGGTAATGAGAGGAAGAGAGAGAAAGGTAATGAGAGGAAGAGAGAGAAAGGTAATGAGAGGAAGAGAGAGAAAGGTAATGAGAGAAAGAGAGAGAAAGGTGAAGAGAAAGAGAGAGAAGTAAAAGACAGAAAGAGAGAGAAGTATAAAGAGAGGAAGAGAGAGAAAGGTAACGAGAGAAAGAGAGAGAAAGGTGAAGAGAAAGAGAGATAAGTAAAAGACAGAAAGAGAGAGAAGTATAAAGAGAGGAAGAGAGAGAAAGGTAATGAGAGAAAGAGAGAGAAAGGCGAAGAGAAAGAGAGAGAAGTAAAAGACAGAAAGAGAGAGAAGTATAAAGAGAGGAAGAGAGAGAAAGGTAACGAGAGAAAGAGAGAGAAAGGTGAAGAGAAAGAGAGATAAGTAAAAGACAGAAAGAGAGAGAAGTATAAAGAGAGGAAGAGAGAGAAAGGTAACGAGAGAAAGAGAGAGAAAGGTGAAGAGAAAGAGAGAGAAGTAAAAGACAGAAAGAGAGAGAAGTATAAAGAGAGGAAGAGAGAGAAAGGTAACGAGAGGAAGAGAAAGAGAGAGGTAATGAGAGGAAGAGAGAGAGGTAATGAGAGGAAGAGAGAGGTAATGAGAGGAAGAGAGAGAGGTAATGAGAGGAAGAGAGAGGTAATGAGAGGAAGAGAGAGGTAATGAGAGGAAGAGGTTAGAGGTAATGAGAGGAAGAGAGAGAGGTAATGAGAGGAAGAGAGAGAAAGAAAAAGAGAGGAAGAGAGAGAAGTAATGAGAGAAAGATAGAGAAAGGTAAAGAGAGGAAGAGAGAGAAGTAATGAGAGAAAGAGAGAGAAAGGTAAAGAGAGGAAGAAAGAGAAAGGTGAAGAGAAAGAGAGAGATGTAAAGAGAGGAAGAGAGAGAAAGGTGAAGAGAAAGAGAGAATTGTAAAGAGAGAAAGAGAGAGTGTAAAGAGAGAAAGAAAGAGATGTAACGAGAGGAAGAGAGAGAAAGGTAAAGAGAGGAAGAGAGAGATGTAAAGAGAGAAAGAGAGAGAAAGGTAAAGAGAGGAAGAGAGAGATGTAAAGAGAGAAAGAGAGAGATGTAAAGAGAGAAAGAGAGAGAAAGGTAAAGAGAGAAAGGTAAAGAGAGGAAGAGAGAGATGTAAAGAGAGAAAGAGAGAGAAAGGTAAAGAGAGGAAGAGAGAGATGTAAAGAGAGAAAGAGAGAGATGTAATGGGAGAAAGAGAGAGATGTAATGGGAGAAAGAGAGAGATGTAAAGAGAGAAAGGTAAAGAGAGGAAGAGAGAGATGTAATGGGAGAAAGAGAGAGATGTAATGGGAGAAAGAGAGAGATGTAATGGGAGAAAGAGAGAGATGTAAAGAGAGAAAGAGAGAGATGTAAAGAGAGAAAGGTAACGAGAGGAAGAGAGAGAAAGGTAAAGAGAGAAAGAGAGAGATGTAAAGAGAGAAAGAGAGAGATGTAAAGAGAGAAAGAGAGAGAAAGGTAAAGAGAGAAAGGTAACGAGAGGAAGAGAGAGATGTAATGGGAGAAAGAGAGAGATGTAATGGGAGAAAGAGAGAGATGTAAAGAGAGAAAGAGAGAGATGTAAAGAGAGAAAGGTAACGAGAGGAAGAGAGAGAAAGGTAAAGAGAGAAAGAGAGAGATGTAAAGAGAGAAAGAGAGAGATGTAAAGAGAGAAAGAGAGAGAAAGGTAAAGAGAGGAAGAGAGAGAAAGGTAAAGAGAGAAAGAGAGAGATGTAAAGAGAGAAAGAGAGAGAAAGGTAAAGAGAGGAAGAGAGAGAAAGGTAAAGAGAGAAAGAGAGAGATGTAAAGAGAGAAAGAGAGAGATGTAAAGAGAGAAAGAGAGAGAAAGGTAAAGAGAGGAAGAGAGAGAAAGGTAAAGAGAGGAAGAGAGAGAAAGGTAAAGAGAGAAAGAGAGAGATGTAAAGAGAGAAAGAGAGAGAAAGGTAAAGAGAGGAAGAGAGAGAAAGGTAAAGAGAGGAAGAGAGAGAAAGGTAAAGAGAGGAAGAGAGAGATGTAAAGAGAGAAAGAGAGAGAGATGTAAAGAGAGAAAGAGAGAGATGTAAAGAGAGAAAGAGAGAGAAAGGTAAAGAGAGGAAGAGAGAGAAAGGTAAAGAGAGGAAGAGAGAGATGTAAAGAGAGGAAGAGAGAGAAAGGTAAAGAGAGGAAGAGAGAGATGTAAAGAGAGAAAGAGAGAGAAAGGTAAAGAGAGAAAGAGAGAGAAAGGTAAAGAGAGGAAGAGAGAGAAAGGTAAAGAGAGGAAGAGAGAGATGTAAAGAGAGGAAGAGAGAGAAAGGTAAAGAGAGGAAGAGAGACATGTAAAGAGAGAAAGAGAGAGAAAGGTAAAGAGAGGAAGAGAGAGATGTAAAGAGAGAAAGAGAGAGATGTAAAGAGAGAAAGAGAGAGAAAGGTAAAGAGAGGAAGAGAGAGAAAGGTAAAGAGAGGAAGAGAGAGAAAGGTAAAGAGAGGAAGAGAGAGATGTAAAGAGAGAAAGAGAGAGATGTAAAGAGAGAAAGAGAGAGATGTAAAGAGAGAAAGAGAGAGAAAGGTAAAGAGAGGAAGAGAGAGAAAGGTAAAGAGAGGAAGAGAGAGAAAGGTAAAGAGAGAAAGAGAGAGATGTAAAGAGAGAAAGAGAGAGAAAGGTAAAGAGAGGAAGAGAGAGAAAGGTAAAGAGAGGAAGAGAGAGATGTAACGAGAGGAAGAGAGAGAAAGGTAAAGAGAGGAAGAGAGAGAAAGGTAAAGAGAGAAAGAGAGAGATGTAAAGAGAGAAAGAGAGAGAAAGGTAAAGAGAGAAAGAGAGAGAAAGGTAAAGAGAGGAAGAGACAGAAAGGTAAAGAGAGGAAGAGAGAGATGTAAAGAGAGAAAGAGAGAGATGTAAAGAGAGAAAGAGAGAGATGTAAAGAGAGGAAGAGAGAGATGTAAAGAGAGAAAGAGAGAGATGTAAAGAGAGGAAGAGAGAGATGTAAAGAGAGGAAGAGAGAGATGTAAAGAGAGAAAGAGAGAGAAAGGTAAAGAGAGGAAGAGAGAGATGTAAAGAGAGAAAGAGAGAGAAAGGTAAAAGAGAGGAAGAGAGAGATGTAAAGAGAGAAAGGTAAAGAGAGGAAGAGAGAGAAAGGTAAAGAGAGAAAGAGAGAGATGTAAAAGAGAGAGAGAGAAAGGTAAAGAGAGGAAGAGAGAAAGGTAAAGAGAGGAAGAGAGAGATGAGAGGAAGAGAGAGAAAAGAGAGAGAGAGAAAGGTAAAGAGAAAGAGAGAGATGTAACGAGAGGAAGAGAAGAAAGGTAAAGAGAGGAAGAGAGAGAAAGGTAAAGAGAGAAAGAGAAGATGTAAAGAGAGAAAGAGAGAGAAAGGTAAAGAGAGGAAGAGAGAGAAAGGTAAAGAGAGGAAGAGAGAGATGTAACGAGAGGAAGAGAGAGAAAGGTAAAGAGAGGAAGAGAGAGAAAGGTAAAGAGAGAAAGAGAGAGATGTAAAGAGAGAAAGAGAGAGAAAGGTAAAGAGAGGAAGAGAGAAAGGTAAAGAGAGGAAGAGAGAGATGTAAAGAGAGAAAGAGAGAGAAAGGTAAAGAGAGGAAGAGAGAGATGTAAAGAGAGAAAGAGAGAGAAAGGTAAAGAGAAAGAGAGAGAAAGGTAAAGAGAGAAGAGAGAGATGTAAAGAGAGAAAGAGAGAGATGTAAAGGGAGAAAAGAGAGATGTAAAAGAGAAAGAGAGATGTAAAGAGAGAAAGGTAAAGAGAGGAAGAGAGAGAAAGGTAAAGAGAGGAAGAGAGAGAAAGGTAACGAGAGGAAGAGAGAGAAAGGTAAAGAGAGAAAGAGAGAGATGTAAAGAGAGAAAGGTAACGAGAGGAAGAGAGAGAAAGGTAAAGAGAGAAAGAGAGAGATGTAAAGAGAGGAAGAGAGAGATGTAAAGAGAGAAAGAGAGAGATGTAAAAAGAGAGAAAAGAGAGATGTAAAGAGAGAAAGGTAACGAGAGGAAAAGAGAGATGTAAAGAGAGAGATGTAAAGAGAGAAAGAGAGAGATGTAAAGAGAGAAAGGTAACGAGAGGAAGAGAGAGAAAGGTAACGAGAGAAGAGAGAGAAGAGAGAGATGTAAAGAGAGAAAGAGAGAGATGTAAAGAGAGAAAGAGAGAGATGTAAAGAGAGAAAGGTAACGAGAGGAAGAGAGAGAAAGGTAACGAGAGGAAGAGAGAGAAAGAGAGAAAGAGAGAGATGTAAAGAGAGAAAGAGAGAGAGTAAAGAGAGAAAGGTAAGAGAGGAAGAGAGAGAAAGGTAAAGAGAGAAAGAGAGAGAGTAAAGAGAGGAAGAAGAGAGTAAAGAGAGAAAGGTAACGAGAGGAAGAGAGAGAAAGGTAACGAGATGTAGAAGAGAGAGAGAAAGAGAGAAAGGTAAAGAGGAAGAGAAGAGAGAGATGTAAAGAGAGAGAGAGAGAAAGGTAACGAGAGGAAGAATGTAAAGAGAGAAAGGTAACGAGAGGAAGAAGAGAAAGAGAGATGTAAAGAGAGAAAGAGAGAGATGTAAAGAGAGAAAGAGAGAGATGTAAAGAGAGAGATGTAAAGAGAGAAAGAGAGAGATGTAAAGAGAGAAAGGTAACGAGAGGAAGAGAGAGAAAGGTAACGAGAGGAAGAGAGAGAAAGAGAGAAAGAGAGAGATGTAAAGAGAGAAAGAGAGAGATGTAAAGAGAGAAAGGTAACGAGAGGAAGAGAGAGAAAGGTAAAGAGAGAAAGAGAGAGATGTAAAGAGAGGAAGAGAGAGATGTAAAGAGAGAAAGGTAACGAGAGGAAAGAGAGAAAGGTAACGAGAGGAAGAGAGAGAAAGAGAGAGATGTAAAGAGAGAAAGGTAACGAGAGGAAGAGAGAGATGTAAAGAGAGAAAAAAGAGAAAGGTAAAGAGAGAGAGAGATGTAAAGAGAGAAAGAGAGAGAAAGGTAAAGAGAGAAGAGAGAGAGTGTAAAGAGAGAAAGAGAGAGATGTAAAGAGAGAAGAGAGAGATGTAAAGAGAGAAAGAGAGAGATGTAAAGAGAGAAAGAGAGAGATAAAGAGAGAAAGGTAACGAGAGGAAGAGAGAGAAAGGTAAAGAGAGGAAGAGAGAGATGTAAAGAGAGGAAGAGAGAGAAAGAGAGAAAGAGAGAGATGTAAAGAGAGAAAGAGAGAGATGTAAAGAGAGAAAGGTAAGAGAGAAAGGTAAAGAGAGGAAAGAGAGATGTAAAGAGAGGAAAGAGAGGTGTAAAGAGAGAAAGAGAGAGAAAGGTAAAGAGAGAAGAGAGAGTGTAAAGAGAGAAAGAGAGATGAAGAGAAAGGTAAAGAGAGAACGAGAGATGTTAAAGAGAGAAAGAAGAGATGTAAAGAGAGAAAGAGAGAGAAAGGTAAAAGAGAGGAAAGAGAGAGATGTAAAGAGAAAGAGAGAGATGTAAAGAGAGAAAGGTAAGAGAAAGAGAGAGAAAGGTAATGAGAGAAAGAGAGAGAAAGGTAACGAGAGGAAAGAGAGTGTAAAAGAGAAAGAGAGAGGTGTAAAGAGAGAGAAGAGATGTAAAGAGAGAAAGAGAGAGATGTAAAGAGAGAAAGAGAGAGATGTAAAGAGAGAAAGGTAACGAGAGGAAGAGAGAGAAAGGTAAAGAGAGAAAGAGAGAGATGTAAAGAGAGGAAGAGAGAGATGTAAAGAGAGAAAGGTAACGAGAGGAAGAGAGAGAAAGGTAACGAGAGGAAGAGAGAGAAAGAGAGAGATGTAAAGAGAGAAAGGTAACGAGAGGAAGAGAGAGATGTAAAGAGAGAAAAAGAGAGAAAGGTAAAGAGAGGAAGAGAGAGGTGTAAAGAGAGAAAGAGAGAGAAAGGTAAAGAGAGAACGAGAGAGTGTTAAAGAGAGAAAGAGAGAGATGTAAAGAGAGGAAGAGAGAGATGTAAAGAGAGAAAGAGAGAGATGTAAAGAGAGAAAGAGAGAGATATAAAGAGAGAAAGGTAACGAGAGGAAGAGAGAGAAAGGTAAAGAGAGGAAGAGAGAGATGTAAAGAGAGGAAGAGAGAGATGTAAAGAGAGAAAGAGAGAGATGTAAAGAGAGAAAGAGAGAGATGTAAAGAGAGAAAGGTAACGAGAGGAAGAGAGAGAAAGGTAAAGAGAGGAAGAGAGAGATGTAAAGAGAGGAAGAGAGAGGTGTAAAGAGAGAAAGAGAGAGAAAGGTAAAGAGAGAACGAGAGAGTGTTAAAGAGAGAAAGAGAGATGTAAAGAGAGAAAGAGAGAGAAAGGTAAAGAGAGAACGAGAGAGTGTTAAAGAGAGAAAGAGAGAGATGTAAAGAGAGAAAGAGAGAGAAAGGTAAAGAGAGGAAGAGAGAGATGTAAAGAGAGAAAGAAGAGATGTAAAGAGAGAAAGAGAGAGATGTAAAGAGAGAAAGAGAGAGAAAGGTAAAGAGAGAACGAGAGAGTGTTAAAGAGAGAAAGAGAGAGATGTAAAGAGAGAAAGAGAGAGAAAGGTAAAGAGAGGAAGAGAGAGAGATGTAAAGAGAGAAAGAGAGAGATGTAAAGAGAGAAAGGTAACGAGAGAAAGAGAGAGAAAGGTAATGAGAGAAAGAGAGAGAAAGGTAACGAGAGGAAGAGAGAGGTGTAAAGAGAGAAAGAGAGAGGTGTAAAGAGAGAAAGAGAGAGATGTAAAGAGAGAAAGAGAGAGATGTAAAGAGAGAAAGAGAGAGATGTAAAGAGAGAAAGGTAACGAGAGGAAGAGAGAGAAAGGTAAAGAGAGGAAGAGAGAGATGTAAAGAGAGGAAGAGAGAGGTGTAAAGAGAGAAAGAGAGAGAAAGGTAAAGAGAGAACGAGAGAGTGTTAAAGAGAGAAAGAGAGATGTAAAGAGAGAAAGAGAGAGAAAGGTAAAGAGAGAACGAGAGAGTGTTAAAGAGAGAAAGAGAGAGATGTAAAGAGAGAAAGAGAGAGAAAGGTAAAGAGAGGAAGAGAGAGAGATGTAAAGAGAGAAAGAGAGAGATGTAAAGAGAGAAAGAGAGAGATGTAAAGAGAGAAAGAGAGAGAAAGGTAAAGAGAGAACGAGAGAGTGTTAAAGAGAGAAAGAGAGAGATGTAAAGAGAGAAAGAGAGAGAAAGGTAAAGAGAGGAAGAGAGAGAGATGTAAAGAGAGAAAGAGAGAAAGGTAATGAGAGAAAGAGAGAGAAAGGTAAAGAGAGGAAGAGAGAGAAAGGTAAAGAGAGGAAGAGAGAGAGATGTAAAGAGAGAAAGAGAGAAAGGTAACGAGAGAAAGAGAGAGAAAGGTAATGAGAGAAAGAGAGAGAAAGGTAACGAGAGGAAGAGAGAGGTGTAAAGAGAGAAAGAGAGAGGTGTAAAGAGAGAAAGAGAGAGAAAGGTAAAGAGAGAACGAGAGAGTGTTAAAGAGAGAAAGAGAGAGATGTAAAGAGAGAAAGAGAGAGAAAGGTAAAGAGAGGAAGAGAGAGAGATGTAAAGAGAGAAAGAGAGAGATGTAAAGAGAGAAAGGTAACGAGAGAAAGAGAGAGAAAGGTAATGAGAGAAAGAGAGAGAAAGGTAACGAGAGGAAGAGAGAGCGGTAAAGAGAGAACGAGAGAGATGTAAAGAGAGAACGAGAGAGGGGTAAAGAGAGAACGAGAGCATGTTAAAGAGAGAACGAGAGAGATATAAAGAGAGAGAGGTAATGAGAGACAGAGAGAGAAGTAAAAAGAGAAAGAGAGCGAAAGGTAATGAGAGAAAGAGAGAGAGGTAAAGAGAGAACGAGAGAGTGGTAAAGAGAGAAAGGGAGAGAGAGGTGTAACGATAGAAAGAGAGCGAAAGAGAGGCTTGTGACGTCTCTATGGCGTGGACGTGTGTGAGGCTGACGACAGTGGTGTGCTTTATCTCTTCTGACCAGGCCACACACACACACACACACACACACACACACACACACACACACACACACACACACACACACACACACACACACACACACACACACACACACACACACACACACACACACACACACACACACACACATTCGAGCACTGAGGCAGAACTGCTGACAACAGATTGGATTATCACTGAGCTTCTCTATCCTTTTTCCTTCATAAAGATTCATACCATCGCCTCTCTCCTCACAGACTTTCTCTTTTCTGCCGCGTCTCTTTCTCCTTCTCTCTCATCACCCTCCTTCTCTCTCTTCCTAACCGCTTCTCTTTCTCCCTCTATCTCAATTCAACTCAATTCAATGCAAAGGGCTTTATTGGCATGGGAAACATATGTTTACATTACATTGCCAAAGCAACAAAAAAATAGATATCTCTCTCTCTTTCTGCCATGTTTCTCTCTAACTCCTCACTCTGACTCTCTCTCTTTCTCCCTCTCTCTCATCACCCTCCTTCTCTCTCTTCCTAACCGCTTCTCTTTCTCCCTCTCTCTCATCACCCTCCTTCTCTCTCTTCCTAACCGCTTCTCTTTCTCCCTCTCTCTCATCACCCTCCTTCTCTCTCTTCCTAACCGCTTCTCTTTCTCCCTCTCTCTCATCACCCTCCTTCTCTCTCTTCCTAACCGCTTCTCTTTCTCCTCTCTCTCATCACCCTCCTTCTCTCTCTTCCTAACCGCTTCTCTTTCTCCCTCTCTCTCATCACCCTCCTTCTCTCTCTTCCTAACCGCTTCTCTTTCTCCTTCTCTCTCATCACCCTCCTTCTCTCTCTTCCTAACCGCTTCTCTTTCTCCCTCTATCTCATCACCCTCCTTCTCTCTCTTCCTAACCGCTTCTCTTTCTCCCTCTCTCTCATCACCCTCCTTCTCTCTCTTCCTAACCGCTTCTCTTTCTCCCTCTCTCTCATCACCCTCCTTCTCTCTCTTCCTAACCGCTTCTCTTTCTCCCTCTATCTCATCACCCTCCTTCTCTCTCTTCCTAACCGCTTCTCTTTCTCCCTCTCTCTCATCACCCTCCTTCTCTCTCTTCCTAACCGCTTCTCTTTCTCCTTCTCTCTCATCACCCTCCTTCTCTCTCTTCCTAACCGCTTCTCTTTCTCCCTCTCTCTCATCACCCTCCTTCTCTCTCTTCCTAACCGCTTCTCTTTCTCCTTCTCTCTCATCACCCTCCTTCTCTCTCTTCCTAACCGCTTCTCTTTCTCCCTCTCATCAACATCCTTCTCTCTCTTTCTGACACCCTTCAATTCCTCCCTCTCTCCTCACCCACCTCACTCTTTCTGCCTGACTGTCTCCCTCCTTCTCACTCTGTCATGTCCCTCTCTATATATCTCTCAGTGTCTCTGCTCTCCGTGTCTCTGTTCTGTGCATGTGCTCCCTATAGTGTCTAAGAATATGCCACCTCTGTGTGAGATGTACAATGTACAGATGGAGTGTTTGTCCCCACAACGGTAGGGAAACAAGGAACATTTTCTCTCATGGGGACATTTCCGACGTCCCCATGAGGACAAAGGCTATTATAAGCTTAGGGGTTAGGTTTAACGTTGCAATTAGGGTTAGAGTTGGAATAGGGGTTAGGGTAAGGGCTTAGTGGTTAGCTTTAGAGTAAGTGTTTGGGTTAGGGTTATGGGATAAGTTTAAGGTTATGGTAAGGGGTTAGGATTTTTACCCACAAGGATAGAAGAACAAAACATTTGTGTGTGTGTGTGTGTGTGTGTGTGTGTGTGTGTGTGTGTGTGTGTGTGTGTGTGTGTGTGTGTGTGTGTGTGTGTGTGTGTGTGTGTGTGTGTGTGTGTGTGTGTGTGTGTGTGTGTGTGTGTGTGTGTGTGTGTGTGTGTGTGTGTGTGTGTGTGTGTGAGTCATACAGAAACAGAGTTACGGGTAGAGACCATCCGAGCGAGCGAATGAGAAACCTGCTCCAATGAACGCTTATAGCACACACACACACACACACACACACACACACACACACACACACACACACACACACACACACACACACACACACACACACACACACACACACACACACACACACACACACACACACACACACACACACACACACACACACACACACACACACACACACACACACACACACACACACACACACAGAGAGATGCACAGACACGGAGATGCACAGACACGGAGATGCACAGGGCAAAGCTATTTTTCTAAGAAAATGTACTTCCTTCCCAACGCACTGCTGGGATGGTGTCTATAAAACTAAGCTATACTGCATTACACAGTCCAATGGATAGGCGTTCTCAAACATGAGCCCTGGCCTGCCCTGCTCCTGCTGAGGTAAACATTTTTGTGCTGCCTGGCCAATGGCAGTGCTGTGTACGATGGCACTTCAGGAGGTGAGTCAAAGGCTTCTCTTGTATTTATATCTGTGTGTGAACTAGGTCTACTGATGTCCTGTTCAGCTTGAGAGGGAGAGCGGGAAGATGGCTAGAAGGATCAGATGTCAGCTTGCTGCTGCTATAATTGATTTTAAGTTTCATTGCCCATAATGAAGCTATTTATCTGAGTTGTTGATCTCACAATAAGCCACATTCAAGTGATTTACATAATGTACATTACTATGAAGTGGCAGCCGTGGAGATGGACAGTGCCTGGGTGCTGAAAGTAGGCTAATTAGAAAAGACCTGAATCATTTAAACAGTCATCAATTTAATTTGACTTTAGGCTAGAAATAAGAGGCTGTATGACAGACGGAATTATAGTTTACTATCCATAGATTTTGACAGCCATTTCCTTCAATCACAACCCTTAAATACCTCAGTGTCAGTAAAGGGCTCGGTGTTAAAACCAGGGCTCGAATTAAGGGGCTATGTGAGGGTATGTTGAGGGGGTATGTGAGGGTATGTTGAGGGGCTATGTGAGGGTATGTTGAGGGGCTATGTGAGGGTATGTTGAGGGGCTATGTGAGGGTATGTTGAGGGGGTATGTGAGGGTATGTTGAGGGGGTATGTGAGGGTATGTTGAGGGGCTATGTGAGGGTATGTTGAGGGGCTATGTGAGGGTATGTTGAGGGGCTATGTGAGGGTATGTTGGGGGCTATGTGAGGGTATGTTGAGGGGGTATGTGAGGGTAGGTTGAGGGGGTATGTGAGGGGGTATGTGAGGGGGTATGTGAGGGTATGTTGAGGGGCTATGTGAGGGTATGTTGAGGGGCTATGTGAGGGTATGTTGAGGGGGTATGTGAGGGTATGTTGAGGGGCTATGTGATGCTATGTTGAGGGGGTATGCGGATGTTCGGATGTGTTGCTCGGATCCTATGCAGGTGTTGTTACACGTGATCTACCACTGCGAGGACAATCGGCTGTCCGTCCTGTCTCCCTGTAGCGCTGCCTTAAGCTTCTCACAGTACGGACATTGCAATTTATTGCCCTGTCCTCATCTGCAGTCCTCATGCCTCCTTGCAGCATGCCTAAGGCACGTTCACGCAGATGAGCAGGGACCCTGGGCATCTTTCTTTTGGTGTTTTTCAGAGTCAGTAGAAAGGCCTCTTTAGTGTCCTAAGTCTTTATAACTGTGATCTTAATTGCCTACCGTCTGTAAGCTGTTAGTATCTTAACGACCGTTCCACAGGTGCATGTTCATTAATTGTTTATGGTTCATTGAAGTTGTGAAGTTATTTGGATTTTTCTGAATTATCTTTGAAAGACGAGGTCCTGAAAATGGGACGTTTCAGTTTTTTTGCTGAGTTTATTACCATGCCCTAATCACAGTCAACACAAATCTATTTTGTAACAACAATATATCACGGAATAAAATAGAATAAATTCGAAAATTATAGTTTCTCAAATGAAAAAGTGCATATACAGTGGGGCAAAAAAGTATTTAGTCAGCCACCAATTGTGCAAGTTCTCCCACTTAAAAAGATGAGAGAGAACTGTAATTTTCATCATAGGTACACTTCAACTATGACAGACAAAATGAGAAAAAAATATCCAGAAAATAACATTGTTGGATTTTTAATGAATTTATTTGCAAATTATGGTATTCAGGAGTCTTATGGTTTGGGGGTAAAAACTGTTGAGAAGCCTTTTTGTCGTAGACTTGGCACTCCGGTACTACTTGCCATGTGGTAGTAGAGAGAACAGTCTATGAATGGGGTGGCTGAGGTCTTTGACAAATTTTAGGGCCTTCCTCTGACACCGCCTGGAGGAGAGGTCCTGGATGGCAGGCAGCTTAGCCCCAGTGATGTACTGGGCAATACACACTACCTTCTGAGTGCCTTGCGGTCAGAGGCCGAGCAATTGGCGTACCAGGCAGTGATGCAACCAGTCAGGATGCTCTCGATGTCAAATCTTTTCAGTTTCCTAAGGGGGAGTAGGCTTTGTCGTGCCCTCTTCACGACTTGGTGTGTTTGGACCATTCTAGAACTTGAAGCTCTCAACCTGCTCCACTACAGTCCCGTCGATGAGAATGGAAACCTACAGGAGGGTTTCTCTCCAGGAACAGGGTTGGAGTTAAAAACTAATGGGGGGTAGCTCTCCAGGAACAGGGTTGGAGAGCCCGGCAATAGCTAGTACCATTCTCAAAACACGGCACATTCTAACACAACACCAGTGTTCAGTGAAAACATGTTTCCTCACAGAACGGTGTTTCCCTGACTGGAGTGATTGGTTAAAGAGACAAGTCACAACTTCTGATTGATGAGGGTCAGTGATTGATTCATTTTAAGGTCAAGTAGTGGAGCAGCATTTCTTGTGGTTCAGTAGCTGTGTTTCTGTAGTTTACATCATGGCTTCGACATGGGGCTCCCGAGTGGCACTGCATCTCAGTGCTTGAGGCGTCACTACAGACACCCTGGTTTGAATCCAGGCTGTATCACAACCGGCCGTGATTGGGAGTCCCATAGGGCGTAGCACAATTGTTCCAGCATCGTCCGGGTTTGGCCGATGTAGGCCGTCTTTGTAAATAAGAATTTGTTCCTCTCTCCTCTCCTCTCTCCTGTCCTCTCTCCTGTCCTCTCTCCTGTCCTCTCTCCTCTCCTCTCTCCTCTCCTCTCTCCTCTCCTCTCTCCTCTCCTCTCTCCTGTCCTCCTCTCCTCTCTCCTCTCCTCTCTCCTGTCCTCTCCTCCCTCCCCCTCACTCCTTTCTTTCTCTACCAGCTGACCCAGTCCACTCCTGTTTTACTAGTGTGTGTGTGTGTGTGTGTGTGTGTGTGTGTGTGTGTGTGTGTGTGTGTGTGTGTGTGTGTGTGTGTGTGTGTGTGTGTGTGTGTGTGTGTGTGTGTGTGTGTGTGTGTGTGTGTGTGTGTGTGTGTGTGTGTGTGTGTGTGTGTGTGTGTGTGTGTGTGTGTGTGTACATGCTGTGGCTTGCAGAGAGACACATGAGGTTCACATACAGCAGAGCCTGAATGTTTCTTTACACCTCCAGGAGTAATTACTCCCACTCACACAGGGTCATAGGTTAGAGGGAAGGGAAGAGAGCAGGTGGAGAGAGAGATAAGTGGATAGCATGCAGAGAGAGGAGAGGAGAGGGGATGGGTGGAGAGAGAGCTGAGTGGAGAGAGGGATGGATAGCTGGAGAGAGGGATAACTGGAGAGAGGGATGGATAGAGAGAGGGATGGCTGGAGAGATGGATGGCTGGAGAGATGGATGGCTGGAGAGAGGGATAGCTGGAGAGAGGGATGGCTAGAGAGAGGGATAGCTGGAGAGATGGATGGCTGGAGAGATGGATGGCTGGAGAGAGAGATGGCTGGAGAGATGGATGGCTGGAGAGAGGGATAGCTGGAGAGATGGATGGCTGGAGAGAGGGATAGCTGGAGAGATGGATGGCTGGAGAGAGGGATGGCTGGAGAGATGGATGGCTGGAGAGATTGATGGCTGGAGAGAGGGATAGCTGGAGAGATGGATGGCTGGAGAGAGGGATGGCTGGAGAGATGGATGGCTGGAGAGATGGATGGCTGGAGAGAGGGATAGCTGGAGAGATGGATGGCTGGAGAGAGGGATGGCTGGAGAGAGGGATGGCTGGAGAGAGGGATACAGAAAGCTGAGAGGAGATAGATGTGTGATATTTAGACAGTCAGACAGACACTCTTCAGTCATATGAGGCTCAGGCTGTCCTGAGGCTGGCATGAGTTATAGCATTACATCAAGCTATACAACTATAAATAGATATAATACAGTATGCATTGAACATCCTGTACAGTAAATAATATTCAGGATGATGATATCTATAAGCAGATGAACCACATACTATGCATAATATTACAGATTACAGGTCTACTATGATCACCATCTATAAGGAATGATGGAATGCTAACATTCTGCATGGGGTAGGGACCCGTACTTTGTGATCCGTGTGCTGTATGATTTCCAAGAAATACATCAACGATCTATTATTTGAAAGTAAACGTCCCCAAACCACATTATTCATGGGTTGCACGTATCGTCACAATATTGTTTTGTCTAGGAGATCCATAAAGTCCTTTAGTCTGTTGGCTGTTGTCTAGTAGATCCATAAACTCCTTTACTCTGTTGGTTGTTGTCTAGTAGATCCATAAACTCCTTTACTCTGTTGGTTGTTGTCTAGTAGATCCATAAAGTCCTTTACTCTGTTGGTTGTTGTCTAGTAGATCCATAAAGTCCTTTAGTCTGTTGGCTGTTGTCTAGTAGATCCATAAAGTCCTTTACTCTGTTGGTTGTTGTCTAGTAGATCCATAAAGTCCTTTACTCTGTTGGTTGTTGTCTAGTAGATCAATAAAGACATTTAGTCTGTTGGCTGTTGTCTAGTAGATCCATAAAGACATTTAGTCTGTTGGTTGTTGTCTAGGAGATCCTTTACTCTGTTGGTTGTTGTCTAGTAGATCCATAAAGTCCTTTTGTCTGTTGGTTGTTGTCTAGGAGATCCATAAAGTCCTTTAGTCTGTTGGTTGTTGTCTAGTAGATCCATAAAGATCTTTAGTCTGTTGGCTGTTGTCTAGGAGATCCTTTACTCTGTTGGTTGTTGTCTAGTAGATCCATAAATTCCTTTAGTCTGTTGGTTGTTGTCTAGTAGATCCATAAAGTCATTTAGTCTGTTGGTTGTTGTCTAGTAGATCCATAAAGTCCTTTAGTCTGTTGGCTGTTATCTAGGAGATCCATAAAGACCTTTAGTCTGTTGGCTGTTGTCTAGGAGATCCTTAATGACCTTTAGTCTGTTGGTTGTTGTCTAGGAGATCCTTAATGACCTTTAGTCTGTTGGTTGTTGTCTAGGAGATCCTTTAGTCTGTTGGTTGTTGTCTAGGACATCCTTAATGACCTTTAGTCTGTTGGTTGTTGTCTAGGAGATCCTTTACTCTGTTGGTTGTTGTCTAGGAGACCCATAAAGACCTTTAGTCTGTTGGCTGTTGTCTAGGAGATCCTTTTCTCTGTTGGTTGTTGTCTAGTAGATCCATAAAGACCTTTAGTCTGTTGGCTGTTGTCTAGGAGATCCATAAAGACCTTTAGTCTGTTGGTTGTTGTCTAGGAGATCCATAAAGACCTTGTCTTTGTGAGACGCAGAGTAGGTGAGATCCATGTAGTCCTTTACTCTGTTGGCTGTTGTCTAGTAGATCCTGTACTCTGTTGGCTGTTGTCTAGGAGATCCATGTTGTCCTTTACTCTGTTGGAGGTTGTCTAGGAGGTCCATGTAGTCCTTTACTCTGTCGGCTGTTGTCTAGGAGATCCATGTTGTCCTTTACTCTGTTGGCTGTTGTCTAGTAGATCCTGTACTCTGTTGGCTGTTGTCTAGGAGATCCATGTTGTCCTTTACTCTGTTGGCTGTTGTCTAGGAGGTCCATGTAGTCCTTTACTCTGTTGGCTGTTGTCTAGTAGATCCTGTACTCTGTTGGCTGTTGTCTAGGAGATCCATGTTGTCCTTTACTCTGTTGGCTGTTGTCTAGGAGATCCATGTTGTCCTTTACTCTGTTGGCTGTTGTTTAGGAGATCCATAAAGACCTTTAGTATGATGGTTGTTGTCTAGTAGATCCATGTTGTCCTTTACTCTGTTGGCTGTTGTCTAGTAGATCCTGTACTCTGTTGGCTGTTGTCTAGTAGATCCTGTACTCTGTTGGCTGTTGTCTAGGAGATCCATGTTGTCCTTTACTCTGTTGGCTGTTGTCTAGTAGATCCTTTACTCCGTTGGCTGTTGTCTAGGAGATCCATAAAGACCTTTAGTCTGTTGGCTGTTGTCTAGGAGATCCATAAAGACCTTTAGTCTGTTGGTTGTTGTCTAGTAGATCCATAAAGACCTTTAGTCTGTTGGTTGTTGTCTAGGAGATCCATAAAGACATTTAGTCTGTTGGTTGTTGCCTAGGAGATCCATAAAGACCTTTAGTCTGTTGGTTGTTGTCTAGGAGATCCTTAATGACCTTTAGTCTGTTGGTTGTTGTCTAGGAGATCCATAAAGACCTTTAGTCTGTTGGTTGTTGTCTAGGAGATCCATAAAGACCTTGTCTTTGTGAGACGCAGAGTAGGTGAACGGATGATCTCCACATCTGTGGGTCACACAGTGAAGCACGGGGGAGTGGGGGTGCTTTGCTGTTGACACTGTCAGTGATTTATTTAGAATTCAAGGTAAACTTAACCAGCATGGCTCCCACAGCATTCCGCAGCGATACCACATCCCATCTGGTTTGCACTTAGTCACTTTTTTTTTCTCCCCAATTTCGTGGTATCCAGTTGTTAGTAGTTACTATCTTGTCTCATTGCTACAACTCCCGTACGGGCTCGGGAGAGACAAAGGTGGGAAGCCATGCATCCTCCGAAACACAACCCAACCAAGCAGCACTGCTTCTTAACACAGTGCGCATCCAACCCGGAAGCCAGCCGCACCAATGTGTCGGAGGAAACACATTGCACCTGGCGTCCTGGTCAGCGTGCACTGCGCCCGGCCTGCCACAGGAATCGCTAGTGAGCAATGAGACAAGGATATCCCTACCGGCCAAACCCTCCCTAACCCGGATAACACTAGGCCAATTGTGAGTCGCCCCACGGACCTCCCAGTCGCAGCCAGCTGCGACAGAGCCTGGGCTCGAACCCAGAGTCTCTGGTGGCACAGCTAGCACTGTGATGCAGTGCCTTAGGTATCATTTTTTTTTTTTTTAACAGGACAATGACCCAAGAAGGAGAGTGATGGAGTGCTGTATCAGATGACCTGGCCTTCACAATCACCCAACATCAACCCAATTGAGATAGTTTGGGATGAGTTGGACCGCAGAGGAAAGGAAATGCAATAATGGGAACTCCTTCTAGACGGTTGGAAAAGCATTCCAGGTGAAGCTGGTTGAGAGAATGCCAAGAGTGTGCAAAGCTGTCATCAAGGTAAAGGGTGGCTACTTTAAAAAATATAAAATATAAAATATATTTTGATTTGTTTAACCACTTGCTCCTACCTGGCACGCAGGCGTCCCATCTAGAGCTCTGGAAATGCAAATGTGCTACGCTAAATGCTAATAGTATTAGTTAAAACTCAAACGTTCATTAAAATACACATGCAAGGTTTTGAATTAAAGCTACACTCGTTGTGAATCCAGGCAACAAGTCAGATTTTTAAAATGCTTTTCGGCGAAAGCATGAGAAGCTATTATCTGATAGCATGTAACACCACAAAAGACCCGCAGGGGACGTAAACAAAATAATTAGCATATTCGGCGCTACACAAACCGCACAATAAAATATAAAACATTCATTACCTTTGACCATCTTCTTTGTTGGCACTCCTAGATGTCCCGTAATCACTATTGGGTATTTTTTTCGATTAAATCGGTCCATATATAGCCTAGATATCGTTCTATGTAGACTGTGTGATAAATGGAATAAAAGAGCGTTTCATAACGTAACGTCATTTTTTTTAATTCAAAAAGTTGACGATAAACTTTCACAAAACACTTCGAAATACTTTTGTAATGCAACTTTAGGTTTTAGCACACGTTAATAAGCGATAAAATTCATCAGGAGGCGATGTAACTTCTATAGGTGTCGTTTGGAAAAAAACATGGCCGAGAGAGCTCGACCAAAACATCCAGTCGGAGAACGGAGGGAAGGAGTTCCCTTGAACCGGTTAGACCAAGAATCAATTGTGAATCAAATGACAAAACTCTAGACAACGTGTGGTAGCTGTAGGCGCTGAAACCTCGGTCTCATGTAATTTGGTTCACTTTGAACAATTCCTGGAAGTAAGCGCAAGGATATTTATTTCCATTTTCAGTGATCAGGTTTTCCTGCGCTATTCGATGAAACTCACGCTCTGTTAAAGTCACAGCCGTGATTTAACCAGTTTTAGAAACGTCAGAGTGTTTGCTATCCACACATACTAATAATATGCATATACTATATTCCTGGCATGAGTAGCAGGGCGCTGAAATGTTGCGCGATTTTTAACAGAATGTTCGAAAAAGTAGAGGGTCGACTTAACAGGTTAACACTTTTTTGGTTACTACATGATTACATATGTGTTATTTCATAGTTTTGATATCTTCACTATTATTTTACAATGTAGAACATAGTAAAAAAATAAAGAAAACCATTGAATGAGTAAGTGTGTCCAAACGTTTGACTGGTACTCTAGAAATTAATATAAAATATAATTTACAAAACACACAAGAAGTAAAATATAAGCGGATGAAACACAAGACTGTAAGTATATAAAGGTCAGTGCCAGTACCCTATTCAATTTTCAGGGGTACCAAAGTGGTTGAGGTGGATATACTGTATACAGGGAAACAGGAGTAAAAGTCACCAGTAACCAACGTGGTTGAGGTGGATATACTGTATACAGGGAAACAGGAGTAAAAGTCACCAGTAACCAACGTGGTTGAGGTGGATATACTGTATACAGGGAAACAGGAGTAAAAGTCACCAGTAACCAACGTGGTTGAGGTGGATATACTGTATACAGGGAAACAGGAGTAAAAGTCACCAGTAACCAACGTGGTTGAGGTGGATATACTGTATACAGGGAAACAGGTGTAAAAGTCACCAGTAGCAACGTGGTTGAGGTGGATATACTGTATACAGGGAAACAGGTGTAAAAGTCACCAGTAGCATGATAAATACAGGGCCTTCAGAAAGTATCATTTTAGACGTAAAATGTTCTCAGAACCTCCCTGGAACCTAAAACATTCTCAGAACAGGAAAAATGTTCTCAGAACTTCCCTGGAACCTAAAACATTTCCAGAACAGGAAAAATGTTCTCAGAACCTCCCTGGAACCTAAAACATTCCCAGAACAGGAAAAATGTTCTCAGAACCTCCCTGGAACCTAAAACATTCCCAGAACAGGAAAAATGTTCTCAGAACCTCCCTGGAACCTAAAACATTCCCAGAACAGGAAAAATGTTCTCCCTGGAACCTAAAACATTCCCAGAACAGGAAAAATGTTCTCCCTGGAACCTAAAACATTCCCAGAACAGGAAAGATGTTCACTTCTGTGCTGAAAAAGTTTTTAAAATATATATATATATATATATATGTTTTAACAGTCAGAAAATGTATTGCTTCGTTCCCATAACCAATGTGAATCCAAAAACATACGTTCCTACAGCTTCCAACGTCCCGTGTGGCTCAGATGGTAGAGGATGGTGCTTGCAATGCCAGGGTTGTGGGTTCCATTACAACAGAAAACCAATATGGGGGAAAAAATGTATTAACTCACTACTGTAAGTCACTCTAGATGACAGTGTCTGCTAAATGACTCAAATGTGAAATGAACCAATTGTGCTGTAAAATGGAAACTTTCCTTACACAAGGTTCAACCAATTCTGAAATGAAATACCACTTTGCAGGTCAAGAGTGTCCGTATAGCCTTCTCTACGTTCCAAAAATGTCTCCTGAAATGTGCACTCATTCACTATTTTTCACAAATAAAAAGGCATTGGATTGGTGAAGACATGAGGGAATTTCCACCATATTTCTTATACAGTCATTTCCTTTGAAATCAGTTTAGGGAAGTAAACAAGTGCACACTTTGTGAGGAAGGATGGATATTTGGGACTCAACGCTATTTTTTCAACCCAGGTCTGGTGTCCAGTACTGCAAGTTGTTAAGGGTTAAAACGCTGGACAATGGTCGCTGTAGGAGACAGTTGAGGTCGAAACGAATGACTCGTAAGGGACGGAGGAGTGGATGTTTCTGCACATGCTCAAATGACCACTTAATGAAACATGACATTGGTTATTGGTTATGAACGACTGAGAGGGAGGAGAGCTGCAGAGTGAAAGTAGAGGAAAATGATGGAGAAAAGGAGTAGAGAAAATTCAATAGAGACAATGAGGGAAGGGAGAAGAGTGGAGAGAGGAAGTGGTAGGGGTTGGGGTTAAGGAAGATGGGAGAGAGAGGAAGTGGTAGGGGTTGGGGTTAAGGAAGATGGTGAGAGAGGGGAAGTGGTAGGGGTTGGGGTTAAGGAAGACAGTGTGAGAGAGGAAGTGGTAGGGGTTGTGGTTAAGGAAGACAGTGTGAGAGAGGAAGTGGTAGGGATTGTGGTTAAGGAAGACAGGATAGGTGAGAGAGCACTATTGAAGTGGTAGGGGCACCAATTTGTGGTTAAGGAAGACTTAAATGTAAATGTAATGTAAATGAGAGAGGAAGTGGTAGGAGTTGGGGGTTAAGGAAGACCGTGTGAGAGAGGAAGTGGTAGGGGTTGTGGTGAAGGAAGACAGTGTGAGAGAGGAAGTGGTAGGGGTTGTGGTGAAGGAAGACGGTGTGAGAGAGGAAGTGGTAGGGGTTGGGGGTTAAGGAAGACGGGTGAGAGAGAGGAAGTGGTAGGGGTTGTGGTGAAGGAAGAGGGTAGAGGGGAGAGAGGAAGTGGTAGGAGTTGTGGTGAAGGAAGACGGATGAGAGAGGAAGTGGTAGGGGTTGTGGTTAAGGAAGACGGATAAGAGAGAGGAAGTGGTAGGGGTTGTGGTGAAGGAAGACGGTGTGAGAGAGGAAGTGGTAGGGGTTGTGGTGAAGGAAGACAGTGTGAGAGAGGAAGTGGTAGGGGTTGTGGTGAAGGAAGAGGGTGAGAGAGAGGAAGTGGTAGGGGTTGTGGTTAAGGAAGACAGTGTGAGAGAGGAAGTGGTAGGGGTTGTGGTTAAGGAAGACAGTGTGAGAGAGGAAGTGGTAGGGGTTGTGGTGAAGGAAGACAGTGTGAGAGAGGAAGTGGTAGGGGTTGTGGTTAAGGAGGACGGATGAGAGAGAGGAAGTGGTAGGGGTTGTGGTGAAGGAAGAGGGTGAGAGAGAGGAAGTGGTAGGGGTTGTGGTTAAGGAAGACAGTGTGAGAGAGGAAGTGGTAGGGGTTGTGGTTAAGGAAGACAGTGTGAGAGAGGAAGTGGTAGGGGTTGTGGTGAAGGAAGACAGTGTGAGAGAGGAAGTGGTAGGGGTTGTATTTAAGGAAGATGGATGAGAGAGAAGAAGTGGTAGGGGTTGTGGTGAAGGAAGACAGTGTGAGAGGGGAAGTGGTAGGGTTGTGGTTAAGGAAGACAGTTGTGGTTAAGGAAGACAGGTGAGAGAGGGGAAGTGGTAGGAGTTGGGGTTAAGGAAGACGGTGTGAGAGAGGAAGTGGTAGGGGTTGTGGTTAAGGAAGACAGTGTGAGAGAGGGGAAGTGGTAGGAGTTGGGGTTAAGGAAGACGGTGTGAGAGAGGAAGTGGTAGGAGTTGGGGGTTAAGGAAGACCGTGTGAGAGAGGAAGTGGTAGGGGTTGTGGTGAAGGAAGACAGTGTGAGAGAGGAAGTGGTAGGGGTTGTGGTGAAGGAAGACGGTGTGAGAGAGGAAGTGGTAGGGGTTGGGGGTTAAGGAAGACGGGTTGAGAGAGAGGAAGTGGTAGGGGTTGTGGTGAAGGAAGAGGGTAGAGGGGAGAGAGGAAGTGGTAGGAGTTGTGGTGAAGGAAGACGGATGAGAGAGGAAGTGGTAGGGGTTGTGGTTAAGGAAGACGGATAAGAGAGAGGAAGTGGTAGGGGTTGTGGTGAAGGAAGACGGTGTGAGAGGAAGTGGTAGGGGTTGTGGTGAAGGAAGACAGTGTGAGAGAGGAAGTGGTAGGGGTTGTGGTGAAGGAAGACAGAGAAGGAAGTGGTAGGGGTTGGGTTAAGGAAGAGGGTGAGAGAGAGGAAGTGGTAGGGGTTGTGGTTAAGGAGGACAGTGTGAGAGAGGAAGTGGTAGGGGTTGTGGTTAAGGAAGACAGTGTGAGAGAGGAAGTGGTAGGGGTTGTGGTGAAGGAAGACAGTGTGAGAGAGGAAGTGGTAGGGGTTGTGGTTAAGGAGGACGGATGAGAGAGAGGAAGTGGTAGGGGTTGTGGTGAAGGAAGAGGGTGAGAGAGAGGAAGTGGTAGGGGTTGTGGTTAAGGAAGACAGTGTGAGAGAGGAAGTGGTAGGGGTTGTGGTTAAGGAAGAAGTGTGAGAGAGGAAGTGGTAGGGGTTGTGGTGAAGGAAGACAGTGTGAGAGAGGAAGTGGTAGGGGTTGTATTTAAGGAAGATGGATGAGAGAGAGGAAGTGGTAGGGGTTGTGGTGAAGGAAGACAGTGTGAGAGGGGAGAGAGTGGGAAGTGGTAGGGGTTGTGGTTAAGGAAGATGGATGAGAGAGAAGGAAGTGAGAGAGGAAGTGGTAGGGGTTGTGGTGAAGGAAGACAGTGGTAGGGGTTGTGGTGAAGGAAGACGGTGTGAGAGAGGAAGTGGTAGGGGTTGTGGTGAAGGAAGACAGTGTGAGAGAGGAAGTGGAAGTGGTGAGAGAGAGGAAGTGGTAGGGGTTGTGGTTAAGGAAGACAGTGTGAGAGAGGAAGTAGGGGGTGGTTAAGGAAGACAGTGTGAGAGAGGAAGTGGTAGGGGTTGTGGTGAAGGAAGACAGTGTGAGAGAGGAAGTGGTAGGAGTTGTGGTTAAGGAGGACGGATGAGAGAGAGGAAGTGGTAGGGGTTGTGGTGAAGGAAGAGGGTGAGAGAGAGGAAGTGGTAGGGGTTGTGGTTAAGGAAGACAGTGTGAGAGAGGAAGTGGTAGGGGTTGTGGTTAAGGAAGACAGTGTGAGAGAGGAAGTGGTAGGGGTTGTGGTGAAGGAAGACAGAGAAGGAAGTGGTAGGGGTTGTGGTTAAGGAAGACAGATGAGAGAGGAAGTGGTAGGGGTTGTGGTGAAGGAAGACAGTGTGAGAGGGAAGTGGTAGGGATTGTGGTTAAGGAAGATGGATGAGAAGAAGTGGTAGGGGTTGTGGTGAAGGAAGACAGTGTGAGAGGGGAAGTGGTAGGGGTTGTGGTTAAGGAAGACAGTGTGAGAGAGGGAAGTGGTAGGAGTTGGGGTTAAGGAAGACCGTGTGAGAGAGAGGAAGTGGTAAGAGTTGTGGTTAAGGAAGACAGTGTGAGAGAGAGGAAGTGGTAGGGGTTGGGGTTAAGGAAGACAGTGTGAGAGAGGAAGTGGTAGGGTTGTGGTGAAGGAAGACAGTGTGAGAGAGGAAGTGGTAGGGGTTGGGGTTAAGGAAGACGGGTGAGAGAGAGGAAAGGGGTTGTGGTGAAGGAAGACAGAGGGGAGAGAGGAAGTGGTGTTGTGGTGAAGGAAGACGGATGAGAGAGGAAGTGGTAGGGGTTGTGGTTAAGGAAGACGGATAAGAGAGAGGAAGTGGTAGGGGTTGTGGTGAAGGAAGACGGTGTGAGAGAGGAAGTGGTAGGGGTTGTGGTGAAGGAAGACAGTGTGAGAGAGGAAGTGGTAGGGGTTGTGGTGAAGGAAGAGGGTGAGAGAGAGGAAAGGAAGACAGTGTGAGAGAGGAAGTGGTAGGGGTTGTGGTTAAGGAAGACAGTGTGAGAGAGGAAGTGGTAGGGGTTGTGGTGAAGGAAGACAGTGTGAGAGAGGAAGTGGTAGGGGTTGTGGTTAAGGAGGACGGATGAGAGAGAGGAAGTGGTAGGGGTTGTGGTGAAGGAAGAGGGTGAGAGAGAGGAAGTGGTAGGGGTTGTGGTTAAGGAAGACAGTGTGAGAGAGGAAGTGGTAGGGGTTGTGGTTAAGGAAGACAGTGTGAGAGAGGAAGTGGTAGGGGTTGTGGTGAAGGAAGACAGTGTGAGAGAGGAAGTGGTAGGGGTTGTATTTAAGGAAGATGGATGAGAGAGAAGAAGTGGTAGGGGTTGTGGTGAAGGAAGACAGTGTGAGAGGGGAAGTGGTAGGGGTTGTGGTTAAGGAAGACAGTGTGAGAGAGGGGAAGTGGTAGGAGTTGGGGTTAAGGAAGACGGTGTGAGAGAGGAAGTGGTAGGAGTTGGGGGTTAAGGAAGGTTGAGAGAGGAAGTGGTAGGGGTTGTGGTGAAGGAAGACAGTGTGAGAGAGAAGTGGTAGGGGTTGTGGTGAAGGAAGACGGTGTGAGAGAGGAAGTGGTAGGGGTTGGGGGTTAAGGAAGACGGGTGAGACAGAGGAAGTGGTAGGGGTTGTGGTGAAGGAAGAGGGTAGAGGGGAGAGAGGAAGTGGTAGGAGTTGTGGTGAAGGAAGACGGATGAGAGAGGAAGTGGTAGGGGTTGTGGTTAAGGAAGACGGATAAGAGAGAGGAAGTGGTAGGGGTTGTGGTGAAGGAAGACGGGGTGAGAGAGGAAGTGGTAGGGGTTGTGGTGAAGGAAGACAGTGTGAGAGAGGAAGTGGTAGGGGTTGTGGTTAAGGAAGACAGTGTGAGAGAGGGGAAGTGGTAGGAGTTGGGGTTAAGGAAGACCGTGTGAGAGAGGAAGTGGTAAGAGTTGTGGTTAAGGAAGACAGTGTGAGAGAGGAAGTGGTAGGGGTTGGGGTTAAGGAAGACAGTGTGAGAGAGGAAGTGGTAGGGGTTGTGGTGAAGGAAGACAGTGTGAGAGAGGAAGTGGTAGGGGTTGTGGTTAAGGAAGACAGTGTGAGAGAGGAAGTGGTAGGGGTTGTGGTGAAGGAAGACAGTGTGAGAGAGGAAGTGGTAGGGGTTGTGGTGAAGGAAGACAGTGTGAGAGAGGGGAAGTGGTAGGAGTTGGGGTTAAGGAAGACCGTGTGAGAGAGGAAGTGGTAGGGGTTGTGGTTAAGGAAGACGGGTGAGAGAGAGGAAGTGGTAGGGGTTGTGTTTAAGGAAGACGGGTGAGAGAGAGGAAGTGGTAGGGGTTGTGGTGAAGGAAGAGGGATGAGAGAGAGGAAGTGGTAGGGGTTGTGGTGAAGGAAGACGGTGTGAGAGAGGAAGTGGTAGGGGTTGTGGTGAAGGAAGACAGTGTGAGAGAGGAAGTGGTAGGGGTTGTGGTGAAGGAAGAGGGTGAGAGAGAGGAAGTGGTAGGGGTTGTGGTTAAGGAGGACGGATGAGAGAGAGGAAGTGGTAGGGGTTGTGGTGAAGGAAGAGGGTGAGAGAGAGGAAGTGGTAGGGGTTGTGGTTAAGGAAGACAGTGTGAGAGAGGTAGTGGTAGCGGTTGTGGTTAAGGAAGACAGTGTGAGAGAGGAAGTGGTAGGGGTTGTGGTGAAGGAAGACAGTGTGAGAGAGGAAGTGGTAGGGGTTATATTTAAGGAAGACGGATGAGAGAGAGGAAGTGGTAGGGGTTGTGGTGAAGGAAGACAGTGTGAGAGGGGAATTGGTAGGGGTTGTGGTTAAGGAAGATGGATGAGAGAGAAGAAGTGGTAGGGGTTGTGGTGAAGGAAGACAGTGTGAGAGGGGAAGTGGTAGGGGTTGTGGTTAAGGAAGACAGTGTGAGAGAGGAAGTGGTAGGGGTTGGGGTTAAGGAAGACAGTGTGAGAGAGGAAGTGGTAGGGGTTATGGTTAAGGAAGACAGTGTGAGAGAGGAAGTGGTAGGGGTTGTGGTTAAGGAAGACAGTGTGAGAGAGGAAGTGGTAGGGGTTGTGGTGAAGGAAGACAGTGTGAGAGAGGAAGTGGTAGGGATTGTGGTGAAGGAAGACAGTGTGAGAGAGGGGAAGTGGTAGGAGTTGGGGTTAAGGAAGACTGTGTGAGAGAGGAAGTGGTAGGGGTTGTGGTTAAGGAAGACGGGTGAGAGAGAGGAAGTGGTAGGGGTTGTGGTTAAGGAAGACGGGTGAGAGAGAGGAAGTGGTAGGGGTTGTGGTGAAGGAAGAGGGTGAGAGAGAGGAAGTGGTAGGGGTTGTGGTGAAGGAAGAGGGGAGAGGGGAGAGAGGAAGTGGTAGGGGTTGTGGTTAATGAAGACAGGTGAGAGAGAGGAAGTGGTAGGGGTTGTGGTGAAGGAAGAGGGGAGAGGGGAGAGAGGAAGTGGTAGGGGTTGTGGTTAATGAAGACAGGTGAGAGAGAGGAAGTGGTAGGGGTTGTGGTGAAGGAAGAGGGGAGAGGGGAGAGAGGAAGTGGTAGGGGTTGTGGTTAATGAAGACAGGTGAGAGAGAGGAAGTGGTAGGGGTTGTGGTTAATGAAGACAGGTGAGAGAGAGGAAGTGGTAGGGGTTATGGTTAAGGAAGATGGATGAGAGAGAAGAAGTGGTAGGGGTTGTGGTGAAGGAAGACAGTGTGAGAGGGGAAGTGGTAGGGGTTGTGGTTAAGGAAGACAGTGTGAGAGAGGAAGTGGTAGGGGTTGGGGTTAAGGAAGACAGTGTGAGAGAGGAAGTGGTAGGGGTTATGGTTAAGGAAGACAGTGTGAGAGAGGAAGTGGTAGGGGTTGTGGTTAAGGAAGACAGTGGAAGAAGTGGTAGGGGTTGTGGTGAAGGAAGACAGTGAGAGAGGAAGTGGTAGGGGTTGTGGTGAAGGAAGACAGTGTGAGAGAGGGGAAGTGGTAGGAGGGGTTGAAGACTGTTGAGAGAGGAAGTAGGGGTTGTGGTTAAGGAAGACGGGTGAGAGAGAGGAAGTGGTAGGGGTTGTGGTTAAGGAAGACGGGTGAGAGAGAGGAAGTGGTAGGGGTTGTGGTGAAGGAAGAGGGTGAGAGAGAGGAAGTGGTAGGGGTTGTGGTGAAGGAAGAGGGGAGAGGGGAGAGAGGAAGTGGTAGGGGTTGTGGTTAATGAAGACAGGTGAGAGAGAGGAAGTGGTAGGGGTTGTGGTGAAGGAAGAGGGGACAGGGGAGAGAGGAAGTGGTAGGGGTTGTGGTGAAGGAAGAGGGGAGATAAATAGAGGAGGAAGAAAGAAAAAGTAAGAGGGAGAAGAGAAAGAAAATAAATGACAAATGGAGAGAGCAGAAGGGAGAGGAGAGAAGAGGAGAGAAGAGGAGGTGAGAAGAGGAGAGATAGAATATAGGAGAGAAGAGGACAGAGGAGAGAATGGGAGGGGAGAGAGGAGAGGAGAGAGGATGGGGTGAGGAGAGGAGAGAAGAGAAGAGGAGAGAGAGAGGAGAGGAGAGGAGAGGAGAGGAGAGAGGATGGGGTGAGGAGAGGAGAGAAGAGAATAGGAGAGAGGAGAAGAGAGGAGAGAAGGGGCAAAGAGGAGAGGAGAGAGGCGAGGAGGGGAGAGAGGGAGGAGAGAGGAGAGAAGAGAAGAGAAGAAGAGAGGAGAGATCATTGCTTGCTGTTTGGGGTTTTAGGCTGGGTTTCTGTACTTCGTGACGTCAGCTGATGTAAAAAGGTCTTTATAAATACATTTGATTAATTGATTGATTGATTGATTGAGAGGGGAGGGGAGGGAGGGGGGGAGGGAGGGGAGGGGAGGGGAGGGGAGGGGAGGGGAGGGGAGGGGAGGGGAGGGGAGGGGAGGGGAGGGGAGGGGAGGGGGGGAAAAATAAAATAAATTAACAGAAGTGCCATACAGGTTGCAAAATAGTTGGGATGAAATGTCCGATGTACTGATTCCATGGCACATGGTTAATGAACTGATACGCAAAACAAAGCCGGATTCAAAACGTTAAATATTTCTGTTTGAATTATTATACAAAATTATTGTAACCAATAGAATGTTCTATATAAGAGGGATGCAAGCTTCCAGCTCTGCAGATTTAGCTGCGAAGAGACAGGGTCATTAGATAATTTATTTTGGTACTGTCCTTATTTAGCTAGTTTTTGGTCGCAGGACCAGGAATGGATACAGAATTACCTGGAGCTAACTCTGTAAATAGCATTGCTCGGTGATATGAAAAGTCATAGTCAATCGATCAATAATATCATAAAACATTTTGCAAAAACATTTATCTATAATTTACAAACTATGAGAATAAAAAGGTTCACAACTTTTGTGAAGCATCACAAATATATGGCAAATAGAATCAACTGCACAGTTAAAAATATATGGCAAATAGAATCAACTGCACAGTTAAAAATATATGGCAAACAGGGTCAAACGGGATTGACATCAGAAATAGATGTCCAGGTTGAGGGTAGAGGAAGGACATCAGAAATAGATGTCCAGGTTGAGGGTAGAGGAAGGACATCAGAAATAGATGTCCAGGTTGAGGGTAGAGGAAGGACATCAGAAATAGATGTCCAGTTTGAGGGTAGAGGAAGGACATCAGTCATAGATGAGAGAGGTTGAGGGTAGAGGAAGGACATCAGTAATAGATGAGAGAGGTTGAGGGTAGAGGAAGGACATCAGTAATAGATGAGAGAGGTTGAGGGTAGATGAGGGACATCAGTAATAGACGGGAGAGGTTGAGGGTAGAGGAAGGACATCAGTAATAGATGAGAGAGGTTGAGGGTAGAGGAGGGACATCAGTAATAGACGGGAGAGGTTGAGGGTAGAGGAAGGACATCAGTAATAGACGGGAGAGGTTGAGGGCAGAGGAAGAACATCAGTAATATACGGGAGAGGTTGAGGGTAGAGGAAGGACATCAGTAATAGACGGGAGAGGTTGAGGGTAGAGGAAGGACATCAGTAATAGACGGGAGAGGTTGAGGGTAGAGGAAGGACATCAGTAATAGATGAGAGAGGTTGAGGGTAGAGGAAGGACATCAGTAATAGACGGGAGAGGTTGAGGGTAGAGGAAGGACATCAGTAATAGACGGGAGAGGTTGAGGGAGAGGAAGGACATCAGTAATAGACGGGAGAGGTTGAGGGTAGAGGAAGGACATCAGTAATAGACGGGAGAGGTTGAGGGTAGAGGAAGGACATCAGTAATAGATGAGAGAGGTTGAGGGTAGAGGAAGGACATCAGTAATAGATGGTTGAGGGTAGAGGAAGGACATCAGTAATAGATGTGACGCTATACTACAAATGTGCAGACACAGGCAACTAGACACAGACAATAACCCAGAAAATACCCAAAGAAGATGGCTGCCTAATTATGGTTCCCAATCAGAGACAACGATAAACAGCTGCCTCTAATTGAGAACCAATCTAGGAAACCATAGACTTACATAAACACCTAGATGATAAACAACCCCATGAACGTACAAAACCCCTAGACAGTCCAAAAACACATACATCACCCATGTCACACCCTGACCTAACCAAAACAATAAAGGAAACAAAGAATACTAAGGCCAGGGCGTAACAATTTGAGATTTTTCAAAGTAGCCACCCTTGAATGAGTAGCTATGTCCAAACTTTGACTGGTACTGTATATAAGTATATTTACAACGAAAAATGGATGGGTGATTGGAAATGATGCAGACAATTACATTGATAAAAGCCACAATCTATCTGCAATATTAAAGCTGATATACCCCCCCCCCCCACCACCAACAAATACAACAACAACATTACACAGATGTGTGTTGCAGGTTTCAGGGTTATTCTGAATTCAAAGTATTTTCTCAGCGCTGTAATCAAAATCAAATCAAATTATATTTGTCACATGCGCAGAATACAACAAGTGTAGACCTTAACGATGAAATGCTGACTTACAAGCTCTCAACAATGCAGTTCAAGAAATAGAGTTAGAAAAAATGTACTAAATAAACTACAGTAAAAACAAAATGAAATAAAAAAGTAACTCAATAAAATAACAATAACAAGGCTATATACAGGGAGTACCAGTACCGAGTCAATGTGGAGGCTATATACAGGGGGTACCGGTACCGAGTCAATGTGGAGGCTATATACAGGGGGTACCAGTACCGAGTCAATGTGGAGGCTATATACAGGGGGTACCGGTACCGAGTCAATGTGGAGGGGTACAGGTACAGAGTCAATGTGGAGGCTATATACAGGGGGTACCAGTACAGAGTCAATGTGCAGGGGTACAGGTACAGACTCAATGTGGAGGCTATATACAGGGGGTACCGGTACAGAGTCAATGTGGAGGCTATATACAGGGGGTACCGGTACAGAGTCAATGTGGAGGCTATATACAGGGAGTACCGGTACAGAGTCAATGTGGAGGCTATATACAGGGGGTACCAGTACCGAGTCAATGTGGAGGCTATATACAGGGGTACCGGTACAGAGTCAATGTGGAGGTTATATACAGGGAGTACCGGTACAGAGTCAATGTGGAGGCTATATACAGGGAGTACCGGTACAGAGTCAATGTGGAGGCTATATACAGGGGGTACCAGTACCGAGTCAATGTGGAGGCTATATACAGGGGTACCGGTACAGAGTCAATGTGGAGGTTATATACAGGGGTACCGGTACAGAGTCAATGTGGAGGTTATATACAGGGGGTACCGGTACAGAGTCAATGTGGAGGTTATATACAGGGGGTACCGGTACAGAGTCAATGTGGAGGCTATATACAGGGGGTACCAGTACCGAGTCAATGTGGAGGCTATATACAGGGGTACCGGTACAGAGTCAATGTGGAGGCTATATACAGGGGGTACCAGTACCGAGTCAATGTGGAGGCTATATACAGGGGGTACCGGTACAGAGTCAATGTGCAGGGGTACAGGTTAGTAGTGAGGCTATATACAGGGGGTACCAGTACCGAGTCAATGTGGAGGCTATATACAGGGGGTACCGGTACAGAGTCAATGTGCAGGGGTACAGGTTAGTAGTGAGGCTATATACAGAGGGTACCGGTACCGAGTCAATGTGCAGGGGTACAGGTTAGTAGTGAGGCTATATACAGAGGGTACCGGTACCGAGTCAATGTGCAGGGGTACAGGTTAGTCGTGAGGCTATATACAGAGGGTACCAGTACCGAGTCAATGTGCAGGGGTACAGGTTAGTAGTGAGGCTATATACAGTGGGTACCGGTACAGAGTCAATGTGCAGGGGTACAGGTTAGTAGTGAGGCTATATACAGTGGGTACCGGTACCGAGTCAATGTGCAGGGGTACAGGTTAGTAGTGAGGCTATATACAGTGGGTACCGGTACAGAGTCAATGTGCAGGGGTACAGGTTAGTAGTGAGGCTATATACAGGGGGTACCGGTACCAAGTCAATGTGGAGGCTATATACAGGGGTACCGGTACCGAGTCAATGCAGGGGTACAGGTTAGTAGTGAGGCTATATACAGGGGTACCGGTACAGAGTCAATGTGCAGGGGTACAGGTTAGTCCAGGTAGTTTGTACATGTAGGTAGGGGTAAAGTGAGGGGGTACAGGTTAGTCCAGGTAGTTTGTACATGTAGGTAGGGGTAAAGTGAGGGGGGGTCAATGTGCAGGGGTACAGGTTAGTCCAGGTAGTTTGTACATGTAGGTAGGGGTAAAGTGAGGGGGTACAGGTTAGTCCAGGTAGTTTGTACATGTAGGTAGGGGTAAAGTGAGGGGGTACAGGTTAGTCCAGGTAGTTTGTACATGTAGGTAAGGGTAAAGTGAGGGGGTACAGGTTAGTCCAGGTAGTTTGTACATGTAGGTAGGGGTAAAGTGAGGGGGGTCAATGTGCAGGGGTACAGGTTAGTCCAGGTAGTTTGTACATGTAGGTAGGGGTAAAGTGAGGGGGGTACAGGTTAGTCCAGGTAGTTTGTACATGTAGGTAAGGGTAAAGTGAGGGGGTACAGGTTAGTCCAGGTAGTTTGTACATGTAGGTAAGGGTAAAGTGAGGGGGTACAGGTTAGTCCAGGTAGTTTGTACATGTAGGTAAGGGTAAAGTGAGGGGGTACAGGTTAGTCCAGGTAGTTTGTACATGTAGGTAAGGGTAAAGTGAGGGGGTACAGGTTAGTCCAGGTCGTTTGTACATGTAGGTGGGGGTAAAGTGAAGGGGGTACAGGTTAGTCCAGGTAGTTTGTACATGTAGGTAAGGGTAAAGTGAGGGGGTACAGGTTAGTCCAGGTAGTTTGTACATGTAGGTGGGGGTAAAGTGAGGGGGTACAGGTTAGTCCAGGTAGTTTGTACATGTAGGTAGGGGTAAAGTGAGGGGGTACAGGTTAGTCCAGGTAGTTTGTACATGTAGGTAGGGGTAAAGTGAGGGGGTACAGGTTAGTCCAGGTAGTTTGTACATGTAGGTAGGGGTAAAGTGAGGGGGTACAGGTTAGTCCAGGTAGTTTGTACATGTAGGTAAGGGTAAAGTGAGGGGGTACAGGTTAGTCCAGGTAGTTTGTACATGTAGGTAGGGGTAAAGTGAGGGGGTCAATGTGCAGGGGTACAGGTTAGTCCAGGTAGTTTGTACATGTAGGTAGGGGTAAAGTGAGGGGGGTACAGGTTAGTCCAGGTAGTTTGTACATGTAGGTAGGGGTAAAGTGAGGGGGTACAGGTTAGTCCAGGTAGTTTGTACATGTAGGTAAGGGTAAAGTGAGGGGGTACAGGTTAGTCCAGGTAGTTTGTACATGTAGGTAGGGGTAAAGTGAGGGGGGTCAATGTGCAGGGGTACAGGTTAGTCCAGGTAGTTTGTACATGTAGGTAGGGGTAAAGTGAGGGGGGTACAGGTTAGTCCATGTAGTTTGTACATGTAGGTAAGGGTAAAGTGAGGGGGTACAGGTTAGTCCAGGTAGTTTGTACATGTAGGTAGGGGTAAAGTGAGGGGGTACAGGTTAGTCCAGGTAGTTTGTACATGTAGGTAGGGGTAAAGTGAGGGGGTACAGGTTAGTCCAGGTAGTTTGTACATGTAGGTAGGGGTAAAGTGAGGGGGTACAGGTTAGTCCAGGTAGTTTGTACATGTAGGTAAGGGTAAAGTGAGGGGGTACAGGTTAGTCCAGGTAGTTTGTACATGTAGGTAGGGGTAAAGTGAGGGGGGGGGTCAATGTGCAGGGGTACAGGTTAGTCCAGGTAGTTTGTACATGTAGGTAGGGGTAAAGTGAGGGGGTACAGGTTAGTCCAGGTAGTTTGTACATGTAGGTAGGGGTAAAGTGAGGGGGTACAGGTTAGTCCAGGTAGTTTGTACATGTAGGTAGGGGTAAAGTGAGGGGGTACAGGTTAGTCCAGGTAGTTTGTACATGTAGGTAGGGGTAAAGTGAGGGGGTCAATGTGCAGGGGTACAGGTTAGTCCAGGTAGTTTGTACATGTAGGTAGGGGTAAAGTGAGGGGGTACAGGTTAGTCCAGGTAGTTTGTACATGTAGGTAAGGGTAAAGTGAGGGGGGTACAGGTTAGTCCAGGTAGTTTGTACATGTAGGTAGGGGTAAAGTGAGGGGGTACAGGTTAGTCCAGGTAGTTTGTACATGTAGGTAGGGTAAAGTGAGGGGGTACAGGTTAGTCCAGGTAGTTTGTACATGTAGGTAAGGGTAAAGTGAGGGGGTACAGGTTAGTCCAGGTAGTTTGTACATGTAGGTGGGGGTAAAGTGAGGGGGTACAGGTTAGTCCAGGTAGTTTGTACATGTAGGTGGGGGTAAAGTGAGGGGGTACAGGTTAGTCCAGGTAGTTTGTACATGTAGGTGGGGGTAAAGTGAGGGGGTACAGGTTAGTCCAGGTAGTTTGTACATGTAGGTGGGGGTAAAGTGAGGGGGGTACAGGTTAGTCCAGGTAGTTTGTACATGTAGGTAGGGGTAAAGTGAGGGGGTACAGGTTAGTCCAGGTAGTTTGTACATGTAGGTAGGGGTAAAGTGAGGGGGTACAGGTTAGTCCAGGTAGTTTGTACATGTAGGTAGGGGTAAAGTGAGGGGGGGTACAGGTTAGTCCAGGTAGTTTGTACATGTAGGTAGGGGTAAAGTGAGGGGGGTACAGGTTAGTCCAGGTAGTTTGTACATGTAGGTAGGGGTAAAGTGAGGGGGTACAGGTTAGTCCAGGTAGTTTGTACATGTAGGTAGGGGTAAAGTGAGGGGGTACAGGTTAGTCCAGGTAGTTTGTACATGTAGGTAGGGGTAAAGTGAGGGGGTACAGGTTAGTCCAGGTAGTTTGTACATGTAGGTAGGGGTAAAGGGGGTCAATGTGCAGGGGTACAGGTTAGTCCAGGTAGTTTGTACATGTAGGTAGGGGTAAAGTGAGGGGGTACAGGTTAGTCCAGGTAGTTTGTACATGTAGGTAGGGGTAAAGTGAGGGGGTACAGGTTAGTCCAGGTAGTTTGTACATGTAGGTAGGGGTAAAGTGAGGGGGTACAGGTTAGTCCAGGTAGTTTGTACATGTAGGTAAGGGTAAAGTGAGGGGGGTCCAGGTTAGTCCAGGTAGTTTGTACATGTAGGTAAGGGTAAAGTGAGGGGGTACAGGTTAGTCCAGGTAGTTTGTACATGTAGGTGGGGGTAAAGTGAGGGGGTACAGGTTAGTCCAGGTAGTTTGTACATGTAGGTGGGGGTAAAGTGAGGGGGTACAGGTTAGTCCAGGTAGTTTGTACATGTAGGTAGGGGTAAAGTGAGGGGGTACAGGTTAGTCCAGGTAGTTTGTACATGTAGGTAGGGGTAAAGTGAGGGGGTACAGGTTAGTCCAGGTAGTTTGTACATGTAGGTAGGGGTAAAGTGAGGGGGTACAGGTTAGTCCAGGTAGTTTGTACATGTAGGTAGGGGTAAAGTGAGGGGGTACAGGTTAGTCCAGGTAGTTTGTACATGTAGGTAGGGGTAAAGTGAGGGGGTACAGGTTAGTCCAGGTAGTTTGTACATGTAGGTAGGGGTAAAGTGAGGGGGTACAGGTTAGTCCAGGTAGTTTGTACATGTAGGTAGGGGTAAAGTGAGGGGGTACAGGTTAGTCCAGGTAGTTTGTACATGTAGGTAGGGGTAAAGTGAGGGGGTACAGGTTAGTCCAGGTAGTTTGTACATGTAGGTGGGGGTAAAGTGAGGGGGTACAGGTTAGTCCAGGTAGTTTGTACATGTAGGTAGGGGTAAAGTGAGGGGGTACAGGTTAGTCCAGGTAGTTTGTACATGTAGGTAGGGGTAAAGTGAGGGGGTACAGGTTAGTCCAGGTAGTTTGTACATGTAGGTAGGGGTAAAGTGAGGGGGTACAGGTTAGTCCAGGTAGTTTGTACATGTAGGTAGGGGTAAAGTGAGGGGGTACAGGTTAGTCCAGGTAGTTTGTACATGTAGGTA
>NC_060192.1:34352612-34437612 GCF_021184085.1 Oncorhynchus gorbuscha | reverse complement strand
ACTCTCTCTCCTATCTTCCCCCTGTTCCCCTCCTCTCCCTCCTCTAGCTCTCTCCCTATCTTCCCCCTGTTCCCCTCCTTTCCCCTCCTCTAACTCTCTCTCCTATCTTCCCCCTGTTCCCCTCCTCTCCTCTAGCTCTCTCTCCTATCTTCCCCCTGTTCCCCTCCTCTCCCTCCTCTAGCTCTCTCTCCTATCTTCCCCCTGTTCCCCTCCTTTCCCCTCCTCTAACTCTCTCTCCTATCTTCCCCCTGTTCCCCTCCTTTCCCCTCCTCTAACTCTCTCTCCTATCTTCCCCCTGTTCCCCTCCTTTCCTCTCCTCTAACTCTCTCTCCTATCTTCCCCCTGTTCCCCCCCTCCTCCTCTCCTCCTATCTTCCCCCTGTTCCCTCCTTTCCCCTCCTCTCCTCTAGCTTCCCTGTTCTCTAACTCCTCTCTTTCCCCTATCTTCCTCCTATCTTCCCCTGTTCCCCTCCTTTCCCCTCCTCTAGCTCTCTCTCCTATCTTCCCCTGTTCCCCTCCTTTCCTCCTCCTCTAACTCTCTCTCCTATCTTCCCCCTGTTCCCCTCCTTTCCCCTCCTCTAGCTCTCTCTCCTATCTTCCCCTGTTCCCCTCCTTTCCCCTCCTCTAACTCTCTCTCCTATCTTCCCCCTGTTCCCCTCCTCTCCCTCCTCTAACTCTCTCTCCTATCTTCCCCCTGTTCCCCTCCTTTCCCCTCCTCTAGCTCTCTCTCCTATCTTCCCCTGTTCCCCTCCTCTCCCTCCTCTAACTCTCTCTCCTATCTTCCCCCTGTTCCCCTCCTTTCCCCTCCTCTAACTCTCTCTCCTATCTTCCCCCTGTTCCCCTCCTCTCCTCCTCTCCTCCTATCTTCCCCTGTTCCCCTCTCCTCCCTAATCTTCCTATCTTCCCCCTGTTCCCCCTCCCCTATCTTCCTCTCCTCTAACTCTCTCTCTCCTATCTTCCCCTCCCCTCCCCCTAACTTCTCCTATCTTCCCCTGTTCCCCCTCCCTCCCTCCTCTAGCTCTCTCTCCTATCTTCCCCCTGTTCCCCTCCTCTCCCCTCCTCTCTCCTCCTCTTCTCTCTCCTATCTTCCCCTGTTCCCCTCCTTTCCCCTCCTCTAACTCTCTCTCCTATCTTCCCCCTGTTCCCCTCCTTTCCCCTCCTCTAACTCTCTCTCCTATCTTCCCCCTGTTCCCCTCCTTTCCCTCCTCTAACTCTCTCTCCTATCTTCCCCCTGTTCCCCTCCTTTCCCCTCCCTCCTCTCTCTCTCCTATCTTCCCCTGTTCCCCTCCTCCTCCTCTAACTCTCTCTCCTATCTTCCCCTGTTCCCCTCCTTTCCCCTCCTCTAACTCTCTCTCCTATCTTCCCCCTGTTCCCCTCCCTCCTCCTCTAACTCTCTCTCCTATCTTCCCCCTGTTCCCCTCCTCTCCTCTAACTCTCTCTCCTATCTTCCCCCTGTTCCCCTCCTTTCCCCTCCTCTAACTCTCTCTCCTATCTTCCCCCTGTTCCCCTCCTTTCCCCTCCTCTAACTCTCTCTCCTATCTTCCCCCTGTTCCCCTCCTTTCCCTCCTCTAACTCTCTCTCCTATCTTCCCCCTGTTAACTCTCTCTCCTATCTTCCCCTGTTCCCCTCCTTTCCCTCCTCTAACTCTCTCTCCTATCTTCCCCCTGTTCCCCTCCTTTCCCCTCTAACTCTCTCTCCTATCTTCCCCCTGTTCCCTCCCCCTCTCTCCCTATCTTCCCTTCCCCCTGTTCCCCTCCTTTCCCCTCCTCTAACTCTCTCTCCTATCTTCCCCCTGTTCCCCTCCTCCCCTCCTCTAACTCTCTCTCCTATCTTCCCCCTGTTCCCCTCCTTTCCCCTCCTCTAACTCTCTCTCCTATCTTCCCCCTGTTCCCCTCCTCTCCTCTAACTCTCTCTCCTATCTTCCCCCTGTTCCCCTCCTCTCCTCTAACTCTCTCTCCTATCTTCCCCCTGTTCCCCTCCTCTCCTCTAATCTTCCCCCTCTCTCCTATCTTCCCCTGTTCCCCTCCTCTCCTCTAACTCTCTCTCCTATCTTCCCCTGTTCCCCTCCTCTCCTCTAACTCTCTCTCCTATCTTCCCCCTGTTCCCCCCTCCTCTCCCTAACTCTCCTCTATCTCTCCCTATCTTCCCCTGTTCCCTCCTCTCCTCCTCTCTCTCCCCCTCCTTCCCCCTGTTCCCCTCCTCTCCTCTAACTCTCTCTCCTATCTTCCCCCTGTTCCCCTCCTCTCCCCTCCTCTAACTCTCTCTCCTATCTTCCCCCTGTTCCCCTCCTCTCCTCTAACTCTCTCTCCTATCTTCCCCCTGTTCCGCTCCCTCCTCTATCTGCAGCCAGATCGCTCATGATTGACTTCGAAATGGAACGTCTGTCCATGTCCTGACCACGCCCGAGAATGCCGTTAAAACCTGCCACTAGGGGCAACAGTGAGCACAATAAGTGTGTGCCCTCAGGCCACTCCTCTGTATTTTATTTAACCTTTATTTAACTCGACAAGTCAGTTAAGAAATTTTTATTTACAATGACAGCCTACCAGGGAACAGTGGGTTAACTGCCTTGTTCAGAGGCACAAAAACATATTTTTACCTTGTCAGCACAGGGTGGCAGGTAGCCTAGTGGTTAGAGTGTTGGGCCAGTAACTGAAAGGTTGCTGGGTTGAATCACTGAGCTGACAATGTAAAAATTTGAACTGCAGTTCATTGTTCCCTGGTAGGCTGTCATTGTAAATAAGAATTTGTTCTTAACTGACTTGCCTAGGTAAAGAACAACGAGACTCCCAATCACAGCTGGTTGTGACACAGCCTGGAATCAAACCAGGGTGTATGTAGTGATGCCTCTAGCACCGAGAAGCTGTGCCACTTGCCGACCACTACCACATATCTACAATGTAGAGTGTCTGTGCCTGTGTCTCTTCACAGTCCTCGCTGGTGAATGTGCATCTGATTCTACTGCCTGCTGTCACACCAGCCTTCGCTTTGGCTCCCCCTCCTGTCCAGCTCAGGCGTTCGGTGTCGCCGGCCTTCAAGTTGCTGCCGAACCGACTGCTGGCAAACTCCCTTCACTCATCAACCCGGATTTGTCTCGTCATCATTACACACACCTGGTTCCAATCCCTACTCTATCACTGTATATATACTCCCTCTGTCATTTGTCTCCGTCAGTCATTATAAACGTTGCTTGTTTTCCTGGGAGGAATCTCTCCTACTATTATTTTGCACTTTGGGTTTCGTCCAGGTTTTAGGTTCATTATAGTACATTAATACATTCAGTAGTTCTAAACCTGTGACTGCCTCCTGCCTACTCCTCTCTACACATTTGTGACACTTGCAATAGTTACTTGATGTGGCATATTCCAGGAAGTCATGGCTCGATGTAGAGCTGCTTCCCAACACTGGCTTCCTGTTAAGGCAAGGGCTGATGTCAAAGTTTTACTGCTAATCTACAAAGCATTACATGGGCTTGCTCCTACCTATCTCTCTGATTTGGTCCTGCCGTACATACCTAACCCTACCCTATTACAGGGGCTGAGTCACTGGCTTACTGGGACTCTTTCATACGGTCCCAAGATCTTCCTGTCAGGCCTCCTAATTGTCCCTAGAATTTCTAAGCAAACATCTGGAGGCAGGGCTTTATCCCCTAGTAGAGCTCCATTTTTATGGAATGGTCTGCCTACCCATGTGAGAGACGCAGACTCGGTCTCAACCTTTTAGTCTTTACTGCAGTAGTTTGTGTCAGGGGACTAGGGTCAGTCTGTTATATCTAGAGTACTTCTGTCTTATCCGGTGTCCTGTGTGAAATTAAGTGTGCTCTCTCTAATTCTCTCTTTGTATCTTCTTTTCTATCTTTCTCTCTCTCGGAGGACCTGAGCCCTCGGACCATGCCTCAGGACTACCTGGCCGTGCTGCTGCTCCAGTTTCAACTGTTCTGCCTGCGGCTATGGAACCCTGACCTGTTCACCGGACGTGCTACCTGTCCCAGACCTGCTGTTTTCAACTCTCTGGAGATGGCAGGAGCGGTAGAGATACTCTGAATGATCGGCTATGAAAAGCCAACTGACAATTACTCCTGAGGTGCTGACTTGTTGCAACCTCAACAACTACTGTGATTATTATTATTTGACCCTGCTGGTAATTTATGAACATTTGAACATTTTGGCCATGTTCTGTTATAATCTCATAATCACACAGCCAGAAGAGGACTGGCCACCCCTCATAGCCTGGTTCCTCTCTAGGTTTCTTCCTAGGTTCTGGCCTTTCTAGGGAGTTTTCCCTAGCCACCGTACTTCTACACCTGCATTGCTTGCTGTTTGGGGTTTTAGGCTGGGTTTCTGTACAGCACTTTGAGATATCAGCTGATCTAAGAAGGGCTTTATAAATAGATTTGATTTGATTTGATACTGTGCTCCTTCCATAGTCTGTTCTGGACTTGGGGACTGTGAAGAGACCTCTGGTGACATGTCTTGTCGGGTATAGATGGGTGTCCTAGTTGTGTACCAGTAGTTTAAACAGACCCCACGGTGCATTCAGCAAGTCAACACTTCTTATAAAAACAAGTAGTGATGAAGTCAATCTCTCCTCTACATTGAGCCATGAGAGATTGACATGCATATGTGACTCATTTAAGGAAACTATTACTTCAAAGGAGTGCCAGGTAAATGTAATTGTAAATGCATTTTTGGCAGAAATGCCTTCTGGAACATGTGAACTTTCATGTGCCTTCATAACAAACGTGTATTCCATCTGTAAATTCTAGTTGGGTTAGCCATAACTTTTTTACATTTTTTTGTGATAATGCAGAATAACTGACAAATGTAGGATCGCTCAACACATTGAATATGGCCAGTGTCAGTAAACGTTGGCAAAAAAAGCGTCATTAAATTGTTGCCAGCAGCAGTTAGTCACCAACGCTCTGGATGACATAAAGGCAGCCTAACCAGCTCTGCGAGGGCGAGTAAAATGGTCAGTCATTTGTTCTCTCATTTGTATCAGGAAGTAGCTAGACTGCCGTTGTCCTTGACTGGGTGCTAGACTGCCGTTGTCCTTGACTGGGTGCTTGACTGCCGTTGTCCTTGACTGGGTGCTTGACTGCCGTTGTCCTTGACTGGGTGCTAGACTGCCGTTGTCCTTGACTGGGTGCTAGACTGCCGTTGTCCTTGACTGGGTGCTTGACTGCCGTTGTCCTTGACTGGGTGCTTGACTGCTGTTGTCCTTGACTGGGTGCTTGACTGCCGTTGTCCTTGACTGGGTGCTTGACTGCCGTTGTCCTTGACTGGGTGCTTACTGGGTGCTTGACTGCTGTTGTCCTTGACTGGGTGCTTGACTGCAGTTGTCCTTGACTGGGTGCTTGACTCTCGTTGTCCTTGACTGGGTGCTAGACTGCCGTTGTCCTTGACTGGGTGCTTGACTGCCTTTGTCCTTGACTGGGTGCTTGACTGCCTTTGTCCTTGACTGGGTGCTTGACTGCCGTTGTCCTTGACTGGGTGCTTGACTGCCGTTGTCCTTGACTGGGTGCTTGACTGCCGTTGTCCTTGACTGGGTGTTTGACTGCCGTTGTCCTTGACTGGGTGTTTGACTGCCTTTGTCCTTGACTGGGTGCTTGACTGCCTTTGTCCTTGACTGGGTGCTTGACTGCCTTTGTCCTTGACTGGGTGCTTGACTGCCTTTGTCCTTGACTGGGTGCTTGACTGCCTTTGTCCTTGACTGGGTGCTTGACTGCCTTTGTCCTTGACTGGGTGCTTGACTGCCTTTGTCCTTGACTGGGTGCTTGACTGCCTTTGTCCTTGACTGGGTGCTTGACTGCCTTTGTCCTTGACTGGGTGCTTGACTGCCTTTGTCCTTGACTGGGTGCTTGACTGCCTTTGTCCTTGACTGGGTGCTTGACTGCCTTTGTCCTTGACTGGGTGCTTGACTGCCTTTGTCCTTGACTGGGTGCTTGACTGCCTTTGTCCATGACTGGGTGCTTGACTGCCGTTGTCCTTGACTGGGTGCTTGACTGCCGTTGTCCTTGACTTGGTGCTTGACTGCCGTTGTGAGGTCAGAACGCTTGGATCAACGCTACTCCTTGGCCAGAGCGTCCAGTGTGCGCTCAGAGAGCGAAACGCTCTGAATTTACAAACAGACAATCTGACAACGCTCTGAATTTACAGACAATCTGACAACGCTCTGAATTTACAAACAGACAATCTGACAACGCTCTGAGTTTACAAACGCCCGTTATTGAAATTGTTCTTGTACATACTGTATATTATTTAGTTCAGCTTCTATCTCAAGGCCATCAGACTGTTAAACAGACATCACTAACACTGAGAGGCTGCTGAAAATCATTGGCCACTTTAATAAATGGAACACTAGTCACATTAATAATGCAACTTTAATCATGTTTACATATCTCGCATTACTCATCTAATATGTATATACTGCATTTTGTACCATCACCTGCATCTTGTCTATGCCGCTCTGTCATTGCTCATACATATATTTATATGTATATATTCTTATTCCATTCCTTTACTTAGATGTGTGTGTATTAGGTAGTTGTTCTGGAACTGTTAGATTACTTGTTAGATATTACTGCACTGTCGGAAGTAGAAGCACAAGTATTTTCGCTACTACTAACCATGTGTATGTGACCAATAACATTTGATTTTGTTTTGATTATTTCTCGACTAGCATTGACACAGTCTATTTTTGATATTGCTACTGTGCCAGTAAGCGTTTCACTGTACCGCTTACACCTTCTGTATCCCCTGCATGTGACAAATAAACGTTGATGTGATGTAGTGTGTATTTATCAGAGACAGTAATGTGAAGAACAACATGACCTGCAACAAAGTCAGATTAGCATGTAGGCCAAGGACTAGATAAAGTCAGATTAGCATGTAGGCCAAGGACGAGATAAAGTCAGATTAGCATGTAGGCCAAGGACGAGATAAAGGGTATTTTACCTGGACTTTATCCTTATTGTAGGCTACTATTTTTAGTCTTGAAATGTTTGGTTGTTCAGCACACTACTGTACTCACTCTGTTTAGCACACGCCCTCACATGTGAATCCATAAAGAGATGGGTGGGGATAAGGATTACGAACGATGCTGAATACGTGTAGACAAAGAACAGCTCTCCAGTACCAAACCATTCAAGTGCCATTTTCTCAGAAGTGAGGTTATACGCTTATCAACTTTCAAAGCAGAATGACTTTCCCATTGTACCTGAACTGTAGTGTATGATATACCATTTTCTAGCTCTGAATCTTTACTTTTATCCAATGTAAAAAAAGACCCTTTCAAATGTTGCTACCTAAGACCGAATCGAGCCGGTCGGTCACATATTATTAACGTTAGCTCTCTGTGTATATTTAAAGGCCAGTTGAATTGCCCTGTTCTGAGACAATTGTTTTCTGAAGTCGCTCTTTGTGGCACCTGACCACATGACTCGACAGTAGTCCAGGTGCAATAAAACTAGGGCCTGTAGGACCTGCCTTGTTGATCGTGTTGTTAAGAAGGCAGAGTAACGCTTTATTATGAACAGGCTGTATCACAACCGGCTGTGATTGGGAGTCCCATAGGGTGGCGCACAATTGGTCCAGCCTCGCCCGGGTTTGGGTAGGCCATCGTTGTAAATAAGAATTTATTCTTAACTGACTTGCCTAGTTAAATAATTGTTAAATAAACATGTTTACAATCCAGGGTTACTCCAAGCAGTTTAGTCACCTCAACTTGCTCAATTTCAACATTATTTATTACAATATTTTGTTGAGGTTCATGGTTGAGTGAATGATTTGTCCCAAATACAATACTTTCGATTTTTTAAATGTTTAGGACTAACTTATTCCTTGCCACCCATTCTTATACTGACTGCAGCTCTTTGTTAAGCGTTGCAGTGATTTCAGACTCTGTAGTAGCTGATGTGTATAGTGTTGAGTAATCCAGATACATAGATACACTGGCTTAACTCAAAGCCAGTGGCATGTCGTTATTAAAGATTGAAAACCGTAAGGGGCCTAGACAGCTGCAATGTTGCAAATGTCACAGAGACAGACAGCAAGGTTTTTACAAATCTCAACTGTTGAAAACTAAATGTTAGTCTAAAAGAAATGCGAGATAATGTCTAGATGCTTTTTATAGTGGAGATCAAGTTTATAAATTGCCTGGCTGGGCTGATGAGACAGTGGATTGCGCTGTCAGTTGGAACAGAGTAAATAGGCATTTTAACGTCATGGATTTAGCCAGTGGTAACTTGTGGAAAAGACACCGACTGGAATGCGGTTTTAACCAATCAGCATTCAGGATTAGACCCGCTTGTTGTATAATAAAGAACACCCTCTGTGTTCTGTTAGACAGATAACTCTTTATCCACAATAATGCAGGGGGTGTAAAGCCATAACCAATATGTTTTCCCTGCAGCAGACTATGATCGATAATGTCAAAGGCCACACTGAAGTCTAACAAAACATCAATTTCTCTCAGCCAATCATCAGTCATCCGTGTAAGTGCCGCGCATGTTGAATGTGTCTCCTGACCCCTCCTGTCTCAGCCTCCAGTATTTATGCTGCAGTAGTTTATGTGTCGGGGGGCTAGGGTCAGTTTGTTTATCTGGAGTACTTCTCCTGTCCTATTCGGTGTCCTGTGTAAATCTAAGTGTGCGTTCTCTAATTCTCTCCTTCTCTCTTTCTTTCTCTCTCTCGGAGGACCTGAGCCCTAGAACCATGCCCCAGGACTACCTGACATGATGACTCCTTGCTGACCCCAGTCCACCTGGCCATGCTGCTGCTCCAGTTTCAACTGGCCTGGGCCCTAGGACCATGTCCCAGGACTACCTGACATGAGGACTCCTTGCTGTCCCCAGTCCACCTGGCCATGCTCCTGCTCCAGTTTCAACTGTTCTGCCTTACTATTATTCAACCATGCTGGTCATTTATGAACATTTGAACATCTTGGCCACGTTCTGTTATAATCTCCACCTGGCACAGCCAGAAGAGGACTGGCCACCCCACATATGCTCTCTCTAATTCTCTCTTTCTTTCTCTCTCTCGGAGGACCTGAGCCCTAGGACCGTGCCCCAGGACTACCTGACATGATGGCTCCTTGCTGTCCCCAGTCCATCTGACTGTGCTGCTGCTCCAGTTTCAACTGTTCTGCCTTATTATTATTTGACCATGCTGGTCATTTATGAACATTTGAACATCTTGGTCATGTTCTGTTATAATCTCTACCCGGCACAGCCAGAAGAGGACTGGCCACCCCACATAGCCCGGTTCCTCTCTAGGTTTCTTCCTAGGTTTTGGCCTTTCTAGGGAGTTTTTCCTAGCCACCGTGCTTTTACACCTGCATTGTTTGCTGTTTGGGGTTTTAGGCTGGGTTTCTGTACAGCACTTTGAGATATCAGCTGATGTACGAAGGGCTATATAAATAAATTTGATTTGATTTGATTTGATTTTGAATGCCCTTCCCTAAAAGTTTGCTGAAATTCTGAGGTCAATTTGTTTACCGTAAAACAGCATTGTATCTGGTCAAACACCATTTTTTCCATAAGTTTTGTGAGGGTTAGCAACCGGCTGATTGGGGGTTTACTATTCTTGGGTAGCGGAATGACTTTAGTTTCCATCCAGACCTGAGGGCACATACTTTCTAGAAGGCTTAGATTGAAGATAGGGCAAATAGAAGTGGCAATATTCTGGGCGATCTGGGACAAGGAGATCAATCCTTTGGAAGCGAGCCGATTGGACGCTGCTCATTCACACTGCTCGTTCCGCGGGTAAGCGAGTGCTCCTACCACTGTTTCTCTGCACTGCATCTTTGACCGGTGTTTTGGCTTACTGCCCCGCATATGGGTGTATCCACAGCACTAACTTTCTAGTTGGTGATCTCCCGCTCGTTTAGTACAGGCAGCCAGGATCCTTACAGTGAGTAAGTCCTATGCCTTCTCTCCTCTCTGTTTATCATACTGCTTCATGTGTCATCACATCTGTGTTGCTGCCTTCTCTCTGTTTATCATACTGGTGCATGTGTCATCAAGTCTGTGTTGCCTGTGTGTGTTTGCCATTTCACTTGTGGAGCTTGTTTTCGGAAGGCGGGGTGGGGTCGTGTTTGTGAACTAATTTTTGCTCACAACAAGTTTGTAGCGAGGCTAATACTAGACAGAAAAACACCTCAAAGCTCAATGTGGAAGAGGAATATACGTATCAAGCACTGAACTACTGCATCAACACTACAGTCCATGAACTACTGCATCCACACTACACTCCATGAATGAACTACTGGATCAACACTAACCTCCATGAACTACTGCATCAACACTACACTCCATGAATGAACTACTGGATCAACACTACCCTCCATGAACTACTGGATCAACACTACACTCCATGAACTACTGCAGAAACACTACACTCCATGAATGAACTACTGGATCAACACTACACTCCATGAACTACTGCATCAACACTAACCTCCATGAACTACTGGATCAACACTACACTCCATGGACTACTGCATCAACACTACACTCCATGAACTACTGCATCAACACTACACTCCATGAATGAACTACTGCATCAACACTAACCTCCATGAACTACTGGATCAACACTACACTCCATAAACTACTGGATCAACACTACACTCCATGAACTACTGGATTAACACTACACTCCATGAATGAACTACTGGATCAACACTACACTCCATGAATGAACTACTGGATCAACACTACCCTCCATGAACTACTGGATTAACACTACACTCTATGAATGAACTACTGGATCAACACTACACTCCATGAATGAACTACTGGATCAACACTACACTCCATGAACTACTGCATCAACACTACACTCCATGAACTATTGCATCAACACTACCCTCCATAAACTACTGGATCAACCCTACACTCCATGAACTACTGGATCAACACTACACTCCATGAACTACAGCATCAACACTACCCTCCATGAACTACTGGATTAACACTACACTCCATAAACTACTGGATTAACACTACACTCCATAAACTATTGGATCAACACTACACTCCATAAACTACTGGATCAACACTACACTCCATGAACTACAGCATCAATACTACCCTCCATAAACTACTGCATCAACACTACCCTCCATAAACTACTGCATCAACACTACCCTCCATAAACTAATAAATGAATAATTTTGCACGCCCAATTTTTCAGTTTTTGATTTGTTAAAAAAGTTTGAAATATCCAATAAATGTCGTTCCACTTCAAGATTGTGTCCCACTTGTTGTTGATTCTTCACAAAAAAATACAGTTTTATATCTTTATGTTTGAAGCCTGAAATGTGGCAAAAGGTCGCAAAGTTCAAGGGGGCCGAATACTTTCGCAAGGCACTGTATATGGATTCTACCAACCAAAGGGTTGATGATCTGTTTAAGGATGTAATGGAATTTAAACACAGCATTATAACCATGTCTGAGGATTTCACCGTTTTCCAAACAACACTTGACAAGCACTCTTCCAAAGCAGACTACCTCGTAAACCAATCAAAGCGCAATACAATTTTAATCAATGGATTTGAGGATGTAAAGACTGAAACGTGTCATGACACCGAAGTCAAGGCCAAGAAACTCCTGGCAGATCAACTCAAACTGAGCCCTAAACTCATGGAGATGGAGAGGGTTCATAGGTATGGCACTTTCTTCCCCGATGGACGGCCCAGATCTATAGTGGTGAAACTGCTCAGGTTCAAAGACAAGGAGGAGATCAGGAGATCTTCATCAATGAAGACTTCTCCAAAAAGGTACACCTCTAAAGATAGGAGCTGCTTCCACGACTATTTGAAGAACGTTAAAATTGCAACATTGCATGCTTGAAGTATAATCAGCTGGTCACTCACTTCCTCACTCGTTGGCCTATGGCAAGTGACTCCCCCATAGTCAAATGATTTCCACACATACTTACTCTACTTTGTTTATGTACTTCACCTAACCTTCTGACCAAAAACACACATCGCTCTAAATGTCATAATCCTCTGAAGTCTTCAGTGGTGTTCGGTGGACTGTGTCAATGTACATTCCATAGAACGTGTACCTCTACGGATAAAACTAACATAATAATATATAATATATGCCATTTAGCAGACGCTTTTATCCAAAGCGACTTACAGTCATGTGTGCATACATTCTATGTATGGGTGGTCCCGGGAATCGAACCCACTACCCTGGCGTTACAAGCGCCATGCTCTACCAACTGACCTACAGAAGGACCACAAATGTATGGTTGTATTGGACATGTGAGGCATACACTTCTATGCTTGTGTTCCATTCTCTAGATGATTCCCACTGTGTATCTATCTTAGTTATCAACCCCAATAACATAGTTTGTAATCCATTAGATATTAATGAGGCCAACGATAAATATAATGATTGTGTTGATGCAGATTCAAATTTCACAATCATTTTAAGCAATTTAACAACCTCTATAGCAGTTGATCTAAGACAAGCTTATTTTCTACCTTTTCATTTGAACTTTCACAGTCTTCCTAAACATCATGACCACCTTGTTCATAATCTTCTCTCAGTTCTGAATGTTCCATTGTTGCCCTTTTCAGAAACATGGTTGACTGACGAGGCAACCATTCTTTATGACATGTATCCTTATAATGCTGTTCACCAATTTGTAAAACCACAAAAGTGGGAGGAGGATTTTTGTTCATAAATGTGTTCAACTATTTGTAAGAGAGGACCTTGCACTTACATCTGATAACACTGATGTTGAATCTCTTTAGGTAGAACTTCCCTCCTGGTTATGTTTTGGTGGTAATAAAAAGTGGTACTTGGATGCATCTATCGCCCACCCGATTCTGACATTGTTAGTTTCATTGATATCCTTGCATCAACTTTGGATTTGATTATTAATGATGATAACATTTGTTTTCTATTGGGTGATTACAACATAAACGTATTTAAAAGTGAGAAACACTCCTTGACATCTGACTTTTTGAAAATGCGTTATTCTCCCGCTGTCTGTGTCCACTTATCTATAAACCCACAAGACTGACCGGTTCAACTGCCACGCTTATTGATCATATTCTTTTTTTTTACATATTCTTTGAATAATGTGGCTAATACAGGTATAATTTAGACTGACATTTCTGACCCCTTTCCAATTCTCTTTTGCGTGTGCTCCCTCTCCGACCTCTAGGTCACCAGGCTGCTCGTTATGGTGCACACCTGTCACCCTAGTTACGCGCATCAGTGCATTATGACACTCACCTGGACTCCATCACCTCCCTGATTACCTTCCCTATATATGTCTCTCCCTCTGGTTCCTTCCCCAGGCGTTATTGTTTCTGTTCCAGCTTCATGTCTGTGCTTTGTTTGTGTGTCTTGTTTTGTTTTATGTTCCGTTCCTATATTAAATGTATTCACGCCCTGAATTTACTTCCTGATTCTCAGCGCACATCGTTACATTCGCAGCTGGAAATTAACAGATGGGAAATGATTAGTAGCATTAAGGTAGAATATTTAACAAAAGTCATTGTGAGCGCTTTAAGATGTTGATTGATGATATTTCTTGGGAAAATGTTTATAAATCAGGCCGATGTGAAGTCTGCTTAGCAGACTTTTCTCACATTTTTCAACTGTTATTTCACCACTGCTTTCCCTTAGCTAAACCACGTTAGAGAGCAGCAGAAGGTTCTGGAAACCTTGATTCACAACCAGTCTACAACTCAGTAAATGCAGTTTACAACTCAGTAAAAAATATATATATTGTATAAAAAGTTTATTTCAAATGGAGATGTAATGGAGAAGTGATGGATGTAATGGAGGTGACGATGTAATGGAGATGACAATGTAATGGAGGTGACGATGTAATGGAGGTGATGGAGGCAATGGAGGTGACGATGTAAATGTGGTGACGATGTAATGGAGGTGATGGAGGCAATGGAGGTGATGATGTAATGGAGGTGATGGAGGCAATGGAGGTGACGATGTAATGGAGATGTAATGGAGATGTAATGGAGGTGACGATGTAATGGAGGTGATGATGTGGAGGTGAATGGAGGTGACGATGTAATGGAGGTGATGGAGGCAATGGAGGTGACGATGTAATGGAGATGTAATGGAGGTGACGATGTAATGGAGGTGGAGTTAACGACGTAATGGATTTGATGATGTAATGGAGGTGACGATGTAATGGAGGTAACAATGTAATGGAGGTGACGATGTAATGGAGGTGATGGAGGCAATGGAGGTGACAATGTAATGGAGATGACGATGTAATGGAGGTGACGATGTAATGGAGGTGACGATGTAATGGAGGTGATGGAGATGTAATGGAGGTGATGATGTAATGGAGGTGATGATGTAATGGAGGTGATGGGGGTAATGGAGGTGACGATGTAATGGAAGTGATGGAGGCAATGGAGGTGACGATGTAATGGAGAGGTGATAATGGAGGTGACGATGTAATGGAGTAGACAATGTAATGGAGGTGATGGAGGCAATGGAGGTGAAGATGTAATGGAGGTGATGGAGGCAATGGAGGTAGCGATGTAATGGAGATGACGATGTAATGGAGGTGATGGAGGCAATGGAGGTGGCGATGTAATGGAGATGACAACGTGATGGAGGTGATGACGTAATGGAGGTGACGATGTAATGGAGATGACGATGTAATGGAGATGACGATGTAATGGAGGTGACGATGTAATGGAGGTGATGATGTAATGGAGATGACGATGTAATGAAGGTGACAATGTAATGGAGGTGTTGATGTAATGAAGTAGACGATGTAATGGAGTTGACGATGTAATGGAGGTGACGATGTAATGGAGGGGAAGATGTATTGGAGGTGTTGATGGAGGCAATGGAGATTTACATTTAATGGAGGTCATTTAGCAGATGTAATGGAAATTACAAATTGGTGCATTAATGACATCCAGTGGAACAGCCACTTTACAATAGTGCATTAAAATGATGTAATGGACATTTTTTTTTCCACCTTTGGTAGGCAATGAGGAAGTTCTCATTTGCAATGGAGGCCAAGATAAAGGTGATGGAACAGGCAATGGAGAGTTACACATGGAGTAAAATAACAAGTCAATAACACAGTAGAAAAAAGAGGTGATGGAAAAGCAATTTGGTTTTACTAGCGTTTAAGATGTAATGGAAGGAGTGATGGATGGCATTGAAGCTCATTTGGAGGTTAGATAGCACAGTGGAGACGGCCGGAAGTAATAGGAGGTGATGGAGGTGGATCATGGAAGGCAGCAAGAGCAACATCATTGATATATACAGAGAAAAGAGTGACAACGTGATGGACCCCCATAGAGACTGCCAGAGGACCAGACAGCATGGATTTGACACACTGAACTCTGTCTGCAAAGTGGAGATGAACCAGGAGGCAGTCATGTAATGGAGTCTGCCGATATAATGGAGATGACAATGTAATGGAGGGACGATGTAATGGGGGTGATGGAGGAAACTGGTAACTTAAAGATATAAACAGCAGGTCATGGTGAGATCGGTGCCTCTTTGGTGAAATCAGTATTATCCTTGATTACTGAGCCTCTAACGTACACCAAATCATTGCAAATGGGTATTGATCCCAGATCTTTTACAAATAATCGCCCAATATCTGTACAAACATGTTTTCTAAAATAGGACACTGTATTCTATATGAGCACCAATATGTTTTTTGTAAAACCTACTCCACAGTAATGGCTATTTTGCAACTTGTGGGTAAAATCTTGAACTAAAATAAATACGCTCTTGACATCTTTTTAGATTCATCCAAAGCATTTACACGGTTGATCATGAAATTTTACTTTCTAAATTGCATTCTTTACGTTTTCATGATCCCATACATATAATTGGCTATATACAGTTATACAAATGCAAATTAAGTACGTAAAAATCATACAATGTGATTTTCTGGATTTTTGTTTTAGATTCCGTCTCACAGTTTAAAGTGTACCTATGATAAAAAATTACAGACCTCTACGTGCTTTGTAAGTTGGAAAACCTGCAAAATCGGCACTGTATCAAATACTTGTTCTCTCCACTGTACATGTAATATGAGTAATTGAAGGTATGTAAACATTAATAAAGTGGCATTATTTAAAGTAGCATTGTTTAAAGTGACTAGTGATCCATTTATTGAAGTGTCCAGTGACTGGGTCTCAATGTAGGCAGCAGCTTCTCTGAGTTAGTGATTACTGTTTAGCAGTCTGATGGCCTTGAGATAGAAGCTGTTCTTCAGTCTCTCGGTCACAGCTTTGATGCACCTGTACTGACCTCGCCTTCCGGGTGGTAGCGGTGTGAACAGGCAGTGGCTCGGGTGGATGTTGTCCTTGATGATCTATTTGACCTTCCTGTGACATCGGGTGCTGTAGGTGTCATGGAAGACAGGTAGTTTGCCACCGGTGATGCTTGTGCAGACCCCACCACCTTCTGGAGAGCCTTGCGGTTGAGGGCGATGCAGTTTCTGTACCAGCCTGTGATACAGCCCGGCAGGATGCTCTCGATTGTGCATCTGTAAAATTGTCAGGGTTTTGGCTGATAAGCCAAATTTTTTCAGCCTCCTGAGGTTGAAGAGGCGCTGTTGCACCTTCTTCACCACACTGTCTGTGAGGGTGGTCCATTTCAATTTGCCTGTGATGTGTACGCCCAGGAACATAAAACTTTTTACCTTCTCCACTGCTGTCCCTTCGATGTGGATAGGGGGGTGCTCCCTCTGCTGTTTCCTGAAGTCCACAATTATCTCCTTTGTTTTGTTGATGTTGAGTAAGAGGTTGTTTTCCTGACAGTACACTCCGGGTGCCCTCCCCTCCTCCCTGTAGGCTGTCTCGTAGCTGTCTCGTAGTAGTCAGGCCCACTACTGTTGTGTCGTTTGCAAAATTGATGATGGAGGCATGCATGACCACGCAGTCGTGGGTGAACAGGGAGTACAGGCATGGGCTGAGCGCACACCCTTGTGGGGCCCCATTGTTGAGGGTCAGTGAAGTGGAGATGTTGTTTCCTACCTTGACCACCCGGGGGCGGCCCGTCAGAAAGTCCAGGACCCAGTTGCACAAGGCGGGGTTGAGACCCAGGGCCTCCAGCTTGATGATGAGCTTGGTGTTGAATGCTGAGCTGTAGTTAATGAACAGCATTCTTACATAGGTATTATTTTTGTCCAGATGGGATGGGCAGTGTGCAGTGTGATGGTGATTGTGTCCTCTGTGGACCTGTTGGGGCAGTATTTAAACTGAAGTGGGACTAGGGTGGCCGGTAAGGTGGAGGTGATATGATCCTTGACTAACCTCTCAAGGCACTTCATGATGACAGAAGTAAGTGCTACGGGGGGTAGTCATTTAGTTCAGTTATCTTTGCCTTCTTGGGGAAAGGGACAATGGTAGCCATCTTGAAGCATGTAGGGACAACAGACTTGGATAGGGAGCGATTGAAAATGTCAGTAAACCCACCAGCCAGCTAGTCTGCACATGCTCTGAGGACGCGGCTAGGGATGCCGTCCGGGCCAGCAGCCTTGCGAGGGTTAACAAGATTAAATGTTTTACTCACGTCAGCCACAGAGAAGGAGAGGGGTGGGGGGGGTGCAGTCTTTATTAGCGAGCCGCGACGGTGACTCTGTATTATCCTCAAAGCGGGCAAAGAAGTTGTTTACTTTACCTGTAGACCCTGCCATATATATCTGGTGTCTGAGCTGTTGAATTGCAACTCCACCTTGTCCCTTTTCCTGTAGGCCCTGCCATATATGTCTGTCCCTGTACCGGCATTTTGCTTGTTTGATTGCCTTGCGGAGGGAATAACTACAGCCATATTTCAAGACCTTTTTCCACGGTTTAATGCGGTGGATCGTACTTTCAGTTTTGCCCGAATGTCAAACATCCATTCACGGTTTCTGGTTAGGGGAGGTTTTAATAGTCACAGTGGGTACAACATCTCCAATGCAATTCTTAATAAACTCACTCACCGAGTCAGCGTATAGGTCAATGTTGTTCTCTGAGGCTGACCGAAACATATTCCAGTCCGCGTGATCAAAACAATCTTGAAGCGTGGCTTCCGATTGGTCAGACCAGCGTTGAATGGTTCTTGTCACTGGTACATCCTGTTTGAGTTTCTGCCTGTAAGACGGAACGGGCAAGATGGAGTCGTGGTCGGATTTGCCGAAGGGAGGGCTTTGTATGCATCACGGAATTTAGAGTAGCAGTGATCGAGAGTATTAGCCCTGTGAGTCGTGCAATCAATATTCTGATAGAATTTAGGTAGCCTTGTTCTCAAATTTGCTTTGTTAAAATCCCCAGCTACAAAAAATGCAGCCTCTGGATATGTTTTCCAGTTTAAATAGAGTCCAGGGAAGTTCCTTGAGGGCCGTCTTGGTGTTCGCTTGAGGGGGAATGTACACAGCTGTGACTATAACTGATGAGAATTCTCTTGGTAGGCAAAATGGCCGGCATTTGAATATCAGGAATTCTAGGTCGGGTGAGCAGAAGGACTTGAGTTCCTGTATGTTGTTATGATTACACGCGAGTCATTAATCATAAAACATTCACCCCCGTCCCTTCAACTTCCCAGAGAGGTGTTCATCTCTGTCGGAACAATGCAAGGAGAAGCCCGGTGGCTGATCCGATTCTGACAACATATCCCAAGAGAACCATGTTTACGTGAAACAGAGAATGCTACAATCTCTGATGTCTCTCTGGAAGGCAACCATTGCTCTAATTTCATCTACCTTGTTGTCAAGAGACTGGACATTGATGAGTAGTATGCTAGGGAGCGGTGAGCGATGTGCATGTCTATGGAGCCTGACCAGAAGGCCGCTCCATCCGCCCCTTTTGAGGTGCCCATGTTTTGGGTCGTCTACTGGGATCCGATCCATTTTCCTGGGTGGTGATCCAAACAGAGGTTCCGCTTCGGGAAAGTTCTATTCCTGGCCGTAATGTTGGTAAGTTGACGTCGCTCTTATATCCAATAGTTCCTCCCGGCTGTATGTAATAAGACTCAAGATTTCCACACACACATTTAAACAAAACAATATATATCGTTTTTCTGATCAGTGATAAATTAATTTATACATTTATAATTAGTACATTTTGTTATCTGTTTTAACAAACCTTCTATAGTTTTGTACTTATCTATTGTATATAGTTTTTTGTGTGTAAGGTTTTCATATACTGTACGCTCTTGGGCTTCCAACCACTTACACACCATTATTTTTGCTTTAATGCATTTTTATTCATATTGTTATCTATCACTTGGTTTCTTTGGTCCAAATAAATCAAATATAATTGTTTTAAATATTCTTCAAGAAGTGAACGGTAGGTAGTCAATTAGGCTCAAGCTCAAAAACCCAACATTAGCATGAATTATGTGAAGAAGTACAACATTACAAAATGTTTTCGCGATGTGAGATAATTAACTTGTTCTCTGTAATATCGTACAGCTTTGGAATCGTAGTATTGGGTACATTTGAGGAAAATATGCAGGTTTCTCGACACATTGCCTGACTTTGAGAAGGGAATGTGAGCATGACAACGTGAATGCGATTGTTCAACAGTCTGCTGAGTGGGGGAGTTTTACGTCCCTCCATTCATTGCCCAATGGGATTCGTATCTTCTCCTTTCTCTAATATTTCTGGCGTTGTGGACGGGGGAGGCAAATGGGCATAATTCCATGTTTCCGGATCCAAAGGTTGCATATTCAATCCCAGTGGTAGTTTTATTTTTAACCCTATCCCAAACCTTAACCTTTAAACATTCGGAATGTATGTGTAAACTTATTGTTTAAAAATATACAAAACCTTAATTAAGCCTTAACCATTTGGAAAAATGAGGAGCAAGCCAGGGTGGCAAAAATACTTCTAGATTTGAGGTTTGGCGAAACGTCTGTCTCAGTCAAATTGGTAAAACCGTGAGATGTTGTTGAGATCTGATCCTGGTTTCGCTGAAGGTTTCTTCCTCTACAGTGAATGGAGGGTGTCTGTCTCTTTACAAATCTCTATTGGTCCTGTGTGGCTCAGTTAGAAACACCAAGGTTGTGGGTTCAATTTCCACAGGGATCCGTTGCCTTGGATAAAAGCTTTGTCTGCTAAGTGGCAGACATGATTCCCCTGTTGCCTGGGCCAGATATGAAGCATTCTGTCTGTCTGTCTGTCTGTCTGTCTGTCTGTCTGTCTGTCTGTCTGTCTGTCTGTCTGTCTGTCTGTCTGTCTGTCTGTCTGTCTGTCTGTCTGTCTGTCTGTCTGTCTGTCTGCCTGCCTGTCTGCCTGCCTGCCTGCCTGCCTGTCTGTCTGTCTGTCTGTCTGTCTGTCTGTCTGTCTGTCTGTCTGTCTGTCTGTCTGTCTGTCTGTCTGTCTGTCTGTCTGTCTGTCTGTCTGTCTGTCTGTCTGTCTGTCTGTCTGTCTGTAACCCTCATGTAGTGGATCCTTACCACAGCAGTGTTTCTGATAGCAGCTCCACCATCATAGGTCATTATTAAATAAAGGATGTCTGGGTTGAATGCTTCAAAGAGGGAGTTTTCTTTTGGTTAACTTTGCCTGCGACCCAAATGGCACCCTCTTCCCTATAAAGTGCCATAGGGTTCTGGTCAAACGTAGTGCACTATATAAGAAATAGGGTGCAATTAGGGAAGCAGGGCTATGTGAGAGCTGTCTTCACTGAGCGGGGAAATCCATCAAACACACTCCTCTATTAATCCTGTTGTGACTTCAGAGAGAAGAATGAAGTTTTACAGGAAAAGTGTGTTTCTCTTCCCTGTTCACCCCTCCCCTGTTCACCCCTCCTCCCCTGTTCACCCCTCCTCCCCTGTTCACCCCTCCTCCCCTGTTCACCCCTCCCCTGTTCACCCCTCCCCTGTTCACCCCTCCTCCCCTGTTCACCCCTCCTCCCCTGTTCACCCCCCCTGTTCACCCCTCCTCCCCTGTTCACCCCTCCCCTGTTCACCCCTCCTCCCCTGTTCAGACCCCTCCCCTGTCAGAACTCCTGAATGATGTGCTGGTAGTGATGCGTGACTTATACATGTACACATTTAGTAAACACACACGCGCACACACACACACACACACACACACTCACACTCACACACACACACACACACACACACACACACACACACACACACACACACACACACACACACACACACACACACACACACACACACACACACACACACACACACACACACACACACACACACATAGCGGATAATCCGTCTGATTGAAGAGCTTTCAGACGGGTAATTCAATTTCCCAACGATCTAACATGGTGGCTGCACACACAAACATACACAGACACACACACATATGGATCCGTCATGGTGGCTTCACACAGATCCTGTGTTCTGGGACCAGATGAGGGAAACCAGAAGCAATAGCACACACAGTTAGTGCCACAGAGATGGAGGGAGGGAGGGAGGGAGGGGGTCATATTTCAAATTGAGAAATGTAATAAACACAGAGGTCTTTAGCTACTGTACCATAAGCTCAACACCTACGATTACAGTTCACCCAGTGCTAGTAATCAACAAGATCTCGTAGTTTCACCTGGCAATTCCACACATTAAATCTGCGTGGTTACAGGATTAATTCCACATGGTTACAGGGTAAAAGCAAAAACATCTCAAAGGGTTTAGGTTTTGATTCCAAGTGGTTAAAGTCCGGGGACTTAAAACAAAATACTTAAAAAGAACGTTTCCATAAAATATGATTAATTGCCCCAGCTTGCTAGGGTGTCCAATCGAAACACATATTTTGAGCAATGGATCTATCATATCGCTATCATAATACCCTCAAAGGTTATTGCAGTTTTTACCCTTGTCGGATGACCAGAAGGACTAAATCAATGAAAGCCAGACAAAAAAAGTGGTCAGAAATCAGGAAAATAGCATCTTGTCAGCCAGGCTTTTGTCATGCAAATTAGCATTTTACATGTAATTCAGCTTGTGGCATGCTAAATTAGCATTTTACATTTAATTCAGCTTGTGTCATGCTAAATTAGCATTTTACATGTAATTCAGCTTGTGGCATGCTAAATTAGCATTTTACATTTAATTCAGCTTGTGTCATGCTAAATTAGCATTTTACATGTAATTCAGCTTGTGTCACGCTAAATTAGCATTTTACATTTAATTCAGCTTGTGTCACGCTAAATTAGCATTTTACATGTAATTCAGCTTGTGTCACGCTAAATTAGCATTTTACATTTAATTCAGCTTGTGTCACGCTAAATTAGCATGTTACATGTAATTCAGCTTGTGTCATGCTAAATTAACATTTTCCATTTAATTCAGCTCGTGTCATGCTAAATTAGCATTTTATGACCCGTGGAAACAACTTTTGAAGATGACGACCACAGAATGTAAAATTCTTACGCGAAACCTCCACAGCCAGGCTTTTGTCATGCTAAATTAGCATTTTACATGTAATTCAGCTTGTGGCACGCTACATTAGCATTTTAAATGTAATTCAGCTTGTGTCACGCTAAATTAGCATTTTACATTTAATTCAGCTTGTGTCGCGCTAAATTAGCATTTTACATTTAATTCAGCTTGTGTCATGCTAAATTACCATTTTACGTTTAATTCAGCTTGTGTCACGCTAAATTAGCATTTGACATGTAATTCAGCTCGTGTCATGCTAAATTAACATTTTCCATTTAATTCAGCTCGTGTCATGCTAAATTAGCATTTTATGACCCGCGGAAACAACTTTTGAATATGACGACCACAGAATGTAAAATTCTTACGCGAAAACTCCACAGCTATGCCAACAGAGCTCGGTGCTTATCATCAGATGTCATAGGTTGCAACTTTTTATGTATAATGTTAATGATATGTTAGCGAAAGACTCCACTGAACAAAATAAAAATATCCTTCAGTTAACAAAACAGCACATGAACTTGGTCTCTTTCTCTGAGTAAGGCAGCTCCAAAATGCATCCGTTTCAATACTGTGGTGGATGGGTAGCCAACGAAGGCACAGAGAGTAGGCATTGTTAATCTTCTCTGATTGTCTCAGCATTCTGTCACTCATAATCCACAGGAGAGCTAGGCAGTTCAAGCCCCCCTTGAATGGTGCCATAGATTTACAGTTGAAGTGCTTGTCCAAGAAGGCTCAAGGTCATTGGCCACAGATAAAATTATGTCAAATCACGTTATATCTCCCTTAGCTTTGATTGGACTGATCATGTCAACATCATACTTTCAAAATCTTAACTAGCAAGCTAGCTAGATAGATAAGCAGCTATCATCATGAATAAAGTTTGGCAATCTACTGGCAAACCCTTTTAAATACTTGTCATATGAAGAGAAATTAGAGATAAAACGTATCTGTGCTCATCGGCCATTGGACATAAACATTACACAACAAGTCAGAAACCTCAAATTCATCCCTGAGTGGTTTGGAAGGAAGCAGTGCCTAACTGCGATCATAGCAAAGCAATTACGTGTTTTGCATCCCTTGCCTGGTATTCGGCAGAGTGTGTGTGTGTGTGTGGTCCAAATCTGGGTATAAGGATTTTAAAAAATCAATCTGAAAGGGTCTCAATACATGAGAATTGTGTATCACATGTAAATGCCGTTGACCTGGGATTACTGGGGAAACCAAACGTTGTTGCTCAGCTAGACGCCACACATAAAACGTCTAGACACAAAGAAGAGCCGTTGACCTGGGATTACTGGGGAAACCAAACGTTGTTGCTCAGCTAGACGCCACACATAAAACGTCTAGACACAAAGAAGAGCCGTTGACCTGGGATTACTGGGGAAACCAAACGTTGTTGCTCAGCTAGACGCCACACATAAAACGTCTAGACACAAAGAAGAGCCATTGACCTTCACAACCAACAAATGGAGGAGAATAGGTATGTGCTTGCCAGAATTATAGCATGTATTAAATTCTGTGTGGCAATGGTGAGACAGCCCTGCGGGGCCATGATGAGTCGGCCAACTCCTGTCCAGGCATTTTCAGGTGTATTTTTGAGGGGTGACCAGGGGAGGGGTGAACAGGGAAGAGAAACACACTTTTCCTGTAAAACTTCATTCTTCTCTCTGAAGTCACAACAGGATTAATAGAGGAGTGTGTTTTTATTTTTGAGACCGTGAGTGAAGAAGATTACAGGCTACAAAACCATTACGACAATGATCCCCTTTTTAAGGGTACATCAAGCACAATCCAAAATAGACACTGATGAAATGATAAAAACATTCCCACACACACCATGGGCCAGATCTTGGGACTGCCGCTCTTTATATTCTACTGTAACAGTGATGTAATATGCCAGGAAGAGATGTGCTGTATACTGTAGAAAGTAACACTACATGTATGCTGTGTAGAAAGCTGTGTGTCTACCCCTATGAATTTGGTCACTTTTCCCTTCATAACTACTGTTCTGACTTGGTGGTACCCATGCAGCCAATAGCCTGTTTTAGAGAAATGTCATCATCAAATATTTTAAGAGCTTTCATTGCTTATTATGCCACAGATATTTAACCTGTGGTTCTGACTTGGTGTACAGGGATAATACTTTAAGAAAGGCCCATGTCCTGAATGATGTCGCTGTCCATTTCAAAAGTGCTGAATGAATAATGATATTGGCAACGTTGTCCGTCCCAGCTCGTTCAAGTCTTACTCGAAATTAGGGCTTGCATCTTATTCGCTCATCGTTCTTATGCCATAGTTAGACCTATATAAGTAATATAACAATGGAGACTATCTCATTAGTATCTTATTGAGCATTTTAGCCAGTCAGAATGATGCATTTCATTGTTTTGCTTACTTTGTGTATTATAATTAGCTATTGTGCTTTTCTCCACGAGGAGGGGATACCACAGTATACAGACTCCTTGACTTTTTTCAAAGTTTGTTACGTTACAGCCTTATTCTAAAATGTATTAAATGAATAAAAATCCTCAGCAATCTACACACAATACACCATAATGACAAAGTGAAAACAGGTTTTTAGAATGTTTACCCAATGTATAAAATAAGAAAACAGAAATAAATTATTTACATAAATATTCAGACCCTTAGCTGCAAGACTCTAAATTGAGCTCAGGTGCATCCTGTTTCCATTGATCATCCTTGAGCTATTTCTACAACTTGATTGGAGTCCACCTGTGGTAAATTCAATTGATTGGACATGATTTGAAAAGGCACAGAACTCTCTATAAAAGGTCCCACAGTTGACAATGCATGTCAGAGCAAACACCAAGCCATGAGGTAGAAGGAATTGTACATGGAGCTCCGAGACAGGATTGTGTCGAGGCACAGATCTAGGCAAGGGTATCAAAAAATGTCTGCAGCATTGAAGGTCCCAGAGAAAACGTTGCCGTCCATCATTCTTAAATGGAAGAAGTTTGTAACCACCAGACCAGACTCTTCCTAGAGCTGGCCGCCTGGTCGGGGAGGTGGCCAAGAACCCAATGGTCACTCTGACAGAGCTCTAGAGTTCCTCTGTGGAGATGGGAGAACCTTCCAGAAGGACAACCATCTCTGCAGCACTCCACCAATCAGGCCTTTATGGTATGGCCAGACGGAAGCCACTCCTGAGTCAAAGGCACATGACATCCCGCTTGGAGTTTGCCAAAAGAAACCAAACAAGATTCTCTGGTCTGATGAAACCAAGATTGAACTCTTTGGCCTCAATGCCAAGTTTCACATCTGGAGGAAACCTGGCACCATCCCTGGTGAAGCATGGTGGTGGTGGCAGATATCAAGTTGTGGGGATGTTTTCAGCATCAGGGACTGGGAGACTAGTCAGGATCGAAGCAAAGATGAACAGAGTAAAATACAGAGAGATCCTACAGAGAAAACCTGGTCCAGAGTTCTCAGGACCTCAGACTGGGGCGAAGGTTCACTTTCCAACAGGACAATGACCCTAAGCACATAGCCAAGACAACGCAGGAGTGGCTTTGGGACAAGTCACTGAATATCCTTCAGTGGCCCAGCCAGAGCCTGGACTTGAACCCGATCGAACATCTCTGGAGAGACCTGAAAATAACTGTGCAGCAGTGCTCCCCATCCAACCTGACAGAGCTTGAGAAGATCTGCAGAGAAGAATAGGATAAACTCCCCAAATACAGGTGTGCCAAGCTTGTAGCGATATACCCAAGAAGACTCAAGGCTGTAGTCGCTGCCAAAGGACCTTCAACAAAGTACTAGACTCGAGGCTGTAGTAGCTGCCAAAGGACCTTCAACAAAGTACTAGACTCTAGGCTGTAGTCGCTGCCAAAGGACCTTCAACAAAGTACTAGACTCGAGGCTGTAGTCGCTGCCAGAGGACCTTCAACAAAGTACTAGACTCTAGGCTGTAGTCGCTGCCAAAGGACCTTCAACAAAGTACTAGACTCGATGCTGTAGTCGCTGCCAGAGGACCTTCAACAAAGTACTAGACTCGAGGCTGTAGTCACTGCCAGAGGACCTTCAACAAAGTACTAGACTCGAGGCTGTAGTCGCTGCCAAATGACCTTCAACAAAGTACTGAGTAAAGGGTCTGAATACAAATGTAAATGTCATATTTCCGTGTTTTTTTTTCAATTATAAATGAGCAAAAATGTCTAAAAAGCTGTTTTTGCTTTGTCAAAATGGGGTTACGGATGAGGATTATTATTATTATTTTATGAATTAAGGCTGTAAAGTAAAAGCCAAAGCAAGCTCTCTCTTTTCTCTCTCTCTCTCTCTCTCTCTCTCTCTTTCTCTCTCTCTCTCTCTCTCTCTCTCTCTCTCTCTCTCTCTCTCTCTCTCTCTCTCTCTCTCTCTCTCTCTCTCTCTCTCTCTCTCTCTCTCTCTCTCTCTCTCTCTCTCTCTCTCTCTCTCTCTCTCTCTCTCTCTCTCTCTTTCTCTCTCTCTCTCTTTCTCTCTCTCAATTCAATTCAATTCAATTCAAGGGCTTTATTGGCATGGGAAACATGTGTTAACATTGCCAAAGCAAGTGAGGTAGACAACATACAAAGTGAATATATAAAGTGAAAAACAACAAAAATGAACAGTAAACATTACACATACAACAGTTTCAAAACAGTAAAGGCATTACAAATGTCATATTATATATATATATATACACAATGTACAAATAGTTAAAGGACACAAGATAAAATAAATAAGCATAAATATGGGTTGTATTTACAATGGCGTTTGTTCTTCACTGGTTGCCCTTTTCTCGTGGCAACAGGTCACAAATCTTGCTGCTGTGATGGCACACTGTGGAATTTCACCCGGTAGATATGGGAGTTTTTCAAAATTGGATTTGTTTTCAAATTCTTTGTGGATCTGTGTGATCTGGGGGAAATATGTATCTCTAATATGGTCATACATTGGGCAGGAGGTTAGGAAGTGCAGCTCAGTTTCCACCTCATTTTGTGGGCAGTGAGCACATAGCCTGTCTTCTCTTGAGAGCCATGTCTGCCTACGGCGGCCTTTCTCAATAGCAAGGCTATGCTCACTGAGTCTGTACATAGTCAAAGCTTTCCTTAATTTTGGGTCAGTCACAGTGGTCAGGTATTCTGCCGCTGTGTACTCTCTGTGTAGGGCCAAATAGCATTCTAGTTTGCTCTGTTTTTTTGTTAATTCTTTCCAATGTGTTAAGTAATTATCTTTTTGTTTTCTCATGATTTGGTTGGGTCTAATTGTGCTGTTGTCCTGGGGCTCTGTAGGGTGTGTTTGTGTTTGTGAACAGAGCTCCAGGACCAGCTTGCTTAGGGGACTCTTCTCCAGGTTCATCTCTCTGTTTGTGATGGCTTTGTTATGGAAGGTTTGTGAATCGCTTCCTTTTAGGTCTCTCTCTCTCTCTCTCTCTCTCTCTCTCTCTCTCTCTCTCTCTCTCTCTCTCTCTCTCTCTCTCTCTCTCTCTCTCTCTCTCTCTCTCTCTCTCTCTCTCTCTCTCTCTCTCTCTCTTGGCTCTGGTTATTAAAAATATATTTCACAGTGGTTCAGATTGAACAATGATTCTCTACACTGCCTGTTTTGTCACATAGATGGAAATGAGGCAAACTATTAGAATTTTAGTAACCAGGAAATGGCAGAGCGATTTCTGCATAGTGCATCTTTAAGCAAGTCAGCAATATCAGTTATGGCAAATGAGGCTGAATGAACTGTTTCGCTGCCAGACAAGACTCCACTGATAGCCGGGTGTAGCCGTGATAAGCATTCACTCCCTTGGTGCTGATAGGAAAGCTCTGCTGTTGGGACAAGCTTTATGCCCTAACAGTTTGTGGACACCGTCTGTCGCGTTATAGTGCATTTGGTGTATTGTTAAGTGTTCTGTTGTGTTGTCAGGTGGCTTCACTGGCATCTAGAAAAATTGGGTAAATTTGCCCCATCCAGATTTGCATGCTAAAATCGCCACTGGCAGAGAGGGTGGACACACACACGCACACACACACACACACACACACACACACACACACACACACACACACACACACACACACACACACACACACACACACACACACACACACACACACACACACACACACACACACACACACACACACACACACACACACACACACACACACACACACACACACACACACACACACACACACACACACAGATGGAACCCCACACAGATGGAGCAACACACATGGAACCACACACACACACACACACATACACAGATAGAGCCACACACATGGAACGACACACACACATGGAACCACACACACACACATGCAACCACACAGACACACACACACCTGCAACCAAACCCACACATGCAACCAAACCAACACATGCAACCAAACCCACACATGCAACCACACACACACACATACAACCAAACCCACACATGCATCCAAACCCACACATGCAACCGCACAAACACATGCAAGCACACACACACATAGACACACACTACGTATGCACACAGTAGACAGGGCTGTTACTTAATGTTCTGTGTTATTGGGAAGACATGATGTCGTTTCAGCACTTATAGATACCATGGTAATAACCCGCAATGATAATAACCACAACGACAATTATGTTGGCGATTAGATCCATGGTGATTAAAGGTAAATGTAGCGTAACCGGTCGGCACAGTGACTGGACAAGTACTGGCGAGGTCAGCAACAGCCAGCCCTCCAGCCCCAAGTAATAGAAAAACAGACCAAATGACCTGCAGACCATCTCTATCACTCCTCATTAAACACAAGGTCTGGTGGAGAGAGAGAGAGAGAGAGAGAGAGAGAGAGAGAGAGAGAGAGAGAGAGAGAGAGACAGAGAGACAGAGAGACAGAGAGACAGAGAGACAGGCAGACAGACAGACAGACAGACAGACAGACAGACAGACAGACAGACAGACAGACAGACAGACAGACAGACAGACAGACAGACAGACAGACAGACAGACAGACAGACAGACAGACAGACAGACAGACAGACAGACAGACCCTCCTAACAGCCCCCCTGTCACCTCCCCTGATAGCCCTCTTGACAACACCCACACATCCACTGAGGTCACACAAAAGCCAGAGATTGTGCTCCTCATTGACTCAAATGGCAAATACATTCAAGAGGAAAACCTTTTTCCCGAACACAAAGTGGCTACGCTCTGGTGCCCAAACACTAGGCATGCCCTGGAGCAAACCATGGCCACACTATATATAGGCCTATGCTCCTTCTGACCACCCCATGCACCCTGCCTCTGCAGCAAGGACCTCAACATGACAGCAGGACATATGCCCAGGCCATGAGCAGAGAAACAGGTCAACCCAATCTTTTACACCCCCATCCTGTGACCTAAGAGGTATGTATCAGATGCTCAACATGCTCTGCTCACACCTTCTGTGAAGGACTGGGACTAAACCACACAAAAACAACACTAGACACTATGGAACACAACGCTATTACTACGTCATCCTGGAATATACAAGGTCTGAGATAATCTGCCTTTAGCCTAAAGAGCAGGAATCCAGACTTCAAAGAAATTGTAAAAACAGACATTGTCGTCCTACAAGAATCATGGTATAAAGGAGAGAGACCCACTAGCTGCCCTCTAGGCTGAAAGAGAGCTGGTAGTCCCATCCACCAAACTACCAGGTGTGAAACAGGGTCGAGATTCAGGATGTATGCTAATTTGGTATAGAGCAGACCTAACCCACTCTATTAAATTAGTCAAAACAGGAACATTTTACAGAAAATATTAAGGAATTTATCTCCACAGAGAAATGTACTCATGTGTGCTACCTATATCCCCCCAATAGAATCCATATACTTTAATGAAGACAGCTTCTCCATCCTAGAGGGGGAGATCAACCATTTCAGTCCCAAGGACATGTAATAGTATGTGGCGACCTAAATGCCAGAACTGGACAAGAACCTGACTCCCTCAGCACACAGGGGGACAAACAGCTACTTGGAGGTGACAGCGTTACCTCCCCCATATGCCACTCTAGACACACCTACGACAACATAACCAACAAAAATGGGTTACAACTCCTGCAGCTGTGTCGGACACTGGGTATGTACATAATAAATGATGGGCTTCGAGGGGACTCCTATGGTAGGTACACCTATAGCTCATCTCTTGGCAGTAGTACTGTAGACTGCTTTATCACTGACCTCAACCCGGAGTCTCTCAGAGCGTTCACAGTCAGTCCACTGACACCTCTGTCAGATCACTGCAAAATCACACTACTTGAACAGAGCAATACTCAACCATGAGGCATCAAAGTCAAAGGAACAGAAAAATACGTAGAAATGCTGTTGATGGAAGGAGATAACTGTGGAAATTTTCCAAAAAACAATCAGGCAACAATAAATTAAATACCTTCTAGACAAATTCCTGGATAAAATGTTTCGCTGTAATAGTGAAGGTGTAAACTTGGCAGTAGAAAACCAAAATAGCTTCCCTATCATATCTAAAAGTTTCAAGCAGAAAACCCAAGAAAATGAACAACAATGACAAATGGTTTTATGAAGAATGCAGAAACCTAAAAAAGAAATTGAGACACCTATAAATGACTTAAAAACCTATCCAACCAAAAACATAGAGACCCCAAAAACCTGAGTCTATGGCTTCACTATGGTGAATCACTAAAACAATACAGACATACACTATGGAAAAAGAAGGAACAGAACATCAGAAATCAGCTCAATGTAATTGAAGAATCCATAGACTCTAACCACTTCTGGGATAATTGGAAAACACATAATAAACAAACAACAACACGAGATGTCTGGGTAAACCACTAATCCAATCTTTTTGTCCCTATAACAAAAAACAAACAGCAAAAACATAGACATGATCAAATAGAAATCTTAGAATCAACTTTCAAAGATGACCAAAACACACTGGATTCTCCAATTACATTGAATGAACTACTGGACAAAATACAAACCCTTCAACACAAAAAGGCCTGTGGTTTGATGGTATCCTAAATGAAATAACAACATATACAGATGACAAATTTCAAATGGCTCTTTAACAGCATCCTTCCTCAGCTCTGGCATCTTCCCAAATATTTGGAACCATGGACTGATCACTTCAATCCACAAAAGTGAAAACAAATTTGACCCCAATAAGTACCGTGGGACATTAATCAACAGCAACCATGGGAAAATCCTCTGCATTATCATTAGCAGCAGGCTCATACATTTCCTCAGCAAAAAAAATGTATGGAGCAAATGTCAAATTGTCTTTTTACCAAATTACCGTGCGACAGACCACGTATTCACCCTGCACACTGTAACTGACAAACAAACAAACCAAAACAAGGCAAAGTCTTCACAAAAGCAATCAACTCAATTTGCCATTAGGGTCTGCTATACAAATTGATGGAAAGTGGTGTTGGGGGAAAAACATACAACATTATAAAATCCACATAGACAAACAACAAATGCGCAATTAAAATTGGCAAAAAACACATACATTTCTTTCCACAGGGCCATGGGGTGAGACAGGGATGTAGCTTAAGCTCTACACTCTTCAGCATATAGATCAACCAATTGGCGAGGGCACTAGAACAGTCTGCAGCACCCGGTCGGACCATTCTAGAATCTGTCAAATGTCTATTGTTTACTGATGACCTGGTGCTCCTTCCCCAACCAAAGAGAGCATACAGCAGCAGCTAGATCTTCTGTACAGATTCTGTCAGACCTGGGACCTGACAGTAAATCTCAGTAATATCAAAATGATGGTGTTCCAAAAAAGGTCCAGTTGCTTGGACCACGAATACAAATTCCATCTTGATACCGTTGCCCTAGAGCACACAAAGAACTATACATACCTCAGCCTAAACTTCAGCGCAACAGGTAACTTCCACAAAGCTGTGAATGATCTGAGAGACAAGGCAAGAAGGGCGTTCTACAGTGGCTTGCGAAAGTATTCACCCCCCTTGACATTTTTCCTATTTGCTGCTTACAACCTGGAATTAAAATAGATTTTTGTGGGGTTTGTATCTGGGTAGCCTAGTGGTTAGAGCGTTGGACTAGTAACCGGAAGGTTGCAAGTTCAAACCCCGGTGCTGACAGGGTACAAATCTGTCATTCTGCCCCTGAATAGGCAGTTAACCCACTGTTCCTAGGCCGTCATTGAAAATAAGAATTTGTTCTTAACTGACTTGCCTAGTTAAATAAAGGTTAAATAAATTTCAATTAAAAATGATTTACACAACATGCCTACCACTTTGAAGATGCAAAATATTTGTTATTGTGAAACAAACGAGAAATAAGACAAAAGAAAACGGAGAATGCATAACAATTCACCCTCAACAAAGTCAATACCTTGTAGAGCTACCTTTTGCAGCAATTACAGCAATTATCCTTTGGGGTATGTCTCTATAAGCTTGGCACATCTAGCCACTGGAATTTTTGCCCATTCTTCAAGGCAAAACTGCTCCAGCTCCTTCAAGTTGGATGGTTTCCGCTGGTGTAAAGCAATCTTTAAGTCATACCACAGATTCTAAATTGAGGTCTGGGCTTTGACTAGGCCATTCCAAGACACTTAAATGTCTCGCCTTAAACCACTCGAGTGTTGCTTTAGCAGTATGCTTAGGGTCATTGTCTCAAATCTCTGGAAGACCGAAAAAGGTTTCCCTAAAGAATTAGTGCCATCCATCATTCCTTCAATTCTGACCAGTTTCCCAGTCCCTGCCGCTGAAAAACATCCCCACAGCATGATGCTGCCACCACCATGCTTCACTGTGGGGATGGTGTTCTTGGGGTGATGCGAGGTGTTGGGTTTGTGCCAGACATAGCATTTTCCTTGATGACCAAAAAGCTCAATTTTAGTCTCCCACATGCCTTTTGGCAAACACCAAACGTGTTTGCTTATTTTTTTCTTTAAGCAATGGCATTTGTCTGGCCACTCTTCCATAAAGCCCAGCTCTGTGGAGTGTGCGGCCTTCTCTTGGTAGGTTTGTTGTGGTGCCATATTCCTTCAATTTTGTAATAATGAATTTAATGGTGCTCCGTAGGATGTTCAAAGTTTCGGATATTATTTTATAACCCAACCCTGATCTGTACTTCTCCACAATGCTGTCCCTAACCTGTTTGGAGAGCTCCTTCACCTTTATGGTGCTTCTTCCTTGGTGGTGCCCATTGCTTAGTGGTGTTGCAGACTCTGGGGCCTTTCAGAACAGGCATATATATACTGAGATCATGTGACAGATCATGTGACACTTAGACTGTCCACAGGTGGGCTTTATTTAACTAATTATGTGACTTCTGAAGGTAATTGGTTGCACCAAATCTTATTTAGGTGCTTCATAGCAAAGTGAGTGAATTCATATGTACGCACCACTTTTCATTTTTTTTTTTTTTTTAACAAAACTTTTTTTTTGTCATTTCACTTCAGCAAATTGGACTATTTTCTATATGTCCATTACATGAAATCCAAATAAAAATCCATTAATTTATATGTTGTAATGCAACAAAATAGGAAAAATACCAAGCGGGAGGAACACTTTTGCAAGGCACTGTATGCCATCAAAAGGAACATCAAATTTGACATACCAATTAGGATCTGACTAAAAATATTTGACTCAGTTCTAGAACCCATTGCCCTTTATGGTTGTGAGGTCTCAGGTCCGCTCACCAACCAAGAGTTCACAAAATGCAGAATTCTATAAAAATGTCCTTCATGTACAACATAAAACACCAGATAATGGATGCATAGTAGAATTAGGCCGATACCCGCTAATTATCAGAAAAGAGCCGTTAAATTCTACAACCACCTAAAAGGAAGCCATTTCCAAACCTTCCATAGCAGAGCCATCTCTACAGATAAATAAACCTGGAGAAGAGTCCCCTAAGCAAGCTGGTCCAGTGGCTCTGCTCCCAAACAGACCCCACAGAGCCCCAGGACAGCAACACAATTAGACCCAACCAAATCATGAGAAATCTAAAAGATAATTACTTGACACATAGGAAATAAATAGTCAATAACAGAGCAAACTGTAATGCTATTTGGCCCTAAACAGAGAGTACCCAGTGGCAGAATACCTGACCACTGTGACTGACCCAAAATTAAGGAAATCTTTGACTATGAACAAACTCAGTAAGCATAGCCTTGCTATTGAGGAAGGCTGCCAAAGACAGACCTGGTCCTTAAGAGGAGACAGGCTATCTGCACACTGCCCACAAAATGTGGTGGAAACTGAGCTGCACCTTCCTAGCCTCCTGCCAAATGTTTCACCATATTAGAGACACATATTTTACTCAGATTACACGGACCCACAGAGAATTTGAAAACATTTTTTTTTATAAACTCCCAATTCTATTGGGTGAAATTCCACAGTGTGCATCACAGCAGCAAGATATGTGACCTGTTGCCAACACAAACACCATTGTAAATACAACAGATATTTATGTTTATTTATTTTCCCTTGTTTTACTTTAACTATTTGCATATTGTTACAGCACTGTGACATTTGAAATGTCTTTATTCTTTTGGAATTTTTGTAAGTATAATGTGTACCGTACATTTTTTATAGTTTATTTCACTTTTGTAACCTTCTACTTCACTTGCTTTGGCAATGTTTCCCATGCCAATAAAGCCCTTGAATTGAGAGAGGGAGGGAGAGTGAGAGAGGGGACAAAGCAATAATTGAAGAAGTAAAACTCATTGAGACAAACGGTGGCAACACTCTCTAATGCTGAGGGCGGTGGAGAGGTGTATGTGTGTGCATGTGTGCATGCGTTTGTGTGCTTCCTGTGCAGATGGGAGAAGGCTGAAGATGTGATCTGCTCTCATCAACGGGTTTCAGTCACCGTGAGAAAAGAAGAGAGAGAGATATGGGGGGAGAGGGGGAGGGTGTAGCTAGGCATGGACGGATAGAGGTGTGAGAGAGAAAGACAGAGAGAACCAATTAGGACAAGGATAGAGATTGAGGGAGAAGAAGAGAGATAGAGGGAATGAGAGACAGAGTGGGAGAGGAAGAGCGGGAAAGAGAGGTGTACCAGACATCTTTTCTGTCTGTACAGTAATTAGACAGTAGCGTGAGCAGCATACCAAACAGTGGATGAGAGGAGCGATAGAACGAACGACAGAAAGAAGAATAGAAGAGAGAGGGGGATATTAAGAAGAGGAAGAAAGAGAATGCAGTGTAGCCGAGAGAAGGTAGATATGTAGAGGAACTGGACAAACATGTTGAACGGAGCAGATAAGACCATGCACAAATACTGGACAGATAGCATCTAGATACTCTATTTCTATTCCAGAATATAGAGAGGGATAGCACTGTAAACAAAAACAAAAAAAACATTCAGAGAGAAATGGATATTTATATAGAGAAAGAGAGGGAACAACTGGACTTTAAAATATGGGGAAAATATCTAATTGAAGCCCTACATGCAGAATTCTGTCGGATAGTCCAAGGAAACACACCATTGAATGTGTGTAGGGCAGAATTGGGCCGATTTCCAGTGGTAATGAAAAAAACTAAAAAGTGAATTCAAATTTTGGCTACACCTAAATTAAAGTCCACATTCAAGTCTCCATTTTAAACAACTTCAAACCCAAGAGCTGAGCCTAGCAATGAGCCCTCTCAGTCAGCTGGTGTTGGACCTCACCAACCAAGCTGAAACCAGCACTGCTTCAAAAGAAAGAATCCAAAATGAACTAAATCATGAACCAATCAAAGGACTCATTTTTACAACATTGTAAAAATTGTACAAAATCTCAAGCCGACTAAATTGCTATCTGGCCCTAAACAGAGAATATGAAGTGGCTGATTTTCTCTCTGTCAGAGATACGAAGCAGAGACAGATCCTTACCAAGTACAGGCTGACAGAGAGAGACGGAGACAGATCCTTACCAAGTACAGGCTGAGTGACCACCCATTGGCAATAGAAACCGGCAGACATAAAAAGACATGGCTAACTAAAGATGAGCGCGTATGTGTTCACTGCACGACAGGGGAGGTAGAAACAGAGAAGCACTTTCTCCTTCACAGTAATTACTACATTTATTCCAAATTTGTACTTATTAAACCCAGAGGAAAAACATAAAACACTCATTGGCGAAGGAGCAACAGCTCCTCTTGCAGCCAAATATGTATTTTCCTGCCATAGCCTGAGGGACACTGAATAATAACATCTGCATAGTAAAAAGTAACTTACTTATTATTATTGGCATTATTATTATTATTATTATTGTGATTATTATTCCAAATAGTAATGGTACAGGTAGTAGGGGTGATGGTAATGGTAGCAGTTTAATGATGGTGGTGGTAGTGGTAGTACTAGTATATATACAGTGCCTTGCGAAAGTATTCGGCCCCCTTGAACTTTGCGACCTTTTGCCACATTTCAGGCTTCAAACATAAAGATATAAAACTGTATTTTTTGTGAAGAATTAACAACAAGTGGGACACAATCATGAAGTGGAACGACATTTATTGGATATTTCAAACCTTTTTAACATATCAAAAACTGAAAATTCAGCCCTCTTAAGTTAATACTTTTTAGCGCCACCTTTTGCTGCGATTACAGCTGTAAGTCGCTTGGGGTATGTCTCTATCAGTTTTGCACATCGAGAGACTGAAATTGTTTCCCATTCCTCCTTGCAAAACAGCTCAAGCTCAGTGAGGTTGGATGGAGAGCATTTGTGAACAGCAGTTTTCAGTTCTTTCCACAGATTCTCGATTGGATTCAGGTCTGGACTTTGACTTGGCCATTCTAACACCTGGATATGTTTATTTTTGAACCATTCCATTGTATATTTTGCTTTATGTTTTGGATCAATGTCTTGTTGGAAGACAAAATCTCCGTCCCAGTCTCAGGTCTTTTGCAGACTCCATCAGGTTTTCATCCAGAATGGTCCTGTATTTGGCTCCATCCATCTTCCCATCAATTTTAACCATCTTCCCTGTCCCTGCTGAAGAAAAGCAGGCCCAAACCATGATGCTGCCACCACCATGTTTGACAGTGGGGATGTTGTGTTCATGGTGATGAGCTGTGTTGCTTTTACGCCAAACATAACGTTTTGCATTGTTGCCAAAATTTAAATTTTGGTTTCATCTGACCAGAGCACCTTCTTCCACATGTTTGGTGTGTCTCCCAGGTGGCTTGTGGCAAACTTTAAACAACACTTTTTATGGATATTTTATGGATATCTTTAAGAAATGGCCAGATTTGTGCAATATACGACTGATTGTTGTCCTATGGACAGAGTCTCCCACCTCAGCTGTAGATCTCTGCAGTTCATCCAGAGTGATCATGGGCCTCTTGGCTGCATCTCTGATCAGTCTTCTCCTTGTATGAGCTGAAAGTTTAGAGGGACGGCCAGGTCTTGGTAGATTTGCAGTGGTCTGATACTACTTCCATTTCAATATTATCGCTTGCACAGTGCTCCTTGGGATGTTTAAAGCTTGGGAAATCTTTTTGTATCCAAATCCGGCTTTAAACTTCTTCACAACAGTATCTCGGACCTGCCTGGTGTGTTCCTTGTTCTTCATGATGCTCTCTGCGCTTTTAACGGACCTCTGAGACTATCACAGTGCAGGTGCATTTATACGGAGACTTGATTACACACAGGTGGATTGTATTTATCATCATTAGTCATTTAGGTCAACATTGGATCATTCAGAGATCCTCACTGAACTTCTGGAGAGAGTTTGCTGCACTGAAAGTAAAGGGGCTGAATAATTTTTGCACGCCCAATTTTTCAGTTTTTGATTTGTTAAAAAAGTTTGAAATATCCAATAAATGTTGTTCCACTTCATAATTGTGTCCCACTTGTTGTTGATTCTTCACAAAAAAATACAGTTTTATATCTTTATGTTTGAAGCCTGAAATGTGGCAAAAGGTCGCAAAGTTCAAGAGGGCCGAATACTTTCTCAAGGCACTGTATATATATATATATATATATATATATATATATATATATATATAGAGGAAGAGAGAGAGAGGAAGAGAGGAAGAGAGGAAGAGAGAGAGAGAGATGACAAAGAAAGAGGGAGAGAGAGATAAAGGAGAGAGAAAGAGAAGGATGGGAGAGAGAGAAAGCGACACTAAGCCAGAGAGAGAAGGGAGGAAGATGAGTGAGAGAGAAGGAGCGGCACTAAGCCAGAGAGAGAAGGTAGGAAGATGAGAGAGAAGGAGCGGCACTAAGCCAGAGAGAGAAGGGAGGAAGATGAGAGAGAGAGGAAGCGGCACTAAGCCAGAAAGAAAAGGGAGGAAGATGAGAGAGAGAAGGAGCGGCACGAAGCCAGAGAGAGAAGGGAGGAAGATGAGAGAGAGAGGAAGCGGCACTAAGCCAGAAAGAAAAGGGAGGAAGATGAGAGAGAGAAGTGGCGGCACTAAGCCAGAGAGAGAAGGGAGGAAGATTAGAGAGAGAGGAAGCGGCACTAAGCCAGAGAGAAAAGGGAGGAAGATGAGAGAGAAGGAGCGACACTAAGCCAGAGAGAGAAGGGAGGAAGATGAGAGAGAGAGGAAGCGACACTAAGCCAGAGAGAGAAGGGAGGAAGATGAGAGCAGGTGATATAATAATAGGGAGAGAGCATGGTAACGATTTGCAACTGTGTTAAAAATACACTTAATTAACAGACGACCTGGTAATGAGCCGACTGCACTCTCAATGACAAGAGGAGAGAGAGGGGGGAGGGAGGGAGCGTTTGGGTGAGAGGGAGAGAGGTTGAGTGGAGAAAGATGCAAAGGAGAGGGGGCAGACTGGAAAACTGGAAAAGAAAGTGACATAGTAGAGAAAGAAATGTGGACACAGAGCCACACAAACACATTCTGACAAGGACACAGGACACATTGTACTGAAACACACACATTCTAGTGGAACACACACACATTCTAATGGAACACACACATTGTAATGGAACTCACACACATTCTGACAAGGACACAGGACACATTTTACTGACAAACACACATTCTAGTGGAACACACACACATTCTAATGGAACACACACATTGTAATGGAAATCAGACACATTCTGACAAGGACACAGGACACATTGTACTGACACACACACATTCTAGTGGAACACACACACATTCTAGTGGAACACACATATTCCAATGGAACATACACATTCTCGTGGAACACACACACATTCTAGTGGAACAGACACGTTCTAATTGAACACACACACACATTCTAGTGGAACAAACACGTTCTAATGGAACACACACACATTCTAATGGAGCACACACACATTCTAATGGAACACACACACATTCTAGTGGAACACATACATATTCTAATGGTACAGACACATTCTAATGGAACAGGCAAGTTCTAATGGAACACACACACATTCTAATGGAACACACACACATTCTAATGGAACACATACAAATTCTAGTGGAACACATACATATTCTAATGGTACAGACACATTCTAATGGAACAGGCACGTTCTAATGGAACACACACACATTCTAATGGAACACACACACATTCTAATGGAACACATACAAATTCTAGTGGAACACATACATATTCTAATGGTACAGACACATTCTAATGGAACACACACACATTCTAGTGGAACACACACGTTCTAATGGAACACACATACATTCTAGTGGAACACACACACACATTCTAATGGATCACACACACATCCTAATGGAACACACACACATTCTAATTGAACACACACACATTCTAGCGTAACACACACACATTCTAGTGGAACACACACACATTCTAATGGAACACACACACATTCTAATTGAACATACACAAATTCTAGTGTAACACACACACATTCACACACGGGGTATCATCGGATGGGGCCACATCGTCTCCCGGACCCTCCTGTCTCAGCCTCCAGTATTTACGCTGCAATAGTTTGTGTCGGTGGCAAGGGTCAGTGTGTAATATCTGGAGTATTTCTCCTGTCTTATCTGGTGTCCTGTGTGAATTTAGGTATGCTCTCTCTAATTCTCTCTCTCTCCCTCTTTTTCTCTCTCTCTATCGAAGGACCTAAGCCCTAAGACCATGCTCCAGGAGTACCTGGCCTGACTCCTTGCTGTCCCCAGTCCACCTGGTCATGCTGTTGCTCCAGTTTCAACTGTTCTGCCTGCGGCTATGGAACCCTGACCTGTTCACCGGACGTGCTACCTTGTCCCAGACCTGCTGTTTTCAACTCTATAGAGACAGCAGGAGCTGTAGAGGTACTCTGGATGATCAGCAATGAAAAGCCAACTGGCATTTACTCCCGAGGTGCTGACCTGTTGCACCCTCTACAACCACTGTGATTATTATTATTTGACCCTGCTGGTCACCTATGAACATTTGAACATCTTGGCCATGTTCTGTTATAATCTCATAATCGCACAGCCAGAAGAGGAATAGCCACCCCTCATAGCCTAGTTCCTCTCTAGGTTTCTTCCTAGGTTCCAGCCTTTCTAGGGAGTTTTTCCTAGCCACCGTGCTTCTACACCTGCATTGCTTGCTGTTGGGGGTTTTAGACTGGGTTTCTGTACAGCACTTTGTGACATCGGCTGATGTAAGATGGCTTTATAAATACATTTTATTGAAATATGATTGATTCTAATGGAACACACACACATTCTACTGAAACACACACACATTCTAATGGAACACACACATTCCAATGGCACACACATACACACATATTCTACTGACATACACACATTATGACACACACACACACATGTAAGGTGTGGTGTACCGCAGGGCAGTTCTCTAGGCCCTCTACCTTCTTCTATTTCTATCAATGACATGCCACTGGCATTAAACAAAGTGTGTGTCCATGTATACTAATAATTCAACCATTCAACCAACTAATGAAGTCACTGAAACCCTTAACAAGGAGTTGCAGTCAGTTGTGGAATGGGTGGCCAGTAATAAACTGGTCCTGAACATCTCTAAAACTAAGACCATTGTATTTGGTACAAATAATTCCCTAAGCACTCTACCTCAGCTGAACCTGGTAATGAATGTCTCTGGCTGTTTAAAGAGTTGACCAGATTAAAATACTTGGTATTATCTTAGAACGAGAACTGTCATGGTTAAAACATATAGATTCAATGGTTGTAAAGATGGGGAGAGGTCTGTTTGTAATAAAGAGATCATCCGCCTTTCTTTGACACCACACTCCACAAAGCAAGTCCGGCAGGTTCTACTTCAGTCTTATCTTGATTATTGTTAAGTCCTGCAGGTTCTACTTCAGTCTTATCTTGATTATTGTTAAGTCCGGCAGGTTCTACTTCAGTCTTATCTTGATTATTGTTAAGTCCGGCAGGTTCTACTTCAGTCTTATCTTGATTATTGTTAAGTCCTGCAGGTTCTACTTCAGTCTTATCTTGATTATTGTCCAGTCATGTGGTCAAGTGCTGCCAGGAAAGACATAGTTAAGCTGCAGCTGAGCAGCACGTCTTGCTCTTCATTGTAATCAGAGAGCTAATATAAATACTATGCAGGCCAGTCCCTGGCTAAGAGTTGTGGAGAGACTGACTGCATCACTTCTTCTTTTTATAAGAAACATTGATGTGTTGTAAATTCCTAATTGTTTGCATTGTCAACTTATGGACAGCACTGAAACACACACTTACCCCACCAGACATGCCACCAGGGGTCTTTTCACAGTCCCCAAATTCAGAACAAATTTAAGAAAGTGTACAGTATTATATAGAGCCATTATTGCATGGAACTTGTGGCAGAAGAATCAGAATTAGTTGGGTAACATAGATAATTAAGATGTCTTATCTGTATAATATGCTTATGTGATATACTTGTTATTAGAATGTATCCCTTTGGACTCTGGTGTTGGCAGTTGCACTTCCTCCCTCAGCTGGGGCTCAGTCACCTGGGGCCCAGAGAGGGGAGAGGTCAGGCTTGTCTTTCACATGTCCCTGGTGCTATGCAGAATATCAGAAAGGGAAGAGGACAGGAGGGAACATTGTCTTCATATGTGAATGTGTCTTTACCTATTCTAAACCATGTGAAGGGATGGCATGATTAATGGGAAACCAATTACTTGTTTCCACAATGTCTGTGTGCCAGTCACTCCCATCCTTTGGCCTTGGGGGAGATAAGGTCTGAGAAAATATGTGTGGGGTAGTGTCTAGAACCATTGTGTGTCATCTCTGATGCTGCACCTATCCTGGCATAGTGTATGACCTAGAGGCTCACTCCCCTCAGTGAGCTTGTACAGGTGTATGGTCAAGAAGGGGTTTTACTTGAGATGGGAGTATCTGGAGTTGACCATTGATTTATGCCATAGAATGAATTGGTGTTTCTGTGCTATGAAGTACCAGGAACGAGATCGGAGCCTTGTCTTAGGGGCCAGACTAAACAATAAGAACCGTCTTCATAGCAAATGCTATCTGGCTGCAGGATACTCCTTTCTCATATATCAAGATTCACCTTAGAACCCATTCTATACATCTGTTGTTTGTCATGAAGTCTAAAATGGCATATATTTTCTATAAAATATATTTATATTCTTCGTATGTCAGAGCTACTCGCCACAACACTTAGAAGTATTGAGCCGACCAGCCTCATTATTATAGAAGCAATTGCTCTATGCTTTCCTTATTAATTTGTTTTGAATAAAGTAACAATAAAGTGACTGACCTTGTCTCTCCTGATAAATGATTGGAATTTCCACCACAAACTCATATTGCACAAATGAACAGCAAACCTGCTTTCAAAAAAACAGATGAAGCAACACCTCATACCTCTCTACCTATTTGACCTAGATACAGTTGAAGTCTCTACCTATTTGACCTAGATACAGTTGAAGTCTCTACCTATTTGACCTAGATACAGTTGAAGTCTCTACCTATTTGACCTAGATACAGTTGAAGTCTCTACCTATTTGACCTAGATACAGTTGAAGTCGGAAATTTACATACAGTTAGGTTGTCATTAAAGTCATTAAAACTCATTTTTTTAACCACTCCACAAATTTCTTGTTAACTGTAGTTTTGGCAAGTCAGTTAGGACATATACTTTGTGCATGGCACAAGTCATTTTTTCAGCAATTGTTTACAGACAGATAATTTGACTTATAATTCACTGTATCACAATTCAAGTTGTTCAGAAGTTTACGTACATAAAGTTGACTGTGCCTTTAAACAGCTTGGAAAATTCCAGAAAATTATGTCAGGGCTTTAGAAGCCTTTGATTGGCTAATTGACGTCATTTGAGTCAATTGAAGGTGTACCTGTGGATTTATTTCAAAGCCTATCTTCAAACACAGTGCCTCTTTGATTGAAATCATGGGAAAATCAAAGGAAATCAGCCTTGGGAGCAATTTCCAAATGCCTGAAGGTACCACATTCATCTGTACAAACAATAGGACACAAGTATAAACACCATGGGACCACACAGCCGTCATACCGCTCAGGAAGGAGACGCGTTCTATCTCCTAGAGATGAACATACACTGGTGTGAAAAGTGCAAATCAATCCCAGAATAACAGCAAAGGACCTTGTGAAGATGCTGGAGGAAACAGGTACAAAAGTATCTATATCCACAGTAAAACGAGTCCTATACCAACATAACCTGAAAGGCCGCTCAGCAAGGAAGAAGCCACTGCTCCAAAACCGCCATGAAAAAGCCAGACTACGGTTTGCAACTGCACATGGGGACAAAGATCATACTTTTTGGAGAAATGTCCTCTGGTCTGATGAAACAAAAATGGAGCAGTTTGGCCATGATGACCATCGTTATGTTTGGAGGAAAAAGGGGAGGCTTGCAAGCCGAAGGACACCATCCCAACTGTGAAGCACGGGGGTGGCAGTATCATGTTGTGGGGTTGCTTTGCTGCAGGAGGGACTGGTGCGCTTCACAAAGTAGATGGCATCATGAGGAAAGAAAATTATGTGGATATATTGAAGCAACATCTCAAGACATCAGCCAGGAAGTTAAAGCTTGGTCGCAAATGGGTCTTCCAAATGGACAATGACCCCAAGTATACTTCCAAAGTTGTGGTAAAATGGCTTAAGGGCAACAAAGTCAAGGTATTGGAGTGGTCATCACAAAGCCCTGAACTCAATCCCTAGAAAATATGTGGGCAGAACTAAAAAGCAAGGAGGCCTACAAACCTGACTCGGTCAGGAGGAATGGGACAAAATTCACCCAACTTGTTGTGGGAAGCTTGTGGAAGGCTAGCTGAAATGTTTGACCCAAGTTAAACCATTTAAATGCAATGCTACAAAATACTAATTGAGTGTATGTAAACTTCTGACCCACTGGGAATGTGATGAAAGGAATCAAATCTGAAATAAATCATTCTCTGTATTATTATTCTGACATTTCACATTCTTAAAATAAAGTGGTGATCCTAACTGACCTAAGACAGGGAATTTTTACTTGGAATAAATGTCAGGAATTGTGAAAAATTGAGTTTAAATGTACTTGGCTAAGGTGTATGTAAACTTCCGACATCAACTGTATTCTCTGTGTATGTATTGATATGTAGGCTACGTGTGATGTTATTAAATGTCTGCATTTCTGTCCTTGACCTGTTCTTGTACATTCATGTTCTGTATAATGTCACGTTTCAAGTTCTGTGTGGATCCCAGGAAGAGTAGCCGCATCCTCAGAGCAAGTGCAGACCAGCTGGCTGGTGTGTTTACGGACATATTCAATATCTCCCTATCCCAGTCTGCTGTCCCCACATGCTTCAATATGGCCACCATTGTTCCGATACCCAAAAAGGCCAAAGTAACTAAACTAAATCGCTACCAACCCGTACCACTCACTTCTGTCATCATGAAGTGCTTTGAGAGACTAGTCAAGGATCATATCACCTCCACCTTACCTGTCACCTTAGTCCCACTTCAGTTTGCGCACCACCCCAATAGGTCCACAGATGATGCAGTCGCCATCACACTGCACACTGCCCTAACCGACCTAGACAAGATGAATACCTATGTAAAGATGCTGTTCATTGACTACAGCTCAGCATTCAACACCATACTCCAAGGGTACTCCAAGCGCATCATTGGGTCCTGCACTTCCTGACGGGCCGCCCTCAGGTGGTGAAGGTAGGAAACAACATCTCCACTTTGCTGATCCTCAACACTGGAGCCACACAAAGGTGCGTACAGCCCCCTACTGTACTACCTGTTCACCCATGACTGCGTGGCCATGCACGCCTCCAACTCAATCATCAAGTTTGCAGACGACACAAAAGTAGTAGGCTTGATTACCAACAATGATGAGACGGCCTACAGGGAGGAGGTGAGGGAACTCAAAGTGTGGTGGCAGGAAAACAACCTCTCACTCAACAAAGGAGATGCTTTTAACTAGGCAAGTCAGTTAAGAACAAATTCTTATTTTCAATGACGGCCTAGGAACAGTGGGTTAACTGCCTGTTCAGGGGGAGATCGACAGAGTTTTACCTTGTCAGCTCGGGGATTTGAACTTGCAACCTTCCGGTTACTAGTCCACTGCTCTAACCACTAGGCTACCCTGCCGCCCCTGAATCTGTAAAACCAACACCCACTCCAATTTGACTAACGTCTCAACAGATTCACAGATGATGCAGTCTCTATTGCACTCCACACTGCCCTTTCCCAACTGGACAAAAGGAACACCTATGTGAGAATGCTTTTCATTGACTACAGGCTCAGCGTTCAACACCATAGTGCCCTCAAAGCTCATCACTAAGCTATGGACACTAAGCTAAGGACTGTTGTTGATGTGTGCAAAGGGTCCCTGGTTCGCGCGAGGGGACGGTCTAAAGTTATACTATTACATTAGCTGATGACACAACAGTGGTAGGCCTGATCACCGACAACAATGAGACATGAAAACATCAGTAGCCTAAACAGTGCCAAGTGTGATTGATAAATAGTGAAAATCTTCACAAAAGCAATAATGTTATTATAATGAATATCGATATGACAGCAGTCAAAAAAAAGTCTTATTTCTCTTCTTCAGGAATGGTGGGTCCCCCACGGGACGGTTGAGCTAATGATGGCCAATGCGATTAGCATGAGGTTGTAAGCAACAAGAACATTTCCCAGGACATAGACATATCTAATATTGGCAGAAAGCTTAAATTCTTGTTAATCTAACTGCACTGTCCAATTTACAGTAGCTATTAGAGTGAAAGAATACCATGCTATTGTTGGAGGAGAGTGCACAATTTTGAACATGAAAAGTTATTTTAATAAACAAATTACGCACATTTGGGAAATCTTGACACAAAATTTTGAACACAAATACAGTGGTTCATTGCATCAGTCTGAAATTTTCCACATACACTGATACCATCTAGTGGCCAAAATCAATGTTTTCTTTGTATTATCTTTTACCAGATCTAATGTGTTATATTCTCCTACATTCCTTTCACATTTCCACAAACTTCAAAGTGTTTCATTTCAAATGGTACCAATAATATGCATATTCTTTCTTCAGGGCCAGAGCTACAGGCAAGTAGATTTGGGTATGTAATTTTAGGCAAAAATGTAAAAAAGGGCGAATTTGTCTGTTTCTTTGTCTCAAAATGGAGGTGCTCTCTGAAGCAATCCCCTGACATTGTTTCTCAAAGAAAAGTATTCCATACATGTCTGAGCAGAATCTCTCCCAACCAGCTTTCACAGTCTCACATCAGAATTAGACGTTCATCCATGTCTCAAATGTCAAATTTCTAAAGATGTTCCAAATGTCCAATTTTTAAGTGTTTAAGGTTAAGTTCAGGCATTAACTCCGAATGGTTGAGGTAAGGGTTAAGGTTTGGGATAGGCTCACTAGTTTCCGAGTCATCTCCCGACATCCTCAGACATGGATGGACGTCGAATACTGACTTGTGTTACGGGTGACCTGGCTAAGCTCTCCATATCCACGCAATTTCCACCAAATGCTTCACGGACATACAAGATTGAAATGAACGCTTCCAGCTCATCAAAAGACAGATCCCAGGCAGTGTCTCCTCATCGTGCCTTACAGTCCCTGAATGCTTTAGCATGTCCATGTCACGTAAACAAGGAAAGCAGGTGAGTGCATTGCTGATGTTGTTTTGTGCTTGAGATGTAGGGCCTTACTCTCTCAGTGATGACATGCTGGTAATCGACCCGTAGCACCGGCTTGTTCTATTTAAACGGTGCCGTCCTTCCTCTCTCCTGGTTCAATGTTTCATGTGGTAGTGGCGTGGGTACCTGCTCAGTGCGCACCGTTCTGGCTTTTTGCCGCTTAGGCCTCAGAGGTTATTCAGTCTGAGGCTCAGGATCAGAAGAATAATCATCAGAGATGTCATGACTATTTTCTCCTCTGACGTCTGAGTCGTTTGTTGTTCCGATCTTGTAGCAGCGCTAGCGCAGCATGTACATCCATTCGTCTTGGTCTTCTTCAACATTGTAAATTACACACGCTCTCGCTGCGTACTCCAAGTAGGCCAGAGTAAACTGATAAAACTGCTTGGGTGTTGTGGACTGATATAAGGAACATACCATTTTGAGATGATATAATTAGAATCTGCAGTGCATTCTGAAAGTATACAGACCCCTTCCCTTTTTCTACATTTTGTTACATTACAGTCTTTACATTACATTACATTTAAGTCATTTAGCAGACGCTCTTATCCAGAGCGACTTACTATAATGGATTTAATCATTTTTCCCCTCATCAATCTAAACATAATACCCCATAATGACAAAGCGAAAACAGCTTTTAGAAATGTTAACACATTTATTATAATGAAAAACTGAAATATCACATTTACATAAGTATTCAGACCCTTTAGTCAGTACTTTGTTGAAACACATTTGGCAGTGATTACAGCCTTGAGTCTTCTTGGGTATGACGCTACAAGATTGGCACACCTGTATTTTGGGAGTTTCTCCCATTCTTCTCTGCAGATCCTCTCAAGCTCTGTCAGGTTAGATGGGGTGTGTTGCTGCACAGCTATTTTCAGGCCTCTTCAGAGATGTTTGATTAGGTTCAAGTCAGGGCTCTGACTTTGCTCCATTCATCGTTCCTTCGATCATGACTAGTCTCCCAGTCCCTGCCGCTGAAAAACATCCCCACAGCATGATGCTGTCACCACCATGCTTCACCGTAGGGATGGTGCCAGGTTTCCTCCACACGTGACACTTGGCATTCAGGCCAAAGAGTTCAATCTTGGTTTCATTAGACCAGAGAATCATGTGACTTTTACTGAGAAGTGGCTTCCGTCTGGCCACTTTACCATAAAAGACTGACTAGTGGAGTGCAGCAGAGATGGTTGTCCTTCTGGAAGGTTCTCCCATCTCTACAGAGGAACTCTGGAGCTCTGTCAGAGTGACCATCAGGTTTTTGGTCACCTCCCTGATCAAGCCCCCTTCTCTCCCTATTGCTCAGTTTGGCTGGGCAGCCAGCTCTTGGGAGAGTCTTGGTGGTTCCAAATGTCTTCCATTTGGAGGCCAATGTGTTCTTGGGAACCTTCAATGCTGCAGATTTGTTTTGGTACCGTTTCCCAGAGCTGTGCCTCGACACAATCCTGTCTCAGAGCTCTACGGACAATTCCATCGACCTCATGGCTTGGTTTTTGCTCTGACGTGCACTGACAATTGTGGGACCTTATATAGACAGGTGTGTGCCTTTCCAAATCATGTTCAATCATTGAATTTATCACAGGTGGGCACCAATATAGTTGTAGAATCATCTCAAGGATGAACATTGGAAACAGGATGCACCTGAGCTCAATTTCGAGTCTCATAGCAAATGGTCTGAATACTTATGTAAATAAGGTATTTCTGTTTTATATTTGTCATACATTTGCAAAAAATTCTAAACAACCTGTTTTCACTTTGTCATTGTAGGATATTGTGTGTAGATTGATGAGGGAAAAAAATAATTTTATCCATTATAGAATAAGGCTGTATTGTAAGAACATTTGGAAAAAGTTAAGGGGTCTGAATACTTTCCGAATGCACTGTATATAAAAAAGTAAGTAGAATGGCCCGCCCTATTCTTCCTCCACAATTTGTGATTTAGAATTCTGCATTATTCGCTTCCCCTGACTCATCAACTCACCCATACTTCCCCATCATACTATACTTCATTTATTTCATCTGTTGTTATATGTGTACAATTATTTTGGTATGGTTTAGGTTCAGTTTCGAGGGGCTACAATCAGGGTGATTATCAAGTGGTTATCACAGCACATTCCACTGTTGGGAGAAGGAGGGGAAACGGGGAAAAGCATAAAATAAATTACATTCTCTCCTAAAACTGGTTATAAATCCAGTTCTGTTTGTGATAACAATGGCAGTATATTATATAGACTTATTTAGAAAAAGTCAAGGACAGAGGGGGGCTTGACTTTAAAAATGGCAGAGTAATCTTTTTAAATGTTTTATTCATGAGCAGTCATAATGACTGCTTTACCGGTTCTATTGTTAATCATCTTAAACCAGGTGTTCTGTCAACATTCTGACAACATTATAGGAATGTCCTGTGCAACCTAACTTAAACATTGTATGAATGTTATCACAATTGAACATATTTTGTAATGTGCCCACACTGTTCCCACAACCTAATTCAATGTTTTGGGATCCTTCTCTCCTCACTCGTCTTCATCTCTCCCTTTCTCTGTTCTCCTTCTCTCCTCACTTGTCTTCATCTCTCCCTTTCTCTCTTCTCCTTCAATCCTCACTCGTCTTCATCTCTCTCTCTTCTCCTTCTCTCCTCACTCGTCTTCATCTCTCTCTTTCTCTCTTCTCCTTCTTTCCTCACTCGTCTTCATCTATCTCTCTTCTCCTTCTCTCCTCACTCGTCTTCATCTCTCCCTTTCTCTCTTCTCCTTCTTTCCTCACTCGTCTTCATCTATCTCTCTTCTCCTTCTCTCCTCACTCGTCTTCACTCGTCTTCATCTCTCTTTCGCTCTTCTCCTCTCCTCACTTCTTCATCTTTCTCTTTCTCTCTTCTCCTTCTCTCCTCACTCGTCTTCATCTCTCTCTCTCTCTCTCTCTCTTCTCCTTCTCTCCTCACTCGTCTTCATCTCTCTCTTTCTCTCTTCTCCTTCCCTCCTCACTCGTCTTCATATCTCTCTTTCGCTCTTCTCCTCTCCTCACTCGTCTTCATCTTTCTCTTTCTCTCTTCTCCTTCTCTCCTCACTCGTCTTCATCTCTCTCTTTCGCTCTTCTCCTCTCCTCACTCATCTTCATCTTTCTCTTTCTCTCTTCTCCTTCTCTCCTCACTCGTCTTCATCTCTCTCTTTCTCTCTATTCCTTCTCTCCTCACTCGTCTTCACCTCTCTCTTTCGCTCTTCTCCTCTCCTCGCTCATCTTCATCTCTCTCTTTCTCTCCTAACTCCATCTCTCTTTCCCTCAACTCCCTCCCTCTCTCATCAGTCTCCTTCATTCTCTTCATTTCTAACAGTAGAAGTAATCTGTGTTTGATTCACTAAAGGTCACCAGCCTGAGAGAATATGCAAATGAGTGATGTTGAAACAGACAGATGGCAGAGTGACTGGGTAGTCATGGCTGAGTGACTGGGTATTCGGAATGAGATGAACACACACACACACTCAGATACAAACACACACACACACACACACACACACACACACACACACACACACACACACACACACACACACACACACACACACACACAAAGCCGGAGTGAGATGAGTGACACAGACACTGATGGCTGATGAAACAATCACCAATCACAAAGCCGCATCCCAAATTTTACCCTATTCCCTATATAGTGCACGATAAGTAGTCTTATGTATAAGTGTGTATTCTACAGATGTAGGATCTTAATTTGATAACTCTTGTATAAGTGTACTTTTGACCGGGTCCCATTGGGAATACGTTGACATTTGGGACACAGCCCATGACGTGTGAATCATACTGCATCATAATGGAATCATTTGTGAAGATGTTGCTCATACACAGTCCTATTATTATGAACAAAGACATGATTCACAACATTCAGAGCAAATCCCCATCTGTCAATAAGTCACACTCTGTAGGATGGCATACCATCAAAGACTAGGACACGAAAAACACAAACAAATGAATTATGTGATGGTGTTGCACATACCCAGTCCTATTAAAGGCCCGCTCTTTGATATGCAAAGCCAAATTATTAACAAAGAGATGAATCAGATTGAGATCACAGTCTATTTTAAAGCCACACTGTAAGATGTGCATACATACCATGCACCAACAAAAAGATGGGCCACTGACACAAAAACCCAAAGGATGAAAAGGCATCATCTAGAATTGGATCACCATTGAGGTCTGGAAATGGGGAATCGTGTATGTCATCACATTTCTCCATGCAAATAGCCATTTTGAGCCCCAAACTTTGCCAGGCATTTCCATACCTCGATGTTGTTCCAATTATAGGCAACTAAACTAGCACTCACTTTTGTCAACATGAAGTGCTTTGAGAGGCTTGTAAAGGACCATATCACCTCCACTTTACCCGATGCCCTAGCCCCATTACAATTTGCATACCGCCTCAATAGATCCACGGAAGAAGCAATCGCCATTTCACTGCACACTGCCCTATCCCAGCTGGACAAGAGAAATAACTACAGTACTAGTCAAAAGTTTGCACACACCTACTCATTCAAGGTGTTTTCTTTATTTGTACTATTTCCTCCATTGTAGAATAATAGTGAAGACGTCAAAACTATGAAATAACACATATGGAATCATGTAGTAACCAAAAAAGTGTTAAATAAATCAAAATATATTTAGATTCTTCAAAGTAGCCACCCTTTGCCTTGATGACAGCTCTGCATACTCTCTCCAGGAGGCAGAAGAAATGTGGCTTGGCCCCCAAAACCCTCACAAATGGTCAGCCCAACGCATCACTGTGGGCATAGTGCCTGCCCTCTAGGGCATCTACAGCACCCGGTGTCACAGAAAGGCCAAAAAAATCATCAAGGACCTAAGTCCCCCGAGCCATGGCTTTTTCACCCAGTAAACCATCTAGCAGGCAGAGACAGTACAGATGTATCAAAGCTGGGACAGAGAGAATGAAAAACAGCTTCTGTCTCCAGGCCATCAGACAGTTAAACAGTCATCACTAGCCTACTACCACCCAGTACCCTGCCCTGCACCTTAGACACAGTCACTAGCTGGCCTCCACCCAGTACCCTGCACCTTAGACGCTGTCACTAGCTGTCCTCCGCCCAGTACCCTGCACCTTAGACACTGTCACTAGCTGTCCTCCGCCCAGTACCCTGCACCTTAGACACTGTCACTAGCTGTCCTCCGCCCAGTACCCTGCCCTGCACCTTAGACACTGTCACTTGCAAGCTAACACCAGTACCCTGCACCTTAGAAACTGTCACTAGCAGGCTAACACCAGTACCCTGCACCTTAGACACTGTCACTAGCAAGCTAACACCAGTACCCTGCACTTTAGAAACTGTCACTAGCTGGCCTCCGCCCAGTACCCTGCCCTGCACCTTAGACACAGTCACTAGCCGGCCTCCGCCCAGTACCCTGCCCTGCACCTTAGACACAGTCACTAGCCGGCCTCCGCCCAGTACCCTGCCCTGCACCTTAGAAACTGTCACTAGCAGGCTAACACAAGATACTCTAAACCACATATGTCAGAGTCAAGGCCCGCGGGCCACATCCGGCCCGCGAGAAGGTTTTTTACGGCCCCTGGGATGATCTTGATTTGTTATTAGAACCGGCCCGCAGACCGCAGCAAGCCGGCAGCCCGCAGATCTTTTACACGCACCAATACTACATTTCCCACAATGCAACGGTGACGCACCGAGCAGTAGGCTGCTTCATTTCAATATTTATTGGCACAGCAGTTGTCAGCATCACAGTAAAATTAACTTTCAGATACCCATCAAAAATGGCAAAACGGAAGGTGGACACTGAGAACCGGGGGTTTCAAACAAGGTGGGAGTCGGAGTATTTGTTCACGGAGGTAGCTGGAAAACCTGTGTGTCTTCTGTGTGGAGAAAGTGTGGCGGTACTGAAAGAGTATAATCTGAGACGACATTATGAAACGAAACACACGGACAAAAACAAGAATATGGACATGGAACAAAGGCTACAAAAGGCAGAGGAATTAAAACGAGGCCTCAAATCTCGACAGGCTCTGTTCAAAAAAGCCAAATCACAAGGCCAGGCTGCTGTCAAGGCCAGTTTTATTTTGGCAGAAGAGATCGCTAAATCAGCCCGGCCATTTACGGAGGGGGATTTCATCAAAAACTGCATGATTAAAGTTTGTGACGAAGTTTGCCCAGAAAAAAGGCAACTCTTTTTAAATGTGAGTCTGAGCAGAAACACCATTGCCGAGAGAGTAGACCAGTTGTCCATCAATCTAAAAGAGCAGCTTGTGAAAAAGGGAAAAGATTTCATTGCATATTCCTTGGCTGTGGATGAGAGCACCGACATTTCTGACATTGCCCAGTTGTCAATTTTCATCCGCGGAGTGGACTCCAGCCTAAGCGTGACAGAGGAGTTTTTGGCTTTACGTCCTATGCATGGCACAACTACGGGGCATGATTTGTATGAAGAGGTGTCAAGATGTGTAAATGAGATGGAGCTGCCTTGGGAAAAACTCGTGGGTTTGACAACCGACGGAGCACCTGCGATGTGTGGACACAGGAGCGGACTGGTGGGGAAGATACGGGAAAAGATGCAAGAGGAAAACGCGACAGGTGAGCTGACAGCTTATCATTGTATCATACACCAGGAAGCGTTGTGCGGTAAAGCCTTGAAAATGGAGCATGTAATGAGCATCATCACGCGCACAGTTAACTTTATCAGAGCCAAAGGTTTGAATCACCGCCAGTTCAAGGCATTTCTGACGGAGTTAGAAACGGAGCATGGTGATTTGCCTTATCACACAGAGGTGCGATGGCTAAGCCAGGGAAAGGTGCTTCAAAGATGTTTCGAGCTTCGTGAGGAGATTTGTCTGTTCTTGGACAGCAAAGGGAAAGACACAACACAACTCCGAGACGAAATGTTTCTGTGTGAAATGGCTTTTCTGTGTGACATTACGAGTCATCTGAATGCAATGAACTTGCAGCTGCAGGGTCGGGATCGTGTCATCTCTGATATGTACAGTACAGTGAAGGCATTTAAAACCAAGTTGAGTGGATGATAGAAAATTGCTATTATTGTTTTTTTCTTTGAAGTAAATTTAGCCCACTTTTGCTAAAATAGAAAATATAGGCTACTGATGGTGCCTTGAATACCGGTTTCTTTCATTTAATGTTCATGTTATGGGGATTTTTATATAAAGGAAATTTGTCTTTTGTGTCTGTTGAAAATTAAAGATTACTGACAGAGCCATAAGAAAATATTGCTTTATTTATCTGATCATATTGGAATATATTTGTTAGGTTTTCAGTAGGTTCAATTAGGTTCACTAGACTATATGCGTCATTTAAAAAAATTTCAATGAACATTCGAACAGTCCGGCCCTCGGCTTGTAGCTACATTTTTTATTTGGCCCTCCGTCCATTTGACTTTGACACCCCTGCTCTAAACCTTAGAAACTGCTGCCCTATGTACATACAGTGTGGTAGAAGAATCTGAATTAGTTAGGTAACATTGATAAATAAGATGTTTTATTTACATAATAAGGCTTATGTGAGATATTTAGGATTAGGATGTCTTCTTTTGGATAATACTGTTGGCAGTTTTTAGTTATCCCTTCTCCAGGGCTTAGTCACTAGGGGCCCAGAGAGGGGAGAGGTCAGGCTTGTCTTCATATGTCAATGTATCTGTTAAACCATGTGAAGCTATGTAGAATATCAGAAGGGGAGGAGGAAAGAATGGAGGCTTGTCTTCTTATGGGAATGTGTCTGTAACTATCGTATGTCCCCTCTGAGGTTGCCCTTATCTTGATCTAGTATATAACCTAAGAGGCTCACTGTCTCCCTGAGCTTGTCCAGGAGGGATTGTATTTGAGATGGGAGTATCTAGAATTGACAATTGATATATGCCATTGGATGAGGTAATGTTTTGGTACTATGTTGTATGTTGTACCAAGAATGAGAAGTAGGAGAGCAAACTGAACGATAATGTATAGCTAATGCTATGTAGCTATGGGACACTCCTCTTTCAAGTAAAAGGTTATTTGTGTCATGTTCCTAAGATCTGTGTTTCGTCATGTGAGTTGAGATGGGTGTTTCTTGCCTATAAATGATACTAAGAACTGTTTTGTAAGCACTCTCAGAGAATTCATTTATAGACACTGAATTGATCTGAGAGTCACAGGGCTATGGTGAAGCTCATATATAATTAAAGATTAAAGATGGACTGTATAATATAACTCTGAGTTGTGTGTGGTTTGCTCTCGCAATGTTTAGTAATACAGGAAATTACCACGACAACAGTCATTGAACAAGTTTTGCATAATGTTCTTCTGAAATCGTTTCTGTAATCTTAACAGATAAGATTAGCATTGCTGCAACATTATTCTGGCGAAATTTGATCCTAAAAAAATGCACTAATAGATTTTTTGCCTAAAATTACATACCCAAATCTAACTGCCTATAGCTCAGGACCTGAAGCAAGAATATGTGCTTTCCTGATACCATTTGAAAGGAAACACTTTGAAGTTTGTGGAAATGTGAAATGAATGTAGGAGAATATAACACATTACATCTGGTAAAAGATTATACAAAGAAAAAACATGCCATAATGTATTATTCCAGCCCAGGTGCAATTTAGATTTAGTCTATGTGAAACGTTTTAGACTGATCTAACGAACCATTGCATTTCTCTTCAAAATTATGTATCAAGACTGCCCAAATGTGCCTAATTTGTTTATTAATAACTTTTCAAGTTCATAACTGTGCACTCTCCTCAAACAATAGCATGGTATTATTTCAATGTAATAGCTACTGTAAATTGGACAGTGCAGTTAGATTAACAAGAATTTAAGCTTTCTGCCAATATCAGACATGTCTATGTCCTGGGAAATGTTCTTGTTGTTTACAACCTCATGCTAATCGCATTAGGTTATGTTAGCTCAACCGTCCCTTGGGGACCCACCGATTCTGTAGAGGATTTATATAAAGAAATTAGTCCATTTAAATAAATTCATTAGGCCCTAATCTATGGATTTCACATGACTGGGCAGGTTGGGGCTGGGAGTGCATAGGCCCACTCACTTGGGAGCCAGGCCCAGCCAATGGGAGGTCAGGCCCAGCAAATAAAGGTTTTCCCCACAAAAAGGGCGTTATTAAAGACAGAAATACTCCCCAGCATCCTCTCAGACGATCCCGCAGGTGAAGAAGCTGGATATTAGGATCCTGGGCTGACGTGGTTACATGTGATCTGTGTTTGTGTGGCCAGTTGGACGTACTGCCAAATTCTCTCAAACCACGTTGCAGGCAGCTTATGGTAGAGTAATGAGCATTCAATTATCTGGCAACAGCTCTGGTGGACTTTCCTGCAGTCAGGATCCAAATTGCATGCTCCCTCAAAACTTGAGGCATCTGTGTGGTATTGTGCTGTGTGACAAGACTGCCCATTTTAGAGTGTCCTTTTTATTGTCTCCAGCACACGGTGCGTCTGTGTAATGATCGTGCTGTTTACTCAGCTTCTTGATATGCCACACCTGACAGGTGGATGGATTATCTTGGCAAAGATGAAATGCTCACTAACAGAGATGTAAACACATTTTGAGAGAAATAAGCTTTTTGTGCATATGGACAATTTCTGGGATATTTTTTTTCAGCTCATGAAACATGGGACCAACACTATACATATTGCCTTCATATTTTAGTTCAGTATATGTACATATTGTATTCTTGCTCATCCATATAACTATTGCTGTACATACTGTATTCTAGCTCATTCCACTTCCATATAACTACTGCTGCACATACCTTTTTCCTTATTATATATTGTCCATACAGTCTATGCACACCAAATATCTATATACGGACTCTGACATTGCTCATTCTAATAATGCTCGTTCTAATATTGATCGTTCTTTTTAACACATATATTAATTAGTTTAAAAAAGGACAATCAACAATTACAGAAATACAAACGAATATATATATATATATATATATATATACTGTATATCCTGTATATATATATATATATATATATATATATATGTATATGTATATGTATATCCCCCCCCCCCAAAAAAAAAAAAACAACAGCGTCTGGACAGGGCGAACAAAACGACATTACGACAATAATGCTGACACGGGGAACAAAAGAGCAATTGAACGTCTAGCTTGTAATAGACAGAGGTCAACCATTTTCTTCTCTCTCCTATGTAAAGAGATATTCCCTGTGTAAAGATTTAGGCCGCAACGTTTAATGGTATTGGGGTATAGGTCATCTCAGAGATATATTGCAGTACTGAGCTCCAAAACTTTTGTATCTCGTCACATTCCCACAGGCAATGGCGCAAGGTCACATTTAACACACGGGTCTGGGATATTAGGGTCAAATTTGTGGAGCTTAACAGGGGTGATATATGTTCTCATTATCCATTTGTATTGCAACAATCTCAGGCGGGTGTTTATTGTCTGTATCTGAGCTCTAGAGCATATCACACCCCAGTCCTCTGCTGAAATATCTTCCTGCATCTTGTATCCACTGTATCTGAGCTCTAGAGCATATCACACCCCAGTCCTCTGCTGAAATATCTTCCTGCATATCTTGTATCCACTGAAATCAGAGTTGTCTTCATCAGAAGTGACCATTTTCCCATATAATGGTGTAATTTAACCTCTCTCATAACACATATTAACAGCAAGTCGTCAAAGGCCGATTGTTTAAGACTGAAAAAAATAAAGCTTCTCAATTGTAAGTACTTGAAAAAAATGCTTTTGTGGCAAGTTAAATCTATCCTTTAGTTCTTCAAAATGACATGAGCCCTTTTTCATTATATAATTAGATGACTTTAACAATACCTTTTCTTGCCCATTCTTTAAAACCCAAGTAATTTTTACCAGGTGTGAAATTGTCATTGCCCCAAATTGGTGTAAAACTGAATAATACAGGACATTCACCCAGATATCGCGGTACTTCGTGCCATATAGTGAAGGTGTTTTTAACAAAGCTAATTCACCCGGCAACCAGACAGGGTGCGTTCCAGGACACCGGAAACACACTCCAGGACAGAAACACAGGCAAACACAGACTCATGAAGCGGGATTTGTGACAGTACCCCCCCTCCGACGAACGCCACCGGGCGGACTACCTGGAGCGCCAGGGTGGAGGCGGTAGAAGTCACAAAGCAGGTCATCATCAAGGATCTAACGCCGAGGAATCCAACTCCTCTCCTCTGGACCATATCCTTCCCAATCCACAAGATATTGGAAACCTAGACCCCGCCGTCTGGAATCCATTATGTGGCGCACCGTGTAGGCAGGACCACCTCCGATCATCCGAGGAGGAGGAGGACGAGGAGGAGGGGGCAACAGAGGACTGAGGAGAACCGGCTTGAGGCAGGAAACATGAAAGGTGGGGTGTACTCGAAGCGTTGCCGGCAATTTGAGTCGGACCACAACAGGGTTAATGATTCTCTCCACCACAAACGGACCAATGAACATTGGTGACAGTTTCCTCGACTCAGTCCGTAGAGGAAGATCCCGTGTAGCCAACCAAACCTTATTTCCAATGGTATAAGCCGGAGCAGGAATACGGCGACGATTCGCCTGGATCTGATACCGGTCAGAAACTCTAAGGAGGACCTTCCTGGCCCGATGCCAGGTCCGGTGGCAACGACGAATGTGGGCCTGGACAGAAGGAACCGAAAGATCCCTCTCCTGAGAAGGAAACAAGGGAGGTTGGTATCCGTACAGGCATTGGAAGGGGGACATCCCAGTGGCAGATGAAGGAAGGGTATTATGGGCATACTCGACCCAGGGTAATTGAGATGACCAAGAGGTGGGATCAGAGGAGACAAGACAACGCAGCGTGGACTCCATCTTCTGGTTGGCTCTCTCCTCCTGACCATTAGATTGTGGGTGAAATCCAGAAGTGAGACTGACTGTAGCTCCAATGGCCAAACAGAAGGATCTCCAGACAGCAGAGGTAAACTGAGGACCACGGTCAGAAACAATGTCACTGGGCAATCCGTGGACCCTGAAAACCTCCCTAACCAGGATCTTGGACATCTCCGTGGCAGATGGAAGCTTGGAGAGAGGGACAAAATGAGCAAACTTGCTGAATCTGTCCACAATGGTCAGAATGACCGTGTTCCCAACAGAAGGGGGCAATCCCGTGACAAAATCCAGGGCCAGATGCGACCAAGGTCGCCGGGGAATAGGTAGGGGGTGAAGAAGCCCAGAGCTGGGCCGATTGGTACATTTGGTCTGAGCACAAACAGGACATGCTGGCGTGGGACCACTGAAGAATAGCAGAACGGACCGACTCAGGCACGAACAACCGACCGGGTGTACCGTTACCGGGGCCGGGCTGCGTCCGAAGGGCCACCATCACATCCTCCTCAATCCTCCATGTAACGGCTCCCAAGACAAGGTTCTGGGGAAGAATCGTCCCAGTCTTGGCCCCACTCTCATCCGTCTTGGAGAACATCCGGGACAAGGCATCCTCTTTGCCGTTCTTCGACCCAGGTCGGAATGTCAGGGAAAAATTGAAGCGTCCAAAAAACAAAGCCCACCTGGCCTGACGGGAGTTGAGATGTTTAGCTGATTGCACGTAAGCCAGATTCTTGTGGTCAGTCCAGACCACAAACGGTTGCTCCGCTCCCTCCAACCAGTGACGCCACTCCTCCAAGGCAAGCTTCACAGCGAGGAGCTTCCGGTTACCCACATCGTAGTTTCTCTCAGCTGGTGAAAGACGATAAGAGTAGAAGGCGCAGGGATGGAGTTTACTGTCAGTGAAGCTACGCTGGGACAGGATGGCGCCCACCCCCACATCAGACGCGTCCACCTCAACAACAAACTGACGGGAAGTGTCAGGTTGAGAGAGAATCGGCGCGTTGGTGAATCGGCTCTTCAAGTTCAGAAATGCTCGGTCTGCCTCAGGAGTCCAACAGAAAACTCTGGTGCAAGACGGCAGAGCAGTTAAAGGGGCGGCCACCCGGCTGTAATCACGGATAAACCTCGATAGAAGTTCGCAAATCCCAGGAATCTCTGGAGCTGCAATCTCGTACCGGGCCGGGCCCAATCCCGAACCTTCTCTTGGTCCATCTTGATCTCACCCCTGGAGATGATGTACCCGAGGAAGGATGTAGTGTGGGTGTGAAAATCACACTTCTCTGCCTTCACAAACAGACGGTTCTCCAATAACCGCTGCAGGACCTGCTTAACATGCTGGATGTGGCTGGAAAGCTCCTTGGAGAAAATCAGGATGTCATCCAGGTAAACGAACACAAACAGACCGATCATATCCCTCAGCACGTCATTCACCAAACTTTGGAACACTGCTGGAGCGTTGGAAAGTCCAAACGGCATCACCTGGTACTCGAAATGTCCCATAGGTGTATTGAATCCAGTCAACCACTCGTCCCCCTCTTTGATCCGAACCAGATGATACGCATTGCGTAGATCAAGCTTCGTAAACACAGTAGCACCCTGCAAAGAATCGAAAGCGGAGCTCATCAAGGGCAAGGGGTACTTGTTCTTGACCGTAATATCATTCAACCCCCGATAATCAATACACGGTCGAAGAGAGCCATTCTTCTTACTCACAAAAAAAATTCAGCTCCCAGGGGTGATGTCGAGGGACGAATGAGACCTGCAGCAAGAGACTCCTTTATGTAGGTCTCCAGGGCTTCCCACTCTGGTCGAGAAATACTGTATAACCGTCCCTTGGGAAAGGCAGCTCCAGGGAACAGCTTAATAGTACAATCATAAGGTCGGTGGGGTGGAAGTGACTGAGCTTTCTGCTTACTGAACACCTCACCCAACTCGTGATATGTTTCGGGAACCAGGGACAAATCAGGAGGAGCAGACTCACTGACCCGACTGGGGACAGCATGAGAACAGGCAGTCCTGAGGCAGTTAGCATGGCACTCAATGCTCCAACTAGTTACCTTACCAGTCACCCAATCGAACGAAGGATTGTGTTCTCTTAGCCAGGGGTATCCAAGAACCAGAGGAACATGGGGGGAAGGCAAAATGAAAAAAGAAATAACCTCTGAATGATTCCCCGACAACATCTTAACCGGTTCAGTCCTCATAGTGATCCGTGCCAGACTACTGCCGTTCAGAGTGGTTGCTTCAATGGCTTCCGGTAATGCTCCTTGGAAAGCCCCAGCTGTTCCACTAAGTCGGCATCAATGAAGCTGTCATCGGCACCTGAATCGATGAAAGCGTTAATCGCTAAACTCTGATCTTATTTATGAGGGTAGCAGGAAAACGAGGCCTGACAGGGCTCTTGAGAGGTTGAAACTGGCTCGCTAACAAACCTCCCAAACTTAACGAGCCGTGCAGTTTAACGGGCGCTGAGGACAAATGGAGATGTAATGTCCCGAGCTACCACAGTAGAGGCAGCTGTTGGTCTCACGTCTACGTTGGCGCTCGTCCTTAGTTAACCCGTGCCGCCCCACTTGCATAGGTTCAGGATCTGGCGGCAGGACTCCTCCACTAATCCCGTGTGAGGGAAAATGATCAACCCGTTCTGGTCCACTTCCTGACCTGAATGGTAACCGAGTCTCAGATTGATTAGATGGACCCCACTGCTACTCCCTCCTCTCTCGGACTCTATTATCTACCCGAATAGCTAAGGTGACCAAACTATCTAGGTCACTAGGCTCTGGATAGGAGATCAGCTCGTCCTTGAGTTGCTCCGACAACCCCTGGTAAAAAAACGCTTGTAGTGATTCCTCATTCCAACCACTCTCCATAGCCAATGTCCTGAATTCTATCACAAAGTCTGCCACACTGCGAGCTCCTTGGCGAAGAGTGAACAAACGTTTAGCTGCGTCCTTACCTCGGACTGGATGGTCAAAAAGCTTTCTCATCTCTCCCGTGAACTCCTGGTATGAAGCCATGCAGGTCTCCTGTCGTTCCAAAACGGCTGAAGCCCATTCCAGAGCTTTTCCACGCAGCAGTTCAATAACAAAGGCTATCCTAGCCTTGTCAGTGGCGTAAGAATGGGGCTGCAGATCAAACACTAACCCACACTGCATAAGAAACGAACGGCATCTTCCCAAATCCCCTTCATATTTATCAGGCGTCAGTACCTTGGGTTCACAGAAGGAAACCGCACCAGACACGGCAGGTGAGATGGGTGAAACAGGTGGTGAATGAATCGTCGGCAAACTGAGCTGATCCTGGATTTGTGTCAAGCTAGCAGATAAGTTCTGGATTGACCCCGCTATCTCCTGTAGCGCCGTCTTGTGTTGTCCCAATGTCTTCCCCTGCTGGGTAATGGCATGGCAAACGGAGTCCAGGTCCGCTGGGTTCATCCTTGGCCAGATCGTTCTGTCACGTTCTTTCAAAATCGAACCCAGAAGCAGACCAGGACAAAGAGAGTAGGAAGAAGGTGAGTATTTATTTACAAGTGAATGTGAATGGGTAGATATATCCAGGTGGCGTAGCGGGCAGCGGTGGTGAGTTGATGGGAGTAAATAGGTGGATCCAATGGGGTAGCGGAATCCTCCGACGACCAGGCGGAAATGGGGTAAATGATCCGGGTGAGTAACTGAAGACAGAACAAACTGAGGTAAGTTTAAGGCAAGCAATACGTAAAAAACAACAAAACAAATTCTATCCAACTTGAGGCTGATACTATGGCACAACATACTGTTCATGGCTAACGATCCGGCAGGGAATGGATGTCAGGTCAGAGCTTTTGAAGGGGAGAGGTGATGATCAGGACAGGTGTGCAGATTACTGATGGGATACAGGTGTGGGTGAACATCGATCTCCCAACAAGCTAATTCGCCCGGCAACCAGACTGGGTGCGTTCCAGGACACCGGAACCACACTCCAGGACAGAAACACAGGCAAACACAGACTCAGGAAGCGGGATTCGTGACACGTGCGTCCTCGGAAACACAATCCAAACAAGCCGCACTGCTTCTTGACACAATGCCCACTTAACCCGGAAGCCAGCCGCACCAATGTATCGGAGGAAACACTGAGCACCTGGCGACCGTGTCAGCGTGCTTTGCACCCCGGCCTGCCACAGGAGTCGCTACTGCGTAATGCAACAAGAACATCACTGCTGGCTAAACCCGGACAATGCTGGTCCAATTGCACAACCCCATGGGTCTCCCAGTCGCGGCCGGCTACGACAGAGCCTGGACTCAAACCAGGATCTCTAGACCACTGCGCCACTCGGGAGGCAAGACTTCATTTTCTGTTGCTCCAGATAACATTTGAAAGTATCTTTCTGATCTTTGGCAAACTAAAGGTGGTGGGGCCAGAGGAATTGATTGAAATAAGTAAAGCAATTTGGGCAGAATTTTCATCTTGATGATATTTATTCTACCAGCAATAGATATAGGCAATGATGTCCATCTGTTGATGGATTCTGTTATACTCGTTACCATGGGTTCATAATTTGTTGAACTCAAGGAGCTAATTTCTGGTGTGATTTTAATACCAAGATATGTGAAACCTTGTTCTGTATTCACAAGTGGATGTCGTACAACTGGATTCAGTTTCTCTTGTTGTTGAGGAAAAGGATAGAAGAGGATAGCTTTATTAACTTTAAACCCAGAAAACTGACAAACGTTATTAATTATATTGGACAGGGAAGAGACAGAATTCTTTAGATCTGTTAGGAATAAGAGGGTATCATCAGCATATAGGGTCACTCAATGTTCAATATCCTTGTCTCATGCCCCGAAAAAGCTTAAAAGGTTGTGAAATGAAGTTGTAAGTGGTAACTTCTGCAGTGGGGTCGGTATATAATATCTTTATTAATTTACAGAAGTAGTTCCCAAACCCAGATCTCTCAAGCACTTCAAATAAATAAGATCACTCAACTCTATGGAATGCCTTCTCTGCATCAAGTGAGTCTGGCAGTATCAGGGGACCTTTGACATGTGCACTATGTTTAGTACTCTCCTCCCTTTGTGAAAACCTTGACGGGTTTTTCACGAAGCCATGTCTATGTCTATGTGTATTAGATATGGGATTACTCTATCCAATCTCCAGGTGAGAGGACCCCAGACCTGACGACCATAAATGGCAAAAGTATTTTTAGCCAGAACCTAATTGGTATGTTGAAATTTATGTTCCTTTTGATGCCATAGAAGGCCCTTCTTGCCTTCTCTCTCAAATTGTTCACAGCTTTGTGGAAGTTACCTGTGGCGCTGATGTTTAGGCTGGGGTATGTATATTTTTTGTGTGCTCTAGGTCAACAGTGTCTAGATGGAATTTGCATTTGTGGTCCTGGCAACCGGACCTTTTTTGGGACACCGTTATTTTGGTCTTACTGAGATTTACTGTCAGGGCCCAGGTCTGACAGAATCTGTGCAGAAGATCTAGGTGCTGCTGTAGGCCCTCCTTGGTTGGGGACAGAAGCACCAGATTATCAACAAACAGTGGACATTTGACTTCAGATTCTAGTAGGGTGATGCCAGGTGCTGAAGGGGTAGGGCTTAAACAGCATCCCTATCTCACCCCACAGCCCTGTGGAAAGAAATGTGTGTTTTTTTGCCAATTTTAACCGCACACTTGTTCTTTGTGTACATGGATTTAATAATTTTGTTTGTCTTTCCCCAACACCACTTTTCATCAATTTGTATAGCAGATACCTCATGCCAAATTGAGTCAAAAGCTTTTTTGAAATCAACAAAGCATGAGAAGACTTTGCCTTTGTTTTGGTTTGTTTGTTTGTCAATTAGGGTGTGCAGGGGGAATACGTGGTTTGACATACGGTAACTTGGTAAAAAGCCAATTTGACGGCATTCCATAGTTATTGTGGTCAAATTGGTCTCAACTTTTGTGGATTGGGGTGATCAGTCCCAGCCTCAGCTACACCACCATCTATAGCATCACTAGGCTCCCCTCCGCATGCAAAGCTCTTATGCCCAAAATCTCCACACTCATAGCACCGCAGACTATCTGTGCTGGCAACCCCCTGGTAGAGTCCCTCTCCACGCCTCACTCACACAAAATGCACATTTAACTGTTGTCATTGTTATGCAGAAACATGAACATTTGCCTCTGGAACGAATCAACATGCTTAACCGCATCTGCCTGAATAACTGCAGACATTACACAAAAACCGCTAGCAAACTTACCTAAACAGCTCAGCTCTTTCCGGATTTGATCATCCGTAATAAAAGGAGGGAGATTCGAAACTACCAACCTTGTCAAAGGAGTCAAAAGAGGAGAAATCGGCAACAACACATTCCTTACAAATGTTTCACTAGCAATCAGCCAGCTGATGGTTTCTGACTTAAAAACGTCTCCTTAATCAAGTCACTAAGGGAGAAAGGGGAATGCAGAACATTTACATCCTGTCAGAATATGTTATTGTTAGACAACTGGTACAGTGCCTTGCAAAATAATTCATCCCCCTTGGCATTTTTCCTAACTTGTTGCATTACAACCTATAATTTAAATGGATTTTTATTTGGATTTCATGTAATGGACATGCAGAAAATAGTCCAAATTGGTGAAGTGAATTGTTTGTTTTTTTATAATTAAAAACAGAAAGGTGGTGTGTACATATGAATTCACCCGCTTTTCTATGAAGCACCTAAATAAGATTTGGTGCAACCAATTACCTTCAGAAGTCACATAATTAGTTAAATAAAGTCCGTCTGTGGACAGTCTAAGTTTCACACGATCTCAGTACATACACTTGAAGAAGGAAGGTTACATACATTAAGGCTGGAGTCATTAAAACTTGTTTCATGTTTTTGTGTTATTTTGGAGATATTTGGCTTCTGTCCAATAACATGTTTCAGCACATCACCCAGCTTCCTCTGTGTGTGGGTGTACGCCTGTGTGCATGTTCTGTCGGGCTGATAGAGGGGATGATAGAAGGGTTGATAGAGGGGCTGATAGACGGTTGATAAAGGGCTGATAGAGGGGCTGAGGTGTCATGGTGTCATGGAGGGCAGGTAGTTTGACCTCGGTGATGCATTGTGCAGATCCTAACTGACCCACCCTCTGGAAAGCCTTGCAATTTGAAGGCGGTGCGGTTGCTGTACCAGCCCGACAGGATGCTCTCAATTGTGCATCTGAAAAAGCTTGTCAGGGTTTTAGGTGACTGCCTGTTCACCCCACTACCATCCAGAAGGAGAGGTAAGTACCGGTGTATCAAAGATGGGAACGAGAGACCGAAAAACAGCTTCTACAGTTGAAGTTGGAAGTTTACATATATTTAGGTTGGAATCATTAAAACTCGTTTATCAACCACTCCACAAATTTCTTGTTAACAAACTATACTTTTGCCAAGTCGGTTAGGACATCTACTTTGTGCATGACACAAGTCATTTTTCCAGCAATTGTTTACAGACAGATTAATTAACTTATAATTCACAGAATCACAATTCCAGTGGGTCAGAAGTTTACATATACTAAGTTGACTGTGCCTTTAAACAGCTTGGAAAATTCCAGAAAATGATGTCATGGCTTTAGAAGCTTCTGATAGGCTAATTGACATAATTTGAGTCAATTGGAGATCTACCTCTGGATATATTTCAAGGCCTACCTTCCAACTTATAGGAAAATCAAAAAACAAATCAGCCAAGACCTCAGAAATAAAATTTTAGACCCCCACACGTCTGGTTCATCCTTGGGAGCAATTTTCAAACACCAGAAGGTACCATGTTTATCTGTACAAACAGTAGTACTCAAGTATAAACACCATGAGACCACACAGCCATCATACCGCTCAGGAAGGAGATGCGTTCTGTCTCCTAGAGATGAATGTACTTTGGTACGAAAAGTGCAAATCAATCCCAGAACAACAGCAAAGGACCTTGTGAAGATGCTGGAGGTATCTACAAAAGCATATACAAAAGTATCTATATCCACAGTAAAATGAGTCCTATATTGACGTAACCTGAAAGGCCGCTCAGCAAGGAAGAAGCCACTGCTCCAAAACCGCCATGAAAAAGCCAGGCTACGGTTTGCAACTGCACATGGGGACAAAGACTGTACTTTTTGGAGAAATGTCCTCTGGTCTGATGAAACAAAAATAGAACTGTTTGGCCATAATGACCATCGTTATGTTTGGAGGAAAACGGGGGAGGCCTGCAAGCCCAAAAAACACCATTCCAACAACGAAGCACGGGGGTGGCAGCATCATGTTGTGGGGTTGCTTTGCTGCAGGAGGGACTGGTGCACTTCACACTCTGTCATAGTATCATGAGGGAGGAAAATTATGTGGATATTTTGAAGCAATATTTCAAGACATCAGCCAGGAAGTAAAAAAGCTTGGTCGCAAATGGGTCTTCCAAATGGACAATACCCCAAGCATACTTCCAAAGTTGTGCCAAAATGGCTTAAGGATAACAAAGTCAAGGTATTGGAGTGGCCATCACAAAGCTTTAACCTCAATCCTAAAGAATATGTGTGGGCAGAACTGAAAAAGCATGTCTTCAAATGGACAATACCCCAAGCATACTTCCAAAGTTGTGCCAAAATGGCTTAAGGATAACAAAGTCAAGGTATTGGAGTGGCCATCACAAAGCTTTAACCTCAATCCTAAAGAATATGTGTGGGCAGAACTGAAAAAGCATGTGCGAGCAAGGAGGCCTACTAACCTGACACAGTTACACCAGCTCTGTCAGGAGGAATGGGCCAAAATTCACCCAACTTATTGTGGGCAGCTTGTCGAAGGCTACCAGAAATGTTTGACCCAAGTTACACAATTTAAATCAATGCTACCAAATATTAATTGATTGTATGTACACTTCTGACCCACTGGGAATGTGATGAAATAAATAAAAGGTGAAATAAATAATTCTCTCTAGTGTTATTCTGACATTTCACATTCCTAAAATAAAGTGGTGATCCTAACTGACCTAAGAGAGTGAATGTTGACTAGGATTAAATGTCAGGAATTGTGAAAAACTGAGTTTAAATGTATTTGGCTAAGGTGTATGTAAACTTCTGACTTCAACTGTATACGCCTGTTCTGAAAGGCCCCAGAGTCTGCAACACCACTAAGCAAGGGGCATCACCAAGCAAGTAGCACCATAAAGACCAATTAGCTCTCCAAACAGGTCAGGGACAACATTGTGGAGAAGTACAGATCAGGGTTGGGTTATAAAAAATATCCAAAACTTTGAACATCCCACACAGCAAAATTAAATCAATTTTTTAAAAATTGAAAGAATATGGCACCACAACAAACCTGCCAAAGGAGGGTATTTATCAGAGAGGCGACAAAGAGACCAAAGATAACCCTGAAGGAGCTGCAAATCACCACAGCAGAGATTGGAGTATCTGTCCATAGGACCACTTTAAGCCGCACACTCCACAGAGCTGGGCTTTACGGAAGAGTGGCAATAAGCAAACACATTTGGTGTTCGCCAAAAGGCATGTGGGAGACTCCCCAAAAATATGGAAGAAGGTGGAAGGTACTCTGGTCAGATGAGACTAAAATTGAGTTTTTTGGCCATCAAGGAAAACGCTGTCTGGCGCAAACACCTCTCATTACCCCTGAAGCATGGTGGTGGCAGCATCATGCTGTGGGGATGTTTTTCATCGGCAGGGACTGGAAAACTGGTCAGAATTGAAGGAATGATGGATGGCACTAAATACAGGGAAATTTCTTGAGGGAAACATTCTTCAGTCTTCCAGAGATTTGAGACTGGGACGAGGTTCACATTTCGGCAGGACAATGACCCCAAGCATACTGATAAAGCAACACTCAAGTGGTTTACGGGGAAACATATAAATGTCTTGGAATGGCCTAGTCAACTTAGAATCTGTGGTATGACTTAAAGATTGCTTTACCCCAGCGGATATCAAAGGGGTAGTAGGCATGTTGTGTAAATCAAATGATGCAAACTCCCCAAAAATCTATTTTAATTCAAAGTTGTGAGGCAACAAAATAGGAAAAATGCAAAGGAGGGAGAATACTTACACAAGCCACTGAATCCTGTGAAGTAGAGAAAGGCAACAGTCTGGTTTCGGTTGTTGGGTTGTGATTTGAAATACTTGCTACACCAGAAGTTAATGGTTATCTGTAGGAGGAATGTATATGGTGTGGGTCAAGTAAGGTTGGATATGAGCCAGGGACTTGGACTGTTACTGAGTAAAGGAAAGGCCATCACATGGCTGCGATCACTGATAAGGGTGGAGAGCTGTGGATTAGTGAGGAATGGGGGCCGAGGTCAGGTCATTGATAAGGGTGGAGAGCTGTGGATCAGTGAGGAATGGGGGGCCGAGGTCAGGTCATTGATAAGGGTGGAGAGCTGTGGATCAGTGAGGAATGGGGGCTGAGGTCAGGTCATTGATAAGGGTGGAGAGCTGTGGATCAGTGAGGAATGGGGGCTGAGGTCAGGTCATTGATAAGGGTGGAGAGCTGTGGATCAGTGAGGAATGGGGGCCGAGGTCAGGTCATTGATAAGGGTGGAGAGCTGTGGATCAGTGAGGAATGGGGGCCGAGGTCAGGTCATTTGATAAGGGTGGAGAGCTGTGGATCAGTGAGGAATGGGGGGCCGAGGTCAGGTCATTGATAAGGGTGGAGAGCTGTGGATTAGTGAGGAATGGGGGCCGAGGTCAGGTCATTGATAAGGGTGGAGAGCTGTGGATTAGTGAGGGATGGGGGGCCGAGGTCAGGTCATTGATAAGGGTGGAGAGCTGTGGATTAGTGAGGAATGGGGGCCGAGGTCAGGTCATTGATAAGGGTGGAGAGCTGTGGATCAGTGAGGAATGGGGGCCGAGGTCAGGTCATTGATAAGGGTGGAGAGCTGAGGATTAGTGAGGAATGGGGGCCGAGGTCAGGTCATTGATAAGGGTGGAGAGCTGTGGATTAGTGAGGAATGGGGGCCGAGGTCAGGTCATTCATAAGGGTGGAGAGCTGAGGATTAGTGAGGAATGGGGGCCGAGGTCAGGTCATTGATAAGGGTGGAGAGCTGTGGATTAGTGAGGAATGGGGGCCGAGGTCAGGTCATTGATAAGGGTGGAGAGCTGAGGATTAGTGAGGAATGGGGGCCGAGGTCAGGTCATTGATAAGGGTGGAGAGCTGTGGATTAGTGAGGAATGGGGGCCGAGGTCAGGTCATTCATAAGGGTGGAGAGCTGTGGATTAGTGAGGAATGGGGGCCGAGGTCAGGTCATTGATAAGGGTGGAGAGCTGTGGATCAGTGAGGAATGGGGGGCCGAGGTCAGGTCATTGATAAAGGTGGAGAGCTGTGGATTAGTGAGGAATGGGGGCCGAGGTCAGGTCCAGTCACATTAAGGGAGAATGAACAGTCTATTACACACATCACTTAACTTCCTGTCTAGCAATAAACATGTAATGTTTAGAGAAAAGGAGGAGAATTCCTCTAAAGTGGGGTATATATACACTTGTGCTGGTGGGAACATGTCTGTGTCTGTTCAGCTGTCTGACCCATTGGGTGAATAAACTTGGTTTGAGCTTTTCATAATTGTCCTGTAGTTTTTACTATGTTTATTTAGAACCTAACACTACCCACTAAATTTACTCTTTCATGAACACAATCTAAGCTTTGTTCATTCTAGAAGCAGAATGTATAAATTCAGCTCCTATCTGTTCACCGACCGCGAGCAGAACCTCCTCCACCTTAACTCCATTCTCAGGAACACACTTGAATCCATGTCGTAACGACAGCGTCTCCTCCACGCTAGGCTACAGAACCATCAAGCACACCACACCCTTCAAACCCCAGGTACCTAAAACTCTGTCCTCTTCCTCTCTAACTATGAACAAAAACCGTGGGTACTACTGAACTAACAGTGCGTTAACCTTCCACCATAGAAAATACCAATTTAAAGAAAAGAAACAAGACAATAAGTAAGGACAGAGCCCTCCACACGGCCTCTCAACAACACAACACTCCCAGCATGCACTGACGGAGAGTGAGAGAGAGGTAATTGCTTTGGTAATGTAAATATTTGTTTCCCATGCAAATAAAGCCATTTGAATGTAATTGAATTAAAAAGAGAGAGGAAGAAAGAGAAAGAGAGAGGAGAGAGAAAGAGAAAAGAGAGAAAGAAAGAGTGAGAGAGGAGAGATAAAGAGAAAAGAGAGAAAGAAAGGGAATGAGAGAGGAGAGATAGAGAATGAAAGAGAAAGAGATAGGAGAGATAAAGAGAAAAGAGAGAAAGAAAGAGAATGAGAGGAGAGAAAGAGAAAAGAGAGGGAAAGAAAGAGAGTGAGAGAGGAGAGAAAGAGAAAAGAGAGCAAGAAAGAGAAAAAGAGAGGAGAGAAAGAGAAAAGAGAGAAGGAAAGAGAATGAGAGGAGAGATAAAGAGAAAAGAGAGAAAGAAAGAAAGAGAGAGGAGAGATAAAGAGAAAAGAGAGAAAGAAAGAGGAGAGAAAGAGAAAAGAGAGAGAAGAGAAAGAGAGAAAGAGAAAGAGAGAGGAGAGATAAAGAGAAAAGGGAGAAAGAAAAAGAGAAAGAGAAAAGAGAGAGAGATAAAAGAAAAGGGAGATAAAGAGAAAAGGGAGAAAGAAAGAGAAAGAGAAGAGAGATAAAGAGAAACGAGAGAAAGAAAGAAAAAGAGAGATAAAGAGAAAAGAGAGAATGAAAGAGAAAGAGAGAGGAGAGATAAAGAGAAAAGAGAGAAAGAAAGAGGAGAGAAAGAGAAAAGAGAGAAAGAAAGAGGAGAGAAAGAGAAAAGAGAGAAAGAAAGAGGAGAGAAAGAGAAAAGAGAGAAAGAAAGAGGAGAGAAAGAGAAAAGAGAGAAAGAAAGAGAAAGAGAGATAAAGAGAAAAGAGAGAAAGAAAGAGAAAGAGAGAGGAGAGATAAAGAGAAGAGAGAAAGAAAGAGAGTGAGAGAGACAGAGAGAAAGAAAATAAGCCCTCAATTACACAGCAACTCACACATACAGTCAGTCACACACCCACACAGCAACACGCACGCACACCAGCACACATACACAGAGCCACAATCCCAATGTGTTTGTGTGTGAATAAGTTTCCGTTTTTTTTATCTAAACATCTGTTTCTTCCTACAGTGATCTGAGTGATACCAGATGCATGTGTCCATATAGAACTCACTGACTTTACAGTACATACACATTAGAACAATCTAACACTGTAGTACTTGCTAAAGCCACTGCCCAGCTTATGCTTACATGCATGCAGACACACGTTCCATCCTCAAAGTAAGCAGCAAACCCTGATGGCTTAAAAGGAAAATCTCCTCTCCATCTGTCACTGTTTGACTCTTCTGTTCATATCTCCCTCTCTCTCTCTCTCTCTCTCTCTCTCTCTCTCTCTCTCTCTCTCTCTCTCTCTCTCTCTCTCTCTCTCTCTCTCTCTCTCTCTCTCTCTCTCTCTCTCTCTCTCTCTCTCTCTCTCTCTCTCTCTCTCTCTCTCTCTCTCTCTCTCTCTCTCTCTCTCTCTCTCTCTCTCTCTCTCTCTCTCTCTCTCTCTCTCTCTCTCACAGCTATAGCTGCACACAATTCAGAACCATGGACTACTCTAGAAGCATGTTTCAGAACCACGGACAGCTCTAGAAGTACTGTTCCGTCCCAACCTTAATTTTGGTTGCGTGTGTGTGGTTTGGTTTTACCAGAAATCCTCACAAGGATAGTAAAACAAGGAAAATTGTGAACATTTTGCCAGTCCTCAAAAGGAAAACGTTTTTTAGGTTTAAGAGTTAGGGTTAGGGTTACAATTAGGGTTAGGGGTTAGGATTAGGAGTTAGGAGTTAGGGTTAGGTTTAGTTTTATGGTTAGGGTTAAGGTTAGGTTAAGGGTTAGCTTTAGGATTTTGAGCTGTCATGGGCTGTTACAGTGACCATATTACCACCACACTGGCAGACACGGTAACTAGGCTTCACCAAGCTCTGAGACTGCCGATGGTTATTAGTAGCCTACCAAACTTGCTAACTGCCTGGTACTCAGCACTCTCTTGTTGCTGTAATTACTCTGAAGTTAATGCAAATGTTGTTTTAAAACCGAATCAAACTCTTCATGAGAGCCCATGAGCTCATGTTGCACAATATTTCGATAGGCTATGAAATTCTAGGCAGCAAAGTTGCAAAGAAAAAGCCATATCTCAGACTGGCCAATAAAAAGATTAAGATGAGCAAAAGAACACATACACTGGACAGAGTAAGATTGAAAAAAAGTATTATGGACAGACGAATCTAAGTTTGAGGTGTTCTGATCACAAGGAAGAACATTTGTGAGGCACATTTTTTTTAAAGATGCTGGAGGAGTGCTTGACAACATCTGTCAAGCATGGTGGAGGCAATGTGATGGTCTGGGGGTGCTTTGATGGGGGTCACTTTGGGAGATTTGTACAGGGTAAAGGGATCTTGAAGAAGGAGGGCTATCACTCCATTTTGCAGCGTCATGCCTTACCCTGTGGACGGCGCTTCATTGGAGCTAATTTCCTCCTACAACAGGACAATGACTCAAAGCACAGCTCCAAACTATGCAAGAACTACTTCGGGAAGAAGCAGTCAGCTGGTATTGTCTATAATGGAGTGGCCAGCACAGTCACCGGATCTCAACCCTATTGAGCTGTTGTGGGAGCAGCTTGTCCATATGGTACGTAAGAAGTGCCCATCAAGCCAGTCCAACTTGTGGGACGTGCTTCAGGAAGCATGGGGTGAAATCTCTTCAGATTACCTCAACAAATTGACTAGAATGCCAAAGGTCTGCAAGGCTGTAATTGCTGCAAATAGAGGATTATTTCACGAAAGCAAAGTTTGAAGGACACAAATATTATTTCAATTAAAAATCATTATTTATAACCTTGTCAACTGCTTGACCATATTTCCTATTTATTTTGCAACTCAATTCATGTAAAACAAGGACATTTCTAAGTGACGCCAAACTTTTGAAAGGCAGTGTATATTATTTAATATTTGTAAATAGAACATTACATCAAGAATAGTCTGATGGGTGACAATATTATCCTATCACTTGTGAATGATATATGATCAATTGTGATGGTGCCCAGCTTGTGTGCAGTAAGGCAAGAAACAGTGCCTTTTTTAGTGACTTTTTCAAATCACACCTCATGTAGCCTAGACATAAGCCTATATGTTTTGATAAGGTTTGTATCACTAACGTGGCCAAATCATTTCTTGAAATTAAGCAAATGAATACGCTTTACAACCGGAGTAGAGCCTAACTGTCAGCGCCGTGTGTATAGGATGCAGGGAAGGCAGGCGCAGGAGAGTCAAAATGGAGTGTAAATGGAGTCTTTTAATAAATGTCCACAGAATATGCTCCATAACACTAAAAAGTACAGACATGAAAAAACATGGTTACGAGGAACCGTCGCGCACCAACACAACAAATAAACAACACTGACAATAAAACAATCTCTGACAAAGACATGAGGGGAAACAGAGGGTTAAATACACAACAGGTAATTAATGGGATTGAAAACAGGTGTGTGGGAAGACGAGACAAAACTAATGGAAAATGAAAAATAGATCAATGATGGCTAGAAGTCCGGTGACGTCGAACGCTGAGCACCGCCTGAACAAGGAGAGGCAACGCCTCCGGCAGAAGTCGTGACACTAACTGGAATACATATGGAATACATACATACATATGGAATACATACATACATATGGAATACATATGGAATACATACATACATATGGAATACATACATACATATGGAATACATACATACATATGGAATACATACATACATATGGAATACATACATACATATGGAATACATACATACATATGGAATACATACATACATATGGAATACATACATACATATGGAATACATACATACATATGGAATACATACATACATATGGAATACATACATACATATGGAATACATACATACATATGGAATACATAATACATATGGAATACATACATACATATGGAATACATACATACATATGGAATACATACATACATATGGAATACATACATACATATGGAATACATACATACATATGGAATACATACATACATATGGAATACATACATACATATGGAATACATACATACATATGGAATACATACATACATATGGAATACATACATACATATGGAATACATACATACATATGGAATACATACATACATATGGAATACATACATACATATGGAATACATACATACATATGGAATACATACATACATATGGAATACATACATACATATGGAATACATACATACATATGGAATACATACATACATATGGAATACATACATACATATGGAATACATATGGAATACATACATACATATGGAATACATACATACATATGGAATACATACATACATATGGAATACATACATACATATGGAATACATACATACATATGGAATACATACATACATATGGAATACATACATACATATGGAATACATACATACATATGGAATACATACATACATATGGAATACATACATACATATGGAATACATACATACATATGGAATACATACATACATATGGAATACATACATACATATGGAATACATACATACATATGGAATACATATGGAATACATACATACATATGGAATACATACATACATATGGAATACATACATACATATGGAATACATACATACATATGGAATACATACATACATATGGAATACATACATACATATGGAATACATACATACATATGGAATACATACATACATATGGAATACATACATACATATGGAATACATACATACATATGGAATACATACATACATATGGAATACATACATACATATGGAATACATACATACATATGGAATACATACATACATATGGAATACATACATACATATGGAATACATATGGAATACATATGGAATACATATGGAATACATATGGAATACATACATACATATGGAATACATACATACATATGGAATACATACATACATATGGAATACATACATACATATGGAATACATACATACATATGGAATACATACATACATATGGAATACATACATACATATGGAATACATACATACATATGGAATACATACATACATATGGAATACATACATACATATGGAATACATACATACATATGGAATACATACATACATATGGAATACATACATACATATGGAATACATACATACATATGGAATACATACATACATATGGAATACATACATACATATGGAATACATACATACATATGGAATACATACATACATATGGAATACATACATACATATGGAATACATACATACATATGGAATACATACATACATATGGAAATACATACATATGGAATACATATGGAATACATACATACATATGGAATACATATGGAATACATACATACATATACATACATATGGAATACATACATACATATGGAATACATACATACATATGGAATACATACATACATATGGAATACATACATACATATGGAATACATACATACATATGGAATACATACATACATATGGAATACATACATACATATGGAATACATACATACATATGGAATACATACATACATATGGAATACATATGGAATACATACATACATATGGAATACATACATACATATGGAATACATACATACATATGGAATACATATGGAATACATACATACATATGGAATACATACATACATATGGAATACATACATACATATGGAATACATACATACATATGGAATACATACATACATATGGAATACATACATACATATGGAATACATACATACATATGGAATACATACATACATATGGAATACATACATACATATGGAATACATACATACATATGGAATACATACATACATATGGAATACATACATACATATGGAATACATACATACATATGGAATACATATGGAATACATACATACATATGGAATACATATGGAATACATACATACATATGGAATACATATGGAATACATACATACATATGGAATACATACATACATATGGAATACATACATACATATGGAATACATACATACATATGGAATACATACATACATATGGAATACATACATACATATGGAATACATACATACATATGGAATACATACATACATATGGAATACATACATACATATGGAATACATACATACATATGGAATACATACATACATATGGAATACATACATACATATGGAATACATACATACATATGGAATACATATGGAATACATACATACATATGGAATACATATGGAATACATATGGAATACATATGGAATACATATGGAATACATACATACATATGGAATACATACATACATATGGAATACATACATACATATGGAATACATACATACATATGGAATACATACATACATATGGAATACATACATACATATGGAATACATATGGAATACATATGGAATACATATGGAATACATATGGAATACATACATACATATGGAATACATACATACATATGGAATACATACATACATATGGAATACATACATACATATGGAATATACATATGGAATACATACATACATATGGAATACATACATACATATGGAATACATACATACATATGGAATACATACATACATATGGAATACATACATACATATGGAATACATACATACATATGGAATACATACATACATATGGAATACATACATACATATGGAATACATACATACATATGGAATACATACATACATATGGAATACATACATACATATGGAATACATACATACATACGGAATACATACATACATATGGAATACATACATACATATGGAATACATACATACATATGGAATACATACATACATATGGAATACATACATACATATGGAATACATACATACATATGGAATACATACATACATATGGAATACATATGGAATACATACATACATATGGAATACATACATACATATGGAATACATATGGAATACATACATATGGAATACATATGGAATACATACATACATATGGAATACATACATACATATGGAATACATATGGAATACATACATACATATGGAATACATATGGAATACATACATACATATGGAATACATACATACATATGGAATACATACATACATATGGAATACATACATACATATGGAATACATACATACATATGGAATACATACATACATATGGAATACATACATACATATGGAATACATACATACATATGGAATACATACATACATACATACATATGGAATACATATGGAATACATACATACATATGGAATACATACATACATATGGAATACATACATACATATGGAATACATACATACATATGGAATACATATGGAATACATACATACATATGGAATACATACATACATATGGAATACATACATACATATGGAATACATACATACATATGGAATACATACATACATATGGAATACATACATACATATGGAATACATACATACATATGGAATACATACATACATATGGAATACATACATACATATGGAATACATACATACATATGGAATACATACATACATATGGAATACATACATACATATGGAATACATACATACATATGGAATACATACATACATATGGAATACATACATACATATGGAATACATACATACATATGGAATACATACATACATATGGAATACATACATACATATGGAATACATACATACATATGGAATACATACATACATATGGAATACATACATACATATGGAATACATACATACATATGGAATACATACATACATATGGAATACATACATACATATGGAATACATACATACATATGGAATACATACATACATATGGAATACATACATACATATGGAATACATACATACATATGGAATACATATGGAATACATACATACATATGGAATACATACATACATATGGAATACATACATACATATGGAATACATATGGAATACATACATACATATGGAATACATACATACATATGGAATACATACATACATATGGAATACATACATACATATGGAATACATACATACATATGGAATACATACATACATATGGAATACATACATACATATGGAATACATACATACATATGGAATACATACATACATATGGAATACATACATACATATACATACATACATATGGAATACATATGGAATACATACATACATATGGAATACATACATACATATGGAATACATACATACATATGGAATACATACATACATATGGAATACATACATACATATGGAATACATACATACATATGGAATACATACATACATATGGAATACATACATACATATGGAATACATACATACATATGGAATACATACATACATATGGAATACATACATACATATGGAATACATACATACATATGGAATACATACATACATATGGAATACATACATACATATGGAATACATACATACATATGGAATACATACATACATATGGAATACATACATACATATGGAATACATACATACATATGGAATACATACATACATATGGAATACATACATACATATGGAATACATACATACATATGGAATACATACATACATATGGAATACATACATACATATGGAATACATACATACATATGGAATACATACATACATATGGAATACATACATACATATGGAATACATACATACATATGGAATACATACATACATATGGAATACATACATACATATGGAATACATACATACATATGGAATACATACATACATATGGAATACATACATACATATGGAATACATACATACATATGGAATACATACATACATATGGAATACATACATACATATGGAATACATACATACATATGGAATACATACATACATATGGAATACATACATACATATGGAATACATACATACATATGGAATACATACATACATATGGAATACATACATACATATGGAATACATACATACATATGGAATACATACATACATATGGAATACATACATACATATGGAATACATACATACATATGGAATACATACATACATATGGAATACATATGGAATACATATGGAATACATATGGAATACATACATACATATGGAATACATACATACATATGGAATACATACATACATATGGAATACATACATACATATGGAATACATACATACATATGGAATACATACATACATATGGAATACATATGGAATACATACATACATATGGAATACATACATACATATGGAATACATACATACATATGGAATACATACATACATATGGAATACATACATACATATGGAATACATACATACATATGGAATACATACATACATATGGAATACATACATACATATGGAATACATACATACATATGGAATACATACATACATATGGAATACATACATACATATGGAATACATACATACATATGGAATACATACATACATATGGAATACATACATACATATGGAATACATACATACATATGGAATACATATGGAATACATATGGAATACATATGGAATACATACATACATATGGAATACATACATACATATGGAATACATACATACATATGGAATACATACATACATATGGAATACATACATACATATGGAATACATACATACATATGGAATACATACATACATATGGAATACATACATACATATGGAATACATACATACATATGGAATACATACATACATATGGAATACATACATACATATGGAATACATACATACATATGGAATACATATGGAATACATACATACATATGGAATACATACATACATATGGAATACATACATACATATGGAATACATACATACATATGGAATACATATGGAATACATACATACATATGGAATACATACATACATATGGAATACATACATACATATGGAATACATACATACATATGGAATACATACATACATATGGAATACATACATACATATGGAATACATACATACATATGGAATACATACATACATATGGAATACATACATACATATGGAATACATACATACATATGGAATACATACATACATATGGAATACATACATACATATGGAATACATACATACATATGGAATACATACATACATATGGAATACATACATACATATGGAATACATACATACATATGGAATACATACATACATATGGAATACATACATACATATGGAATACATACATACATATGGAATACATACATACATATGGAATACATACATACATATGGAATACATACATACATATGGAATACATACATACATATGGAATACATACATACATATGGAATACATACATACATATGGAATACATACATACATATGGAATACATACATACATATGGAATACATACATACATATGGAATACATACATACATATGGAATACATACATACATATGGAATACATATGGAATACATACATACATATGGAATACATACATACATATGGAATACATACATACATATGGAATACATACATACATATGGAATACATACATACATATGGAATACATACATACATATGGAATACATACATACATATGGAATACATACATACATATGGAATACATACATACATATGGAATACATACATACATATGGAATACATACATACATATGGAATACATACATACATATGGAATACATATGGAATACATACATACATACATATGGAATACATACATACATATGGAATACATACATACATATGGAATACATACATACATATGGAATACATACATACATATGGAATACATACATACATATGGAATACATACATACATATGGAATACATACATACATATGGAATACATACATACATATGGAATACATACATACATATGGAATACATACATACATATGGAATACATACATACATATGGAATACATACATACATATGGAATACATACATACATATGGAATACATACATACATATGGAATACATACATACATATGGAATACATACATACATATGGAATACATACATACATATGGAATACATACATACATATGGAATACATACATACATATGGAATACATACATACATATGGAATACATACATACATATGGAATACATACATACATATGGAATACATACATACATATGGAATACATACATACATACATATGGAATACATACATACATATGGAATACATACATACATATGGAATACATACATACATATGGAATACATACATACATATGGAATACATACATACATATGGACATATGGAATACATACATACATATGGAATACATACATACATATGGAATACATACATACATATGGAATACATACATACATATGGAATACATACATACATATGGAATACATACATACATATGGAATACATACATACATATGGAATACATACATACATATGGAATACATACATACATATGGACATACATATGGAATACATATGGAATACATATGGAATACATACATACATATGGAATACATACATACATATGGAATACATACATACATATGGAATACATACATACATATGGAATACATACATACATATGGAATACATACATACATATGGAATACATATGGAATACATACATACATATGGAATACATACATACATATGGAATACATACATACATATGGAATACATACATACATATGGAATACATACATACATATGGAATACATACATACATATGGAATACATACATACATATGGAATACATACATACATATGGAATACATACATACATATGGAATACATACATACATATGGAATACATACATACATATGGAATACATACATACATATGGAATACATACATACATATGGAATACATACATACATATGGAATACATACATACATATGGAATACATATGGAATACATATGGAATACATATGGAATACATACATACATATGGAATACATACATACATATGGAATACATACATACATATGGAATACATACATACATATGGAATACATACATACATATGGAATACATACATACATATGGAATACATACATACATATGGAATACATACATACATATGGAATACATACATACATATGGAATACATACATACATATGGAATACATACATACATATGGAATACATACATACATATGGAATACATATGGAATACATACATACATATGGAATACATACATACATATGGAATACATACATACATATGGAATACATACATACATATGGAATACATATGGAATACATACATACATATGGAATACATACATACATATGGAATACATACATACATATGGAATACATACATACATATGGAATACATACATACATATGGAATACATACATACATATGGAATACATACATACATATGGAATACATACATACATATGGAATACATACATACATATGGAATACATACATACATATGGAATACATACATACATATGGAATACATACATACATATGGAATACATACATACATATGGAATACATACATACATATGGAATACATACATATGGAATACATACATACATATGGAATACATACATACATATGGAATACATACATACATATGGAATACATACATACATATGGAATACATACATACATATGGAATACATACATACATATGGAATACATACATACATATGGAATACATACATACATATGGAATACATACATACATATGGAATACATACATACATATGGAATACATACATACATATGGAATACATACATACATATGGAATACATACATACATATGGAATACATACATACATATGGAATACATACATACATATGGAATACATACATACATATGGAATACATATACATACATATGGAATACATACATACATATGGAATACATACATACATATGGAATACATACATACATATGGAATACATACATACATATGGAATACATACATACATATGGAATACATACATACATATGGAATACATACATACATATGGAATACATACATACATATGGAATACATACATACATATGGAATACATACATACATATGGAATACATACATACATATGGAATACATACATACATATGGAATACATATGGAATACATACATACATATGGAATACATACATACATATGGAATACATACATACATATGGAATACATACATACATATGGAATACATATGGAATACATATACATACATATGGAATACATACATACATATGGAATACATACATACATATGGAATACATACATACATATGGAATACATACATACATATGGAATACATACATACATATGGAATACATACATACATATGGAATACATACATACATATGGAATACATAATACATATGGAATACATACATACATATGGAATACATACATACATATGGAATACATACATACATATGGAATACATACATACATATGGAATACATACATACATATGGAATACATACATACATATGGAATACATACATACATATGGAATACATACATACATATGGAATACATACATACATATGGAATACATACATACATATGGAATACATACATACATATGGAATACATACATACATATGGAATACATACATACATATGGAATACATACATACATATGGAATACATACATACATATGGAATACATACATACATATGGAACATACATACATATGGAATACATACATACATATGGAATACATACATACATGGAATACATACATACATATGGAATACATACATACATATGGAATACATACATACA
>NC_060192.1:34309469-34352112 GCF_021184085.1 Oncorhynchus gorbuscha | reverse complement strand
AAGCTGTAGCGTAACAAAATGTGGAAAAAGTCAAGGGGTCTGAATACTTTCCGAATGCACCGTATAGGGATATATACACATTACGGACAGTATATTCATAGAATGTATAGTATATCTGAAGAATACATAGGATAGAATAGTATACAGCAATAGTTAAATAGGATGGACTTGACAAGAATACAGTATTAAACAGATGAAGTGAGTAAAACAGTATGTAAACATTATTTAAGTGACCAAGGTTCCATTATTAAAGTTACCAGTGATTCCATGTCTATGAATGTAGGGCATCAGCCACTAAGGGGCAGGGTTGAGTGATCGGGTGGTAGCCGGCTCGTGACTATTTAACAGTCTGATGGGCTTGTGATAGACTGTTTTTCCGTCTCTCGGTCCCAGCTTTGATGCACTTGTACTGACCTCGCCTTCTGGATGGTAACGGGGTGAACAGGCCGTGGCTCGCGTGGCTGAGGTCCTTGATTATCTTTTTTGTCTTCCTGTGACACCGGGTGCTGTAGATGTCCTGGAGGGCAGGTAGTGTGCATTGGGCAGACCGCACCACCCTCTGGAAGGCCTTGCGGTTGTGGGCGGTGCAGTTGCCGTACCAGGCGGTGATACAGCCTGACAAGTTCCTCTCAATGGTGCATCTGTAAAAGTTTGTGAGAGTGTCAGGGGCCAAGCCAAATTTCTTAAGCCTCCTGGGGTTGAAAGGGCATTGTTGGGCCTTCTTCACCACACTGTCTGTGTGGGTGGACCATTTCAGATTTTCAGTGATGTGTACGCTCAGGAACTTGAAGCTTTTTCACCTTCTCCACTGTGGTCCTGTCGATGTGGATGGGGGCATCCTCCCTCTGCTGTCTCCTGAAGTCCACAATCATCTCCTTTGTTTTGTTGACGTAGAGGGAGAGGTATTTCCGTGGCACAACTCCTGCAGGACCCTCCTCCCTTTAGACGGTCTCATCATTGTTGGTAATCAGGTCTACCACTGTTGTGTTGTATGCAAACTTAAAAATATATATATTTCACCAGGTAGGCTAGTTGAGAACAAGTTCTCATTTACAACTGCGACCTGGCCAAGATAAAGCAAAGCAGTGTGACACAAAAAAAAAACACAGAGTTACACATGGAATAAACAAACACACAGTCAATAATACAGTAGAGAAAGTCTATATACAGTGTGTGCAAATGAGTTAGGATAAGGGGGGTGAGGCAATAAACAGGCCATAGTGGCAAGATTATTACAGTATGGCAAATTAAACACTGGGGTGATAGATGTGCAGAAGATGAGTGTGCAAGTAGAGGTACTGGGGGGGGGCAAAGGAGCTAAATAAATAACAATATGGTGATGAGGTAGTTGGATGGGCTATTTACAGATTGGCTATGTACAGGTGCAGTGATATGTGAGCTGCTCTGACAGCTGGTGCTTAAAGCTAGTGAGGGAGAAATGAGACTCCACCTTCAGTGATTTTTGCAGTTTGTTCCAGTCATTGGCAGCAGAGAACTGGAAGGAAAGGCGTCCGAAGGAACGCTAGAGCGCATGCTGCGGGTGGGTGCTGCTATGGTGATCAGTGAGCTCAAATGAAGCGGGGCTTTACTATTTATTATTTTGTATTTACTATTTTGTAAATTACATCGCCTAAGTCAAGGATCGGTAGGATGGTCAGTTTTTACGAGGATATGTTTGGCAGCATGAGTGAAGGATGCTTTGTTGCAAAATAGGAAGCTGATTCTAGATTTACTTTTGGGTTGGAGATGCTTAATGTGAGTCTGGAAGGAGAGTTTACAGTCTAACCAGACACCTAGGTATTTGTAGTTGTCCACATATTCGGAGTCAGAACCGTCCAGAGTAGTGATGCTGGACGGGCGGGCAGGTGCGGGCAGCGATCAGTTGCATATAGTTTTACTTGCATTTAAGAGCAGTTGGAGGCCACAGAAGGAGAGTTGTATGGCACTGAAGCTCGTCTGGAGGTCAGTTAACATAGTGTCCAAAGAAAGGCCAGATGTATACAGAATGGTGTCGTCTGCGTAGAGGTGGATCAGAGAATCACCAACAGCAAGAGCGACATCATTGATGTATACAGAGAAAAGAGTCGGCCCGAGGATTGAACCCTGTGGCACCCCTATAGAGACTGCCAAAGGTCCGGACAACAGGCCCTCCGATTTGACACACTGAACTCTATCTGAGAGTAGTTGGTGAACCAGGCGAGGCAGTCATTTGAGAAACCAAGGCTTTTTAGTCTGCCGATAAGAATGTGGTGGTTGACAGAGTCAAAAGCCTTGGCCAGGTCGATGAAGATGGCTGCACAGTATTGTCTCTTATCGATGGCGGTTATGATATCGTTTAGGACCTTGAGCGTGGCTGAGGTGCACCCATGACCAGCTCGGAAACCAGATTGCATAGCGGAGAAGGTATGGTGGGATTTGAAATTATCAGCGATCTGTTTGTTAACTTGGCTTTCGAAGACCTTAGGTAGGATAGATTTAGGTCTGTAGCAGTTTGGGTCTAGAGTGTCTCCCCCTTTGAAGAGGGGGGTGACCGCGGCAGCTTTCCAATCTTTGGGGATCTCAGACGATATGAAAGAGATGTTGAACAAGCTAGTAATAGGGGTTGCAACAATTTCGGCAGATAATTTTAGGAAGAGAGGGTCCAGATTGTCTAGAACTGCTGATTTGTAGGGGTCCAGATTTTGAAGCACTTTCAGAGGATCAGCTATCTGGATTTGGGTGAAGGAGAAATGGGGGAGGCTTGGGCAAGTTGCAGTAAGGGTTGCAGGGCTGTTGACCGGGGTAGGGGTAGCCGGGTGAAAAGCATGGCCAACCGTAGAAAAAAGCTTATTGAAATTCTCAATTATCGCGGATTTCCTAGCCTAAGTGCAGCGGGCAGCTGGGAGGAGGGGCTCTTGTTCTCCATGGACTTTACAGTGTCCCAGAACTTTTTAGAGCTACAGGATGTTAGAGCTAGAGCTACAGATTTCTGTTTGAAAAAACTAACCTTTGCTTTCCTAACTGCCTGTGTATATTGGTTCCTAACTTCCCTGAAAAGTTGCATATCACGGGGGTTATTCAATGCTAATGTAGTACGCCACAGGATGTTTTTGTGCTAGTCAAGGGCAGTCATGTCTGGAGTGAACCACGGGCTATATCTGTTCCTGGTACTACATTTTTTGCATGGGGCATGTTTATTTAAGATGGTGAGGGAAGCACTTTTAAAGAATAGCCTCGCATCCTCTACTGACGGAATGAGGTCAATATCCTTCCAGGATTCCCGGGCCAGGTCGATTAGAAGTGCTTGCTTGCTGAAGTGTTTTAGGGAGCGTTTGACAGTGATGAGGGGTGGTCGCTTGACCGCAGACCCATTACGGAAGCAGGCAATGAGGCAGTGATTGCTGAGATCCTGGTTGAAGACAGCAGAGGTGTATTTGGAGGGCAGGTTGGTTAGGATGATATCTATGAGGGTGCCCGTGTTTACGTATTTGGGGTTGTACCTGGTGGGTTCATTGATAATTTGTGTAAGATTGAGAACATCAAGCTTAGATTGTAGGATGGCGTTAAGCATGTCCCAGTATAGGTCACCAAACAGCACGAGCTCTGATATGGTGTCCAGGGTACAGCTGGGGGCAGAGGGTGGTCTATAGCAGGCGGCAACGGTAAGAGACTAGTTTCTGGAGAGGTGGGGTTTTAAAAGTAGAAGCTCAAATTGTTTGGGCACAGACCTGGATAGCATGACAGAACTCTGCAGGCTATCTTTGCAGTAGATTGCAACTCCGCCCCCTTTGGCAGTTCTATCTTGTCGGAAAATGTTATAGTTAGGGATGGAAATTTCAGGGTTTTTGGTGGTCTTCCTAAGCCAGGATTCAAACACGGCTAGGACATCGAGTTGGCATAGTGTGCTACGGCAGTGAATAAAGCAAATTTAGGGAGGAGGCTTCTAATGTTAACATGCACGAAATCAAGGCTTTTACGCTAACAGAAGTCAACAAATGGGAACCTGGGAAATGGGAAATGGGAGTGGAGCTAGGCACTGCAGGGCCTGGATTAACCTCTACATCACCAGAGGAACAGAGGAGGAGTAGGATAAGGGTACGGCTAAAGGCTAAAAGAACTGGTCGTCTAGTACGTTCAGAACAGAGAGTAAAAGGAGCAGATTTCTGGGCACGGTAGAATAGATTCAAGACATAATGTACAGACAAAGGTATGGTAGGATGTGAATACAATGGGGGTAAACCTGTGCATAGAGTGACAATGAAAGAGGTGTATTGTCTCTAGAAATATAATTTAAACCAGGTGATGTCACCGCATGTGTGGAGGTGGAACTAAAGTGTTAACTAAGGTATATTGAGCAGGGCTAGAGGCTCTACAGTGAAATAAGGCAACTTGATGATTGAGTTGGAAGCATGCGTGAACAGAGAGTACAGGAGGGGGCTGAGCATACACTCTTGTGGGGCCCCTGTGTTGCAGTGTGATGGCGATTGCCTCCGTGTATCTATTAGGGCAGTGTGCAAATTGCTGTGGGTCAAGGGTGTCGTGGTAAGGTGGAGGTGATATGATCTCTCAAAGCACTTCATGATGACAGAAGTGAGTGCTACGGGGGCAATAGTCATTTAGTTCAGCTACCTTTGCTTTCTTGGGTACAGGAACATCTTGACACAAGTGGAAACAGCAGTCTGAGATAGGGAGATTGAACATGTCTGTAAACACTCTAGCCAGCTGGTCTGCGCATGCTCTGAGGACGCGTCTAACGTGTGTGTGTGTGTGTGTGTGTGTGTGTGTGTGTGTGTGTGTGTGTGTGTGTGTGTGTGTGTGTGTGTGTGTGTGTGTGTGTGTGTGTGTGTGTGTGTGTGTGTGTGTGTGTGTGTGTGTGTGTGTGTGTGTGTGTGTGTGTGTGTGTGTGTGTGTGTGTGTGTGTGTGTGTGTGTGTGTGTGTGTGTGTGCGTGCGTGTGTGTGGCTAGGGCTGTGCAGTGACTTTCAGACTGACTGAATCCAGCAGCCTTATATTGGTTAATAGAGCGTGGTAAATAAAGACAGACAGATGGACGGTTGGGCGGATGGACAGACACACACACATACACACAGAGACACCCATTGATGTGCCAGTCGGCCTTTCCTAAATTCTGATTCAGATGGTTGATTGCAGATGGATGGCTGGTAACGAGTCATTGCCTGTTCTGGCCTTGAGCACACACACATTCGAGAGGGAGGCACATCACCGTTGTGTGTGCCTGCCTGCCTGCCTGCGTAAGTGTGTGTGTGTGTGTGTGTGTGTGTGTGTGTGTGTGTGTGTGTGTGTGTGTGTGTGTGTGTGTGTGTGTGTGTGTGTGTGTGTGTGTGTGTGTGTGTGTGTGTGTGTGTGTGTGTGTGTGTGTGTGTGTGTGTGTGTGTGTGTGTGTGTGTGTGTGTGTGTGTGTGTGTGTGTGTGTGTGTGTGTGTGTGTGTGTGTGTGTTTGAGTGAGTGAGTGAGTGAGTGAGAGAGAGAGAGAGAGAGAGAGCATCATTATTCTGCCATCAGCCATAGAGCATAATTGATTAACATGAAGGACTGGAGGAGATTAGGATAGGCAGACCGTGTGAAAGAGATAGAGAGAGGAGAGGTAGAGAGAGGAGAGGAGAGGAGAGGAGAGGAGAGGAGAGGAGAGGAGAGGAGAGGAGAGGAGAGGAGAGGAGAGGAGAGGAGAGGAGAGGAGAGGAGAGGAGAGGAGAGGAGAGGAGAGGAGAGGAGAGGAGAGGAGAGGAGAGGTAGAGATGGAGAGGAGAGGTAGAGGTAGAGATGGAGAGAGCAGAGGTAGAGATAGAGTGGAAGAGGTAGAGATGGAGAGAAGGGAGGTAGAGATTTAGTGGGGAGAGGTAGAGATAGGGAGAGGAGAGGTAGTGATAGAGATAGAGATAGCAATAGAGAGAGGAGAGGTAGAGATGGAGAAGAGAGGTAGAGAGATGTAGAGATAGAGCGGAGTGGTAGAGAGAGGAGAGGTAGAGATGGAGAGGTAGAGATAGAGAGCAGAGAGGTAGAGATAGAGGAGAGGTAGAGAGGAGAGGTAGGGATGGAGTGAGGAGAGGCAGAGGTAGAGAGAGGAGAGGTAGAGAGGAGAGAGGATAGGTAGAGAGGAGAGAGGAGAGGTAGAGGTAGAGAGAGGAGAGGTAGAGAGGAGAGAGGAGAGGCCGGGATGGAGAGAGGAGAGGTAGAGAGGAGAGAGGAGAGGTAGAGAGGAGAGAGGAGAGGCCGGGATGGAGAGAGGAGAGGTAGAGAGGAGAGAGGAGAGGTAGAGGTAGAGAGGAGAGTGGAGAGGTAGAGGTAGAGGTAGAGGTAGAGGTAGAGGTAGAGAGGAGAGAGGAGAGGAGAGGTAGAGGTAGAGAGGAGAGAGGAGAGGTAGAGGTAGAGGGAGAGATTAATCAAAACAGAAACATTTTACATTTGGCAAGAAATTAAAAAAGAAATGATCTCAACAGAGAAAAATGTCCTCCTGTGTGCTACCTATACCCCCCCCCACTAGAATCCCCATACTTTAATGAAGACAGCTTCTCCATCCTAGAGGGGGAGATCAATCATTACCAGGCCCAGGGACATGTAATAGTCCGTGGCGATCTAAATACCAGAACTGGACAAGAACCTGACACCCTAAGCACACAGGGGCACAAACACCTACCTGAAGGGGACAGCATTCCCTCCCCCATATGCCCCCCTAGGCAGAAGGCTTCAAGGGGACTCCTATGGTAGGTACACCTATAGCTCATCACTTGGCAGTAGAACTGTAGACTACTTTATCACTGACCTCAACCCAGAGTCTCTCAGAGTGTTGACAGTCAGCCCACTGACACCCCTATCAGATCACAGGTAAATCACAGCCTACTTGAACAGAGAAATACTCAATCATGAGGCATCAAATTCAAAGGAACTGAAAAATATTAAGAAATACTATAGATGGAAAGAAAGAATTTTGGAAACATTCCAAAAACAATTAGGCAACAACAAATTGCATCCCCTTTAGACAACTTCCTGGACAAAACGTTCCACTGTAATAGTGAAGGTGTAAACTTGGCAGTAGAAAACCTAAACAATATTTTTGACCTCTCAGCTTCCCTATCAAACAAAAACAATTCTAACAGAAAACTAACAACAATGACAAATGGTTTGATAAAGAATCAAAAACCTATGAAAGAAATTGAGAAACCTATCCAACCAAAAACATAGAGACCCAAAAAACCTGAGTCTATGGCTTCACTATGGTGAATCACTAAAATAATAGAGAAATACACTATGGAAAAAGAAGGAACAGAACATCAGAAATCACCTCAATGTAATTGAAGAATCCATAGATTCTAAACAACAACACAAAGAGTTATCTATCTAAAATGGAGATGTCTGGGTAAACCACTTCTCCAATCTTTTTGGCCCCATAACAAAGAACAAACAGCAAAAACATATACATGATCAAATACAAATCTTAGAATCAACTATTAAAGACTACCAGAACCCACTGAATTCTCCAATTACTTTGAATGAACTACAGGACAACATTCAAACCCCTCCTCAGCTAAAACAATTTACGGAGCAAATGTCAAATTGGCTTTTTACCAAAAACGTATTCACCCTACACACCGTAACTGACAAACAAACATATCAAAACAATGGAAAAGTTGTCACATTCTTTGTTGATTTCAAAAAAGCATAAGACTCAATTTACCACAAGCGTCTGGTAAAAAACACACACATTTCTTCCCAAAGGGCTGTGAGGTGAGCCAGGGATGCAGCTTAAGCCCAACCCTCTACATCATATATATATATAAACAAATTATCGTGGGCACTAGAACAGTCTGCAGCACCCGGCCTCACCCTACTAGAATCTGAAGTCAAACGTCTGCTGTTTGCTGATGATCTGGTGCTTCTGTCACCAACCAAGGAGGGCCTACAGCAGCACCTAGATCTTCTGCACATATTCTGTCAGACCAAAAAAGGTCCAGTCGCCAGGACCACAAATACAAATTCCATTCCAGACCCCACAGAACAGCAACACAATTAGACACAACCAAATCATGAGAAAACAAAAAGATAATTACTTGACACATTGAAAATAATTTACAAAAAAACAGAGCAAACTAGAATGCTATTTTTCCCTAAACAGAGAGTACACAGTGGTAGAATACCTGACCACTGTGACTGACCCAATATTAAGGAAAGCTTTGACTATGTACAGACTCAGTGAGCATAGCCTTGCTATTGAGAAATGCCGCCGTAGGCAGACATGGCTCTCAAGAGAAGACAGGCTATGTGCTCACTGCCCACAAAAATGAGGTGGAAACTGAGCTGTACTTCCTAACCTGCCAAATTAGAGACATATTTCCTTCAGATTACACAGATCCACAAAGAATTCAAAAATAAACACAATCTTGATAATCTCCCATATCTACTGGGTAAAATACCACAGTGTGCATCACAGCAGCAAGATGTGTGACCTGTTGCCACGAGAAAAGGGCAACCAGTGAAGACCAAACACAACTGTAAATACAACCCATATTTATGTTTATATATTTTCCCTTTTGTACTTTACCTATTTGCACATCGTTACAACACTGTAAATAGACATAACATGACACTTGAAATGTCTTTATTCTTTTGGAAATTCTGTATGTGTAATGTTTACTGTGAATTTGTATTGTTTATTGCACTTTTGTTTATTATCTATAATACCTACCTTGGCCTCAACATCAACGCAACAGGTAACATCCACAAAGCTGTGGATGATCTGAGAGACAATGTAAGAAGGGCCTTCTATGCCATCAAAAGAAACATAAAATTCAACATACCAATTAGGATCTGACTAAAAATACTTGAATCAGTTATAGAACCCATTGCACTTTATGGTTGTGAGGTCTGGGATTCGCTCACCAACCAAGATTTCACTAAATGGGACAGACACCAAATTGAAACTGCATGCAGAATTCTGCAAACATATCCTCTGTGTACAACGTAAAACACCAAATAATGCATGAAGAGCAGAATAAGGCCGATACCCGCTCAATATCAAATTCCAGAAAAGAGACTTTAAATTCTACAACCACCTAAAAGGAAGTGATTCACAAACCTTCCATAACAAAGCCATCACCTACAGAGAGAAGAGAAGAGTCCCCTAAGGCTATGTGCACACTGCCCACAAAATGAGGTGAAAACTGAGCTGCACTTTCTAACCTCCTGCCAAATGTTTGACCACAATAAAGACACATATTTCCCTCAGAGTACACAGAACCGCAAAGAATTAAAAACAAACTCCAATATCTACTGGGTGAACAACTACAGTGTACAATCACAGCAGAAAGATTTGTGACTTTTGTACTTTAACTATAAGTACATTGTTACAACACTGTATATAGACATAGTATTTACATTTGAAATGTCTTTATTATTTTGGAACTTCTGTGAGTGTTTACTGTATATTTGCTTTGTTTATTTTCTGCATAGTTAAAAGGTCATTTGTGGAATTTATTTCCTTCTTAAAACCTCTTAAGGTATAGGGGGCAGCATTTTCACTTTTGGATAAATAGCGTGCCCAATTTAAACTTCCTGCTACTCATGCCAGGAATATAAGATATGCATATTATTAGTAGATGTGGATAGAAAAAGACTCTAAAACTGTTTGAATCATGTCTGTGAGTATAACAGACCTTATGTAGCAGGCAAAACCCACAGGACTAACTGTTCAGAATCTATTATTTTTTTGGCCTCTGACTGTTCCCTGGGTTGTCTTTGCAAAGGGATATTTCTTAGGAACCTGTTTTTAGTTACTACCGCTTCCACTGGATGTCACCTGTCTTTGGAATTTGGTTGAGGTTATTCCTTTGTGCAACGAAGAAGAAGCACATCCTGGAACAACGTTACACTATTGAGTTGCGCAAGACGTAAAAAGGAGCATGATTTGTTTACTTGCTGTATTGAACACAGATTGCCCCGTCTACAATTTGATCGATTATTAACGTTTAAAAAAGCAAAAGTTGTATTACAAAAGTAGTTTGAAATATTTTGGCAAAGTTCATGGGCAACTTTTGAAATGTTTTGTAGTGACGTTGCGTTTTTTGGCAGCTGTTTTTTTTCTGGATCAAACGCGTCAAATAAATGGACATTTGGATATGTATGGACTGTGATGTTTATGGGACATATTGGAGTGCCAACGAAAGAAGCTTGTCAAAGGTAAGGCATGTTTTATATTTTGTGTCAGCGTTTTGTGTAGCGCCTGCAGGGTTGAAATATGCTACTCTCTTTGTTTACTGTTGTGCTATCATCAGATAATAGCTTCTTATGCTTTCGGCGACAAGCTTTTAAAAATCTGACATGTTGGCTGGATTCACAACGAATGTAGCTTTAATTGAGTATCTTACATGTGTGATTCAATGAATGTTAGATTTTTATATCATTATTTGAATTTGCTGCGCTGCATTTTCCCTGTTTTTTTCCAAGTGGGACGCAAGCGTCCCCTATACCATAAGACGTTTTTAATGCGTTTGAGACAATCAGGGTAGGGGTGGTACACAGAAGATAGCCCTATTTGGTAAAAGACTAAACCCATATTATGGCAATAACAGCCCAAATAAACAAAGAGAAATGACTTTGAATGTTTCTTTAAGTGCATTCGCAAAAACCATCAAGCACTATGATGAAACTGTCTCTCATGAGGACCGCTACAGAAAAGGAAGAGCCAGAGTTACCTCTGCTGCAGAGGATAAATTCATTATAATTACCAGCCTCAGAAATTGCGCCCAAATAAATGCTTCACAGAGTTCAAGTAACAGAAACATTTTTAATCTCCATCCAACTCTAACCCCTTAATAATCTCCATCCAACTCTAACCCCCTAATAATCTCCCCCAACTCTAACCCCTTAATAATCTCCCCCAACTCTAACCCCCTAATAATCTCCCCCAACTCTAACCCCTTAATAATCTCCCCCAAATCTAACCCCTTAATAATCTCCATCCAACTCTAACCCCTAATGATCTCCCCAACTCTAACCCCTAATGATCTCCCCTAACTCTAACCCCTTAATAATCTCCCCCCAACTCTAACCCCTTAATAATCTCCTCCAACTCTAACCCCTTAATAATCTCCATCCAACTCTAATAATCTCCCCCAACTCTAACCCTTTAATAATCTCCCCCAACTCTAATAATCTCCCCCAACTCTAACCCTTTAATAATCTCCCCAACTCTAATAATCTCCCCAACTCTAACCCCTTAATAATCTCCCCCAACTCTAATAATCTCCCCCAACTCTAACCCCTTAATAATCTCTCCCAACTCTAACCCCTTAATAATCTCCATCCAACTCTAACTCCTTAATAATAATAATAATCTTTCCACCACTGTTAATTTCCCACTGAGCAAACAATTTATGTATTTACACTACCTTTCAAAAGTTTGGGGTCACATTGAAATGTCCTTGTTTTTGAAGAACAGCTCATTTTATGTCCATTAAAATAACATGAAATTGATCAGAAATACAGTGTAGACATTGTTAATGTTGTACATGACTATTGTAGTTGGACATGTCTGATTTTTAATGGAATATCTACATAGGTGTACAGAGGCCCATTATCAGCAGCCATCAATCCTGTGTTCCAATGGCACGTTGTGTTAGCTAATCTAAAGTTTATCATTTTTAAAAGGTGAATTTATCATTAGAAAATCCTTTTGCAATTATGTTAGCACAGCTGAAAACTGTTCTAATTAAAGAAGCAATAAAACTGGCCTTCTTTAGACTAGTTGAGTATCTGGAGCATCAGCATTTGTGGGTTCGATATCAGGCTCAAAATGGCCAGCAACAAAGAACTTTCTTCTGAAACTCGTCAGTCTATTCTTGTTCTGAGAAATGGCTATTCCATGTGAGAAATTTCCAAGAAACTAGAAATGACTAGTATCCAATCCTTCAGCTGCTGTGAAGTGTAGGAACTCCTCTGGTATCCCATTCTCATGTAATGCACCACCTCAGAAATCTGTTTATTTTCTTACCTTCACACTTATCTGGTCTCTTACATGATGACCAACCTGGATCTGGTCTCTTACATGATGACCAAACTGAATCTGGTCTCTTACATGATGACCAAACTGGATCTGGTCCCTTACATGATGACCAAACTGGATCTGTTCCCTTACATGATGACCAAACTGGATCTGGTCTCTTACATGATGACCAAACTGAATCTGGTCTCTTACATGATGACCAAACTGGATCTGGTCTCTTACATGATGACCAAACTGGATCTGGTCTCTTACATGATGACCAAACTGGATCTGGTCTCTTACATGATGACCAAACTGGATCTGGTCTCTTACATGATCTGGATCTGGTCTCTTACATGATGATGATCTGGTCCAAACAAACTGGATCTGGTCTCTTACATGATGACCAAACTGGATCTGGTCTCTTACATGATGACCAAACTGGATCTGGTCTCTTACATGATGACCAAACTGGATCTGGTCTCTTACATGATGACCAAACTGGATCTGGTCTCTTACATGATGACCAAACTGGATCTGGTCTCTTACATGATGACCAAACTGGATCTGGGATGACCAAACTGGATCTGGTCTCTTACATGATGACCAAACTGGATCTGGTCTCTTACATGATGACCAAACTGGATCTGGTCTCTTACATGATGACCAAACTGGATCTGGTCTCTTACATGATGACCAAACTGGATCTGGTGATATGCACTTTTAAGAAACAAAAGGTCCTATCTAGAACCTAAAAGTATGACAACGAAACAGCAACCATGTTAGAATGATGTGAATTCATAGTGTTAGTCATACACATGTATCTGGAGTTCTTCCCTCTCGTGCGTCATCGTAATTTTGATGTTCTTTTGACAGCTTGAGAAGATTAATATGAGAGAAGAGGAAATTTAAGAGACTGAGATATATATTTTTTCTCTCTCAATTTCAATTCAATTTCAATTCAAGGGCTTTATTGGCATGGGAAACATGTGTTAACATTGCCAAAGCAAGTGAGGTAGATAATATATAAAGTGAAATAAACAATAAAAATTAACAGTAGACATCACACATACAGAAGTTTCAAAACAATAAAGACATAACAAATGTCATATTATATATATATACAGTGTTTTAACAATGTACAAATGGTAAAGGACACTCTCTCTCTCTCTCAGAGAAAACAAATAGTGTCACATCCCTCCTCCTTCCATCATATCCACCCTCCATCATTCCCTCCCTCTCTCTCTCATATCCCTCCTTCTTGATGATGTCTGCGTCACACATCACATCTACTCAGAGACAAGAGCTTCTCGTCAGCCTCATCCCTCTGAGTGTGTGTGTGCGCAAGTGTGTGAATGGGTGTGTGCGACTGTTAGCTGTGATAATATAAGCTGTGGGGAGATAGGCAGATGGGCTGGTTAATGCACTGCTGTGGTTATATAAGACCTGCTATAGCTGTTACTGTTACTGTCTGGCTGTGTTACCGTCTCTCTCTCTCTCTCTCTCTCTCTCTCTCTCTCTCTCTCTCTCTCTCTCTCTCTCTCTCTCTCTCTCTCTCTCTCTCTCTCTGTCTGTTACTGTCTCTCTCTTTCTCTCTCTCTCTCTCTCTCTCTCTCTCTCTCTCTCTCTCTCTCTCTCTCTCTCTGTCTGTTACTGTCTCTCTCTTTCTGTCTGTTACTGTCTCACTCTCTCTTTCTGTGTCTGTATGTCTGTCTGCCTGTCTATCTGCCTGTGTTACTGTATGTACTGTCTCTCTCTAGCTGTATGTCTGTCTGCCTGTCTGTCTGTACTGCAGCACTGAAAGCGAGGGAGGGAGGGGTGGGTGAGAGAGCTGGGCAGCCTGAGAAGGAGAGAGAGAGAAAGCGAGAGAAAGACAGAAAGAGAGAGAGGGGCGAAAGGGAGGGGTGCAGGTATGAAAAAGGAAGACGACTTGGGACAGGTAGAGGGCCATATAGAGAGAATGGGTCAGGGTGGTGGCAGGAGGCGGGAAGGCAGGGAGATGGGGTAGTGTATGGTACGACAAGACAGACAGACAGTGATGTTGGGACTTGTCCTGAGTTGGATTAACTCTGGTCTCACTCCAATAACTCTGTTATTCACTTTACTTTTCCTACCAGATGCTGAGTAAGAGAGTGAGAGGGAGGGGAGAGAGTGAGAGGGGGGGAGAGAGTGAGAGGGAGGGGAGAGAGTGAGAGGGAGGGGAGAGAGTGAGAGGGAGGGGAGAGAGTGGAGAGAGGGGAGGAGGAGAGAAAGAGAGCCAGGCAATACTCAGACACAGAAAGAAAGAAAAACAAAGCTACTCTCTACAGGCTATAGAGGGACGGTGTGTGAGTTGGTAGCTATTTCAGTCCTTCTCTTCCACTCAGCACAGATATTTGTATAACAGAAGTACTGAGGGAGAGAGAGAGAATGAGGGAAAGAGAGAGGAGAGAAGGGGAGAGAGGAAAAGGTGAGGGATAGAGAGGACGTGAGGAAAATAAACAGAGGAAGGAGAAAAAGGCAGAGTGAGGGAATGAGGAAGGGCTAGGAAGAGAGAGTGAGAGATAACTATCTGGTCCATAGTGAAGAATAGTAGAAGGCCCATGCTGTTTGGAGCTGGAGACCCCGATTCACCATCATAACACTGATCAATTATTTAAAGAGATTCTCTGGTACTTTTGTATTTTTAGCCAGCAGCTCTGAAAGTAGCACTCACAAGCCTAAAGTGTTCCCCTAAAATTGTGTACTATACGTAACATATGGGTACCACATCATTGCTCTCTTTCTGTCACTCTGCTCTGTGTGCATCTTGCTAGCTGTCACTCAAATGGCGAGGGGGGCTAAAGCTGAACAGCTGGAACCTCAAATTGAGAGGGTGCGGCCTATGAGAAAATGGACCACACAGCTTCCAGAAAATTGTTGCTTTCAAACTAGGTATTTCGTAGGTATGACGTTAATTCTGCTCGTAGAGTATTTTTGTATAAACTACACATTGACATATGCAGCCCAAAGAGGGGAAAAATGGTTAATAGGTGCAATATGCAGAAATCGCACTGCCATTTATTTCCTGGTTGAAAAAATAACAAGAAATAGATAGTGCAGAGCACGTATGTCAAACTCCTTTCATCTTCTCCTCACATGGTTGTCTGGGTCTTAGTAAGGAACTCTCCTCACCTGGTTGTCTGGGTCTAATTAAGGAACTCCCCTCACCTGGTTGTCTAGGTCTTAGTAAGGAACTCCCCTCACCTGGTTGTCTAGGTCTTAGTAAGGAACTCCCCTCACCTGGTTGTCTAGGTCTTAGTAAGGAACTCCCCTCACCTGGTTGTTTAGGTCTTAGTAAGGAACTCCCCTCACCTGGTTGTCTAGGTCTTAGTAAGGAACTCCCCTCACCTGATTGTCTAGGTCTTAGTAAGGAACTCCCCTCACCTGGTTGTCTAGGTCTTAGTAAGGAACTCTCCTCACCTGGTTGTCTAGGTCTTAGTAAGGAACTCTCCTCACCTGGTTGTCTAGGTCTTAGTAAGGAACTCTCCTCACCTGGTTGCCTAGGTCTTAGTAAGTAACTCTCCTCACCTGGTTGTCTTAGTAAGGAACTCTCCTCACCTGGTTGTCTAGGTCTTAGTAAGGAACTCCCCTCACCTGGTTGTCTAGGTCTTAGTAAGGAACTTTCCTCACCTGGTTGTCTAGGTCTTAGTAAGGAACTCTCCTCACCTGGTTGTCTAGGTCTTAGTAAGGAACTCCCCTCACCTGGTTGCCTAGGTCTTAGTAAGTAACTCTCCTCACCTGGTTGTCTTAGTAAGGAACTCTCCTCACCTGGTTGTCTAGGTCTTAGTAAGGAACTCCCCTCACCTGGTTGTCTAGGTCTTAGTAAGGAACTCTCCTCACCTGGTTGTCTAGGTTTTAGTAAGGAACTCTCCTCAACTGTTTGTCTAGGACTTAGTAAGGAACTCTCCTCGCATGGTTGTCTAGGTCTTAGTAAGGAACTCTCCTCACCTGGTTGTCTAGGACTCAGTAAGGAACTCTCCTCACCTGGTTGTCTAGGTCTTAGTAAGTAACTCTCCTCACCTGGTTGTCTTAGTAAGGAACTCTCCTCACCTGGTTGTCTAGATCTTAGTAAGGAACTCCCCTCACCTGGTTGTCTAGGTCTTAGTAAGGAACTCTCCTCACCTGGTTGTCTAGGTCTTAGTAAGGAACTCTCCTCAACTGGTTGTCTAGGACTTAGTAAGGAACTCTCCTCACCTGGTTGTCTAGGTCTTAGTAAGGAACTCTCCTCACCTGGTTGTCTAGGACTCAGTAAGGAACTCTCCTCACCTGGTTCTCTAGGTCTTAGTAAGTAACTCTCCTCACCTGGTTGTCTTAGTAAGTAACTCTCCTCACCTGGTTGTCTTAGTAAGGAACTCTCCTCACCTGGTTGTCTAGGTCTTAGTAAGGAACTCTCCTCACATGGTTGTCTTAGTAAGGAACTCTCCTCACCTGGTTGTCTAGGTCTTAGTAAGAAACACTCCTCACCTGGTTGTTCTATTCACCTCACTGTTTACCCAGGTGAAGTCGCTCTTTCGCTCTCTCTCTCTCTCTCTCTCTCTCTCTCTCTCTCTCTCTCTCTCTCTCTCTCTCTCATATACATATATATATTATTTCTATTCAAAGGGCTTTATTGGCATGGGAAGAGTATGTTTACATTTCCAAAGCAGGTGGAATAGAAAATAAACAAGAATGAAATACACCATAAAGAATTGCCGGTAAGCATTACACTCACAACAGTTCAAAATGAATGGAGACATTACACTCATAACAGTTCAAAATGAATGGAGACATTACACTCATAACAGTTCAAAATGAATGGAGACATTACATTCAAAATGAATGGAGACATTACACTCATAACAGTTCAAAATGAATGGAGACATTACACTCATAACAGTTCAAAATGAATGGAGACATTACACTCATAACAGTTCAAAATGAATGGAGACATTACACTCATAACAGTTCAAAATGAATGGAGACATTACACTCATAACAGTTCAAAATGAATGGAGACATTACACTCATAACAGTTCAAAATGAATGGAGACATTAGTTCAAAATGAATGGAGACATTCATAACAGTTCAAAATGAATGGAGACATTACATTAGTTCACATTACATAACAGTTCAAAATGAATGGAGACATTACACTCATAACAGTTCAAAATGAATGGAGACATTACACTCATAACAGTTCAAAATGAATGGAGACATTACACTCATAACAGTTCAAAATGAATGGAGACATTACACTCATAACAGTTCAAAATGAATGGAGACATTACACTCATAACAGTTCAAAATGAACGAAGACATTACACGTTATATTATGGCTATATATAGTGTTGTAACAATGTGCAAATAGTTAAAGAAAATAGGGAAAATATGTTTACATAAAAATGGGATATATTTACAATGGTGTTCGTTATTTACTGGTTGCCCTTTTCTTGTGGCAACAGGTCACACATCTTGCAGCTGTGATGGCACACTGTAGAATTAGATATGGGAGTTTATCAAAATTGGGATTGTTTTCAAATTCTTTGTGGATCTGCGTAATCTGAGGGAAATATGTGTCTATAATATGGTCATACAGCCAGGTCTGCCTTTCTCAATAGCAAGGCTATGCTCACTGAGTCTGCATATAGTTGAATACATACACCTTTGCCAAATACATTTATACTCAGCCAAAAGGCATGTGGGAGACTCCCCAAACATATTGAAGAATGTACTCTGGTCAGATGAGACTATAATTGAGCTTTTTGGCCATCAAGGAAAACGCTATGTCTGGCGCAAACCCAACACCTCTCATCACCCCGTGAACAACATCCCCACAGTGAAGCATGGTGGTGGCAGCATCATGCTATGGGGATGTTTTTCATTGGCAGGGACTGGGAAACTGGTCAGAATTTAAGGAATGATGAATGGCTAAATACAGGGAAATTCTTGAGGGAAACCTTCAGCCTTCCAGAGATTTGAGACTGGGACGCAGGTTCACCTTCCAGCGGGACAATGACCCTAAGCCTACTGCTAAAGCAACACTCAAGTGGTTTAAGGGGAACATGTACATGTCTTGGAAGTGCTTAGTCAAAGCCCAGACCCCAATCCAATTGACAATATGTGGTATGATTTAAAGATTGTTGTACACCAGCGGCACCTATCCAACTTGAAGGAGCTGGAATAGTTTTGTCTTGATGAATGGGCAAATGTCCCAGTGGCTAGATGTGCCAATCTTATAGAGACATACCACAAGAGATTTGGAGCTGTAATTGCTGCAAAAGGTGGCTCTACAAATTATTGAATTTGGGGGGCTGAATTGGTATGCATGCTCAAGTTCTGTTTTTTGTCTTGTTTCTTGTTTGTTTCACACACAAAAAATATTTTGCATCTTCAAAGTGTTGTGTAAATCAAATTATACAAACCCCCAAGCCAATAGTGTGGCCAGGGTTTATTTAGGGGGGGTCTTGGCTGTTTGGGGTGGGGATGTGGCTGGTGATGCTGTGGTCTGTGTGTAGGTCCTCTTGGTGCAGATCTGGGAGGGTGTCTTGCTGGTCTGGCCGGGTTGTCCATTGCTCTGTTGCTCCTGTGTGAGGTGCTGGGCTACGGTTGAGGGTGACGACCTTTAGGGTCCTGGTAAAAGTTGTAGAGGTGGACCTAGACGTAAGGCTGTTCAAGTCCAGGGTGGAATGGTGGGCCAGGTAGAAATTAGGTTTTGAGGCACAGTCCCGGGAAATGCTTGCATCCACTTTATAGCCAAGATACACCCCTCTCAACTCACATGACGAACCACAGATCTCAGGAACTTCACAAAGGGACTTTTACTTGAGAGAGGAGTATCCCATAGCCAGATAGCATTAGCTATACATTATCATTCAGTTTGGTCTCTAAGACGAGGTTCTAATCTTGTTCTTGGTACTTCATAGTACCAAAACATTACCTCATCCAATGGCATATATCAATTGTCAATTCTAGATACTCACCTCTCAAGAACAACCCACTCCTGGACAAGCTCACGTAGGGGAGTGAGCATCTAGGTCATATACTAGGTCAAGATAAGGGCAACATCAGAAGGGTGATACAATGGTTCCAGAGACTGCCATACTCCTCCCCCCAATGGGAAAATGAGGGAGTGACTGGCGTACAGACATTGTGGAGCCCTTCACATGGTTTAACCTCTAGCGACGAGCAATCCCGTATCTGGGAGCGTAATCATAGCCTCAAGCTCATTACCATAACGCAACGTTTCCTATTCATGAAAATCGCAAATGAAATGAAATAAATATATTCAAACACAAGCTTAGCCTTTTGTTAACAACACTGTCATCTCAGATTTTCAAAATATGCTTTTCTACCAAAGCTACACGAGCATTTGTGTAAGAGTATTGATAGCCTAGCATAGCATTAAGTCTAGCATTTGAAGAACTTCGGATGTTTTCAATGACGAGACTCTTAGTTAGATAGCAAATGTTAATTTTTTCCAAAAATATTATTTGTGTAGACGAAATAGCTCCGTTTTATTCATCACATTTGGCTAAGAAAAAGACTGGAAAATGCAGTCACTTACAACACCAAACTTTTTTCCAAATTAGCTCCATAAACATGGCAAACGTTGTTTAAAATCAATCCTCAAGGTGTTTTTCACATATCTATTCGATAATCTATCAATGGTGGCAGTTGGCTTCTCATCAGAAGCAAACGGAAAAATACTGCAGCTGGAGATTACGCAATAATTGCGACGGAGGACACCAAGCGACCACCTGGCAGATGTAGTCTCTTATGGTCAATCTTCCAATGATATGCCTACAAATACGTCACAATGCTGTCGACACCTTGGGGAAGCGACAGAAAGCCTAAGCTCATTCGTGGCCCATTCACAGCCATGTAAGGAGTCATTGGCATGAGGCACTTCCTGATTGGATTTTTATCTGGGGGTTTTCTGTAACATCAGTTCTGTGGCACTCACAGACAATATCTTTGCAGTTTTGGAAACGTCAGAGTGTTGTCTTTCCAAAACTGTCAATTATATGCATAGTCAAGCATCTTTTCGTGACAAAATATCTTGTTTAAAACGGGAACGTTTTTCATCCAAAAATTAAAATAGCACCCCCTATATCCAAGAAGTTAACAGATACATTCACATATGAAGACAATGTTCAATTCTGACTTCTCCCTTTCTGATATTCTGCATATTACCAGACATGTAAAAGACAAGGCTGACCTCTCCCCTCTCTGGGCAGCAAGTGACGTTTCCCTAGAGAAGAAATGAAAAATGCAACTGCCAACAGTATAGTCCAAAAAGAGACATTCTAATGACAAGTATCTCACATAAGCATATTATGAAAGTAAATAAAAACCTCTTATTTATCTATGTTATCCAACTAATTCTGATTCAGCTACGACAGTATCAGAGATGACCACTTTGGGGAAACAGGAAGAAGCTTTTTCAATCACTCTCTCGAGTGCTGTGACCACCCTTTCCTGTTGGGCCCTGAGGCCATTTGTGCCGATGTCAATTATGATGTGGCTGAGGGACATTAGTCTGTCCTCTGACAACAGCTCCAGGGCCTAGTGTTTGGCACCAGAGTTTAGCCACTTGGTGTTCTCTCTCTCCCTCGGTCTCTCCCTCTCCCTCGGTGTCTCTCTCTCCCTCGGTGTCTCTCTCTCCCTCGGTGTCTCTCTCTCTCCCCCGGTATTGGACTAGCTGCTGCAGTCCCCAGGGCTCAGAGGTTGAGCCTGAAAAACAGGTTGCACACACACACACACACACACACAGCAATAGAGCTTAGCCCTACTACGCTACCAGATATCTCCCTCCATCTTCTGCCAGGCTGAAAGCATCTGCCTTGTGTATTACTCAATGTTTCCACCTCTGACATTTACTCCATTACTATTCCCCGGGTCCCCAACACACACACAAACTCCATACAATACAGACCAAGACAACAGCTTCTCCCCTGAGTATCACGCAACACACAAGTACACACTCTACTTTCTCTCTCTCCCCTCTCCTCCCTCCTCCTCCCTTCCCTTCCCTCCTCTCTGGTGCTGTACTGTGCAGTGTAATCAGAGGTGAAGTGGTTAAGCTCTCTTCATGGGGAGTAAACAGTAAAGCCATGTTTAATTGAGCTGCTCAACAACCGGCTATCAATAAGACTCTGTGTGTGACTGCGTGTGTGTTTGCCTGCGTGTGTGTGTGCCTGCGTGTGCCTGTGTGTGTGTGTCTACGTGTGTATCCTGCCTATGGAAGCAGTTTGACCAACGACCCACTATTGTGGAAAGGCTCCAAAATGTGTGTGTGCCTGTGTGTGTGTGTGTGCTCTCTTCATGGGGAGTAAACAGTAAAGCCATGTTTAATTGAGCTGCTCAACAACCGGCTATCAATAAGACTCTGTGTGTGACTGTGTGTGTGTGTGCCTGCGTGTGTGTGCCTGCGTGTGTGTGTCTGCGTGTGTATCCTGCCTATGGAAGCAGTTTGACCAACGACCCACTATTGTGGAAAGGCTCCAAAAACACCCAAATAAACTCAGCAAAAAAAGAAATGTCCCTTTTTCAGGACCCTCTCTTTCAAAGATAATTTGTAAAAATCCAAATAACTTCACAGATCTTCATTGTAAAGGGTTGAAACACTGTTTCCCATGCTTGTTCAATGAACCATTAACAATTAATGAAGATGCACCTGTGTAACGGTCGTTATGACACTAAGAGCTTACAGACGGTAGGCAATTAAGGTCACAGTTATAAAAACTTAGGACACTAAAGAGGCCTTTCTACTGACTCTGAAAAACACCAAAAGAAAGATGCCCAGGGTCCATGCTCAACTGCGTGAACGTGCCTTAGGCATACTGCAAGGGGGCATACTACAACACAGAGTTTAACATGGAATAAACAATAAACAAGTCAATGACACAGTAGAAAAAAAGAGTCTATATACAGGGTGTGCAAAAGGCATGAGGAGGTAGGCAATAAATAGGCCATAGGAGCGAATAATTACAATTTAGCAGATTAACACTGGAGTGATAAATAAGCAGATGATGATGTGCAAGTAGATACTGGTGTGCAAAAGAGCAGAAAAGTAAATAAAATAAAAACAGTATGGGGATGCGGTAGGTAGATTGGGTGGGCTATTTACAGATGGACTATGTACAGCTGTTCAGATAGTTGATGTTTAAAGTTAGTGAGGGAAATAAAAGTCTCCAACTTCAGCGATTTTTGCAATTCGTTCCAGTCACTGGCAGCAGAGAACTGGAAGGAAAGGTGGCCAAATGAGGTGTTGGCTTTGGGGATGATCCGTGAGATATACCTGCTGGAACGTGTGCTATGGGTTGGTGTTATCGTGACCAGTGAACTGAGATAAGGCGGAGCTTTACCTAGCATAGACTTATAGATGATCTGGAGCCAGTGGGTCTGGCAACGAATATGTAGCGAGGGCCAACCGACTAGAGCATACAGGTCTCAGTGGTGGGTGGTATAAGGTGATTTGGTAACAAAACGGATGGCACTGTGATAGACTGCATCCAATTTGCTGAGTAGAGTGTTGGAAGCTATTTTGTAGATGACATTGCCGAATCCCACTATCAACTGGGTCGGCCCGAAACTTGCACTAGCAAACTAGCTAACTTTGCAACATTGTTTAAAATATCCTGGGCCCACAGTGTTTCCCGCGCCAGACACAGCTGTAGGCTATTTGTGCAAGGGATAAGAAGTAATCAGGTATTTTATGACATTTACACTGGAGCAGAGCATTACACATTTCCCTTTCATGCCAAATGGTTATCAAATATTTGAGGAACTATTTTCACTCTCAACTGATTCTAAAAACAGACTTAGTTTAATTGCTGTTTTGAGGTGAAGAATACCTTATTTGAGAAGCTCCACACTTCATTAGTGGTGGTGAGTTAAGATAATAAGAAATACTATCAAACATCCCCAAATGGAAACATTCTATAGGTCTACATTTGCATGCAGGCCAGGTAGACTAGTCCTACTTCTATATGGTAATCAGGTGCGCGTCCTTACTCAACACTGACAGAAGCGTTTCAAACAAAACATGATGAATAAATTGACAAATCTCGGAAATGGAATGAAATAAACAAAATATAGGTTGTGAGTTCTGCAAAAAACGTGTCCACTCCGACAATGAAAATGGTAAACGACTGTAGTAGTAGTGATACATTGAATGCCTTAACATAAATTACCACAACCAAACAAACACTGCAGATTAGAAATGATAGGAATTTGGGGCAAATGTAGGCTACTACTGGTGATGTATGCACTGGGCAATTGATAGACACAGCAAACAAAGCTTTGCTGAGACAGGCATCCCCGCGGCCTCCTCAATGGATTAGTCCACTGAGACAGACATCCCCGTGGCCTCCTCAATGGATTAGTCCACTGAGACAGGCATCCCCGCGGCCTCCTCAATGGATTAGTCCACTGAGACAGACATCCCCACGGCCTCCTCAATGGATTAGTCCACTGAGACAGACATCCCCGCGGCCTCCTCAATGGATTAGTCCACTGAGACAGACATCCCCGCGGCCTCCTCAATGGATTAGTCCACTGAGACAGACATCCCCGCGGCCTCCTCAATGGATTAGTCCACTGAGACAGACATCCCCGCGGCCTCCTCAATGGATTAGTCCACTGAGACAGACATCCCCACGGCCTCCTCAATGGATGAGTCCACTGAGACAGGCACAAATGAGACAGGTTGTCTCGGGTGCCATTAAAAATATATATATCATCTTTGCCACTGCTCGCCAAAAAAAATCTTGTTCGACCAATAGCCTATGGACCAATCAACTAAATGGGTTCAGCCCTACTTCCTAAGTAGCCAGCCTCACAAAGTAGCTAGCTATTTTCAGGTTGTTTTGTGCTTTGCTATTTACATTTACATTTAGGTCATTTAGCAGACGCTCTTATCCAGAGCGACTTACAAATTGGTGCATTCACCTTATGACATCCAGTGGGACAGTCACTTAACAATAGTGCATCTAAAACTTAGGGGGGGTGGGGTGAGAGGATTGTTGTATAATTCTACAAAACATGTATTTTCATAACGTTAGATGGCCTATGGCGCTTACACATAGCCCCTGTATGACTCAGATCCTCTAGCTTTTGTTTAGGTACCTGATCGGCAAGGTCTAGCTATAGCTAGGTCTATAAAGCATGAGTGAAATGCAATATTTTACCCGTTGCTGCTACTATTGATTTTTTTATCCTGCTGCTCAGCCACTTTACCTCCTATCACCAGTATCACTGATATGGTTATTGATAATGTTTTTGCACAAACTGTATATTATTTTGTTCTTTCTCTACTAGCATTGATACTTTCTATTTTTGATATTGCTACTATGCAAATATGCAAGAAAGCGTTTCACTGTACCGCTTACACCATCTGTATCCCCTGCATGTGACAAATCAACTTAGATGTGATGTAGTGTGTATTTATCAGAGACAGTAATGTGAAGAACAACATGACCTGCACCAAAGTCAGATTAGCATGTAGGCCAAGGACGAGATGAAGTGTATTCTAACCTGGAGTTTTTAATTATTGTAAACTAGCTACTTTTACCTCTTTTAGTCTTGCAATCTGTCGTTGTTTACTACACTACTCACTCTGTTTAAAACATAGCTTCACATGTGAATCCTTAAAGAGATGGGTGGGGCTAAGGCTAAAAAGGTTGTGTGAACGATGCTGAATGGGTGTAGACAAAGAAGAGTTCTCCAGTAGGTTTACCAAAACATTCAAGGGCTATTTTTTCAAAAGTGGGGTTTTAAGTTGATAAACTTTCAAAGCAGAATTACTTTCCCATTGTTTGGAGGGCCTGTTGTACCTCTGGCAGTCTATGGGGGTGCCACAGGGTTCAATCCTCAGGCCGACACTCTTCTCTGTATACATCAATGATGTCGCTCTTGCTGCTGGTGATTCTCCGATCCACCTCTACACAGATGACACCATTCTGTATAGTTCTGGCCATCCATTGGACACTGTGATAACTAACCTCCAGACGAGCTTCAATGCCATACAACTCCCATTCCGTGGCCTCTAACTGCTCTTAAGTGCAATTAAAAAATAAATGCATGCTCTCCAACCAATCACTGCCCACACCTGCCCACCCGTCCAGCATCACTACTCTGGACGGCTCTGACTAAGAATATGTGGATAACTACAAATACCTAGGTGTCTGGTTAGACTGTAAACTCTCCTTCCAGACTCACATTAAGCATCTCCAATCCGAAATTAAATATAGAATCGGCTTCCTATTTCACAACAAAGCATCCTTCACTCATGCTGCCAAACATACCCTTGTAAAAGGGTACCGATCCTCGACTTCGGCGATGACATTTATAAAATAGCCTCCAACACTCTCCTCAACAAACTGGATGCGGTCTATCACAGTGCCATCCGTTCTGTCACCTAAGCCCTATATACCACCCACCACTGCGAACTCTACGCTCTCGTTGGCTGTCCCTCGCTCTACTCTCGTCGCCAAACCCACTGGCTCCAGGTCATCTACAAGTCTCTGCTAGGTAAAGCCCCACCTTATCTCAGCTCACTGGTCACCGTAGCAGCACCCACTCATAACACGCGCTCCAGCAGGTATACCTCACTGGTCATCCCCAAAGCCAATTCATCCTTTGGCCACCTTTCCTTCCAGTTCTCTGCTGCCAATGACTGGAACGAACTACAAAAATCACTGAAGCTGGAGACTCATATATCCCTCAGTAGCTTTAAGCACCAGCTGTCAGAGCAGCTCACAGATCACTGCACCTGTACATAGCCAATCTGTAAACAGCTAATCCAACTACCTCATCCCCATTCTGTATTTATTTATTTTTCTTGCTCCTTTGCACCCCAGTATCTCTACTTGCACATTAATCTTCTGCACATCTACCATTCTTGTGTTTAATTGCTCTATTGTAATTACTTCGCCACCATGGCCTGTTGTGCCTATAGGTTCCCAAGCGGGAACTACCCCCCCATTCAGCTCAAACGGTGGCGCAGGGAATGCAAAAATATTCTTAGAAATATTTAACCTCCACACATTAACAAGTCCAATAACTCAAATGAAAGGTAAACACCTTGTTCATCTAGCCAGCATGTCAGATTTTGAAAAATGTTTTACGGCGAAAACATAGCACATATTTATGTTAAACCACCACAAAGACAGACAATATGTAGCCATTTTGTCGAACAAAAGATACAATCACAAACGCAGGATTAAAAGAAAATTAATTCACTAACCTTTTGAAAATCTTCATCAGATGACAGTAATATGACATGTTACACAGTACATCTATGTTTTGTTCGATAATATGCATTTTATATCCATAAATCTCGGTTTACATGTTCAGAAAATTATAGAAAGCTACACCAGATAACAGAAATACTCATCATAAACTTTGACTAAAGATACATGTTCTACATATAGTTAGAAAGATACACAGGTTCTTAATGCAACCGCTGTGTCACATTTTTTTTACATTACGGAAAAAGCCTAACATTGCAATAATCTGAGACGGCGCTCAGATGTAACAATATTTCCCCTCTATGTTGGAGTCAACAGCAATACAAAATTACAACATAAATATTCCCTTACCTTAGATGGTCTTCGATGAGAATGTAGTGGAAGGAGTCATACTTACACAATACATCGTTTTGTTTCATAATGTTCAATTCTAGTGTCCATGTAGTAGCATATGCACTCTTTCCCAAGCACGCGTTTCACGCACATGATAATCTTTGCGACACTTACAACAACTCACCCCATAAGGTCAAAGTTCACAGCATATGCACCATTCAACGTTCTACTGAATGAGGACATCAAGTGGAAGACATAGGAAGTGTTTCCAGATCCATAACTTGTTGGGAAGGGAGGGGGCGATGACGTCAAAGTTGCCCCAACTTTCAGGATTCCAAAACTAGTTTGGAAGATTGCCTGCCCTGTGAGTTCTGCTATACTTACAGACATAATTCAAACGGGTTTAGAAGCTTTAGAGTGTTTTCTATCCAATAATAATTATTATATGCATATATTAGCAATTTTGGACAGATTTTTATGCAGTTCACTATGGGCATGCAATTCATCCAAAGGGGAAATACCGCCCCCTATCCTTAACAAGTTTTAACTCTCTTATCCTACCTCATTTCCACTCACAGTATATAAACTTTTTGTTTTCCTTTTTTTTCAACTGTAATATTGACTGTATGTTTGTTTATTCCATGTGTAACTCTGTTGTTGTATGTGTTGAACTGTTTTGCTTTATCTTGGCCAGGTCGCAGTTTCAAATGAAAACTTGTTCTCAACTAGCCTACCTGGTTAAATAAAGGTGAAATAAAAATACATTTAAAAACTGCAGTTTATGATATACTATCTCTACTTTTTTCCAATGTAAAAAAACACAATTTAAAATTGTTCTAATTAAGAACAAATCAAGGCAGTGAGTCATAAATGGTCATAAAAACCGGTTTAGGCCAATTTGGATGAATTTTTGTATTTACAGAATAGTAGCAAACTACTCAAGTCGATGTGGCACACATCAAGTTTCACGTTTTTAATGTCACATGCACAAGTACAGTGAAAAGCCTATGTTATCCTAACAACGCATTAATCAATATCAATGTAGTACTATAAAATCAAATATGGTAGAACAAAAACACAAGAGCAATAGAAATAATAACAGGAGAAATTAGGTCAGCTTCATACAGCGTCAATTCCAATACCATATTTACAATGTGCAAGGATACTAAAGTGATGGAGGTAGATATGTAAAGAGGTAAGGTGACTAGGCATCAGGATATATGATAAACAGAGTGGCAGCAACTTACATGATGATTTAAGTGAATGTGTGTGTGTTGCAGTGTCAGTGTGCGTGGGTGAGTGTGTTGTTCACAGGAGACTTGTTAATAAATATTACCTTCTGTCAGGATGGAAGCCGTCTTTTTCCATACATCCCACACACACAACCAATGCTACTGCACCAATACCTACGCAACGACAACTACCTCTTACTTGACTCAACTGATGATGTGGAAACCGGTCACTAGGGGCAACAGCGAGTCCTGTTACCTTCAAGTAGGTTTCGGTTTTGCTAGGGTGTTGTGGACGAGGTGGCAGCCTTAATGCCTAAACTTAACCATAACCTTAAAACTTTGTAGTTAATGCCTAAACCTAACCTTACACTTAGAAATGTGACGTTTACCTTGTGGATTGGGATAGTGGTTGGGCATAAGCATCTGCCTCTGATTCCAAAGTTTGCAACTTCAAATCCAGTGGTAGGAATGTGTTTAAGATTTATGTTTTAAGTCTATCCCAAACCTTAACCATTCTGAGTTAATGGCGAAATGTAAGATTTCTCCTTAAACACTGTGCTGCACTGACACTGCAGAGAATCCCCTCTGAATACTCTCTCTCTGACTCTGGGAGTAAGAAAGAGTTTAACTATCTCTGGAACTCTCCCAGAAGGCTCCCTGGTAACCTCCCTAACGATGGAGGTGTGAATTGCCCTCTACTACAAGACAATAGTCAGGCTCCGGTTGGGGGATGGTAAACTGCTTGATGCAGCCTGATAATCACAAACTCCCAGGGTCAGAGAGAGGGCTCAGAGAGGATTTGCTATAGATACTGTCAATATATTACTATGTATTTAATCTGTGAAATGAAACTCTTATACATGTTCTTCATTGGGGCGGCAGGGTAGCCTAGTGGTTAGAGTGTTGGACTGGTAACCAGAAGGTTGCAAGTTCAAATCCCTGAGCTGACAAGGTACAAATCTGTTGTTCTGCCCCTGAACAGGCAGTTAACCCACTGTTCCTAGGCCGTCATTGAAAATAAGAATTTGTTCTTAACTGACTTGCCTGGTTAAATAAAATTCCTCTGTTGGAAATTTGAATGTTTACAGTGTATTATTTTCCCTCAGAAAACAATTCGAAGCGATTTAACGTTTTTGGGGGGGTTTGCTATACAGCCACAGCACTGGTGTCAATAAGGATTTTTCAAGGCTGTGTGTTGCATGTACTGTATAGTGAGGACTATTTGATATTGTACACATTGGCAGCTAAAAGTAGAACTGCAGTATACAAACAAAACATTTCCGAATGAGAAAATAAGGGAAGGTGATGAGCCATCGGTGGAAGGTTGTGCGTCATCTGCCTCCTTCAATCCAGCGTGGACACATGTGGCTGAGCGGTACTTGTTGCGACGACGTAACCGGGTAACACTTGTCTCTGATCACGGCACATGTTGTTGGCATTTTAATCCCCATTCCAAGACCACTATGTATGTTACAAATCTATATTGACAAGAAAATAAAATGTAAAAAACAAGGCAACTTGCTGTGCGGAAGCAGAATTACACTGTGTCGCCCTACTGATGAACATGTGATTGTTCTGATGACACATTTGACACAGCATATGAATACTGTAATGCTGGGGAGTGTATTTATCACACAAACTACCTGTACTTACTTTATTGGCAGCTGGCCATTAGGTCCCTCTGGCCGAGGTCTCTTCTTCCAGTTTATTTTTGGCACATGGAAATAAAATTCTACAACTGCTGGGATTAGGGGGACTGGAAAATCTTTGTCACTGGTTACACAGAGTAAGGTGGGCTCGCGGGTCAGCGGTGTCTTGACATCAGACATTTCTAGCTTTTCCAAGGTTAGCATAAGCAGGTCCCACTTCGCGCAACAAAGACACTCGTCTTCAGTGGGCATCGCTTGGTATTGCCCACAGGTACAGAACCAGTTCTGAGATGACCTGAGTCGGTTCTCATCTGCCGGTTGAGTATCTGCCTCAGCCTCTGCCTGCTCCGTTTCTCTATCTCCTTTCTCTGTCTTCCTGTCTTCCTCCATCTATTGAAGCTCGACATCTGTGTATTCGGGTTCAGATAAATAAGGCTCGTCTGCAAATTCAAACATGTTCTCCTAGTATTCGTAGTCACACATGTTGGTTGCGTAGTTGTGCGAAATAAAAAACTAACTGACTAGTGTGCTTCTGAAGTATACGCATGCACGTCAATATACGCGCGTCAGAAGTTATCGCTCGAGTTCAAACAAAAACGTTGCAGATAAAGTTCGGTATGACAAAATGTCATGTGTCAACTTCTAAAGAACTGAATCATGATACTGAGAGCTTTGTCGTTTGTAAAAAAGGATGCAATTGGATTATTTCTGGAGTCTTCATTCACCTCTTCTGGAGTCTTTGTTCACCTCTACGCAGACGACACCATTCTGTATACATCTGTATACATCTGGCCCTACAACACTCCTTCCGTGGCATCTAACTGCTCTTAAACGCTAGTAAAACCAAATGCATGCTTTTCAACCGTTCGCTGCCTGCACCCGCCCGCCCGATTAGCATCACTACTCTGGACGGTTCTCACCTAGAATACGTGGACAACTACAAATTCCTAGGTGTCTGGCTAGACTGTAAACTCTCCTTCCAGACTCATATCAAACATCTCCCAATCCAAAATCAAATCTAGAATCACCTTTCTATTTCGCAACAAAGCCTCCTTCACTCACGCCGCCAAACATACCCTAGTAAAGCTGACAATCCTTCCGATCCTCGACTTCGGCTATGTCATCCACAAAATAGCTTCTAATACTCTACTCAGCAAATTGGATGCAGTCTATCACAGTGGCATCCGTTTTGTTACCAAAGCCCCATATATCACCCACCACAGCGACCTGTATGCTCTACTCGGCGGGCCCTCGCTACATTCGTCGCCAGACCCATTGGCTCCAGGTCATCTATAAGTCTATGCTAGGTAAAGCTCTGCCTCATCTCAGCTCACTGGTCACGATAACAACACCCACCCGTAGCACGCGCTCCAACAGGTATATCTCACTGGTCATCCCCAAAGCCAACGCCTCCTTTGGCCGCCTTTCCTTCCAGGTCTCTGCTGCCAGTGACTGGAACAAATTGCAAAAATAGCTGAAACTGGAGACTTACATTTCCCTCACTAACTTTAAACATCAGCTATCTGAGCTGCTAACCGATCGCTGCAGCTGTACATAGTCCATCTGTAATTAGCCCACCCAATCTACCTACCTCATCCCCATATTGTTTTTATGTACTTTCCTGCTCTTTTGCACACCAGTATCATTACTTAAACATCATGATCTGCTCATCTATCACCCCAGTATTAATGTGCTAAATTGTAATTACTTCGCTACTATGGCCTATTCCTTGCCTTACCACCTCACGCCATTTGCACACACTGTATATAGACATTCTTTTTTTCTATTGTGTTAAAGATTGTACGCTTGTTTATTCCATGTGTAACTCTGTTGTTTGTGTCGCACTGCTTTGCTTCATCTTGGCCAGGTTGCAGTTGCAAATGAGAACGTGTTCTCAACTAGCCTACCTGGTTAAATAAAGGTGAAATAAATAAAGGTGAAACTTTATGAGACTCAGGAAATCCATTGTCGTTTGGGTGTAAGTTTCTCAAAAACAAGTGAAACTCAAAAAAACATTCTATAACATGCAATTCACATAAATAAAAATAGAGATTAGTGCCTCCCGAGTGACGCAGCGATCTAACATACCACTCCCGTCGCGTTGCAAAATAAATACATGTTATTCACCCACGCTGCTCACACGCGCCAATGAGCGTCTGCATTGTCAAGCGCTAAAATAGAAGTTGCTTCCATTTGTGGCGCAGAACGCGCTGCAAGTCCTACCTCTTCCGTCTCCTCATTGGCTTTTAGAATCATACACATTGAAAGATGAACTGAGGTCGGTTGGTCGTGGTAATACACCATTTTATGAAATATGCCAATCGCCATATAAAGTCCAGAGAAGAAAAAAGCCTGGAAGGAGGAGAGATGACTAGAAAAGATTCTGTTGACTGTTTAATGTGTGGATTACTTGTCAGAGTAAAGGACCTTGTACATTTCAGGTAAAATAACAACTCAACGTTTATATCCCAGGACAAATTAGCAAGCAACAGCAAGTTGGCTAAAAAGGACAAAATAGCTAGAAACTGCAAGCTAGCCAGTTAAATTGCCATAAATATTTCATACTTTTTGACCGGTCCAAATAAATATAATTGGTTCAGAGTTTGTTTTGATATTTCAACCTGCTTGTTGTGATCATGGTATGAGGGGACAAAACCTATTTGCGCACGCTTCCAGTTTGGGCATGGTGTGAGGCACTGCATCACAGTGCCAGAGGTGTCACTATAGTCCAGCGAGGTCAGGGTTAGGGGAGGGTTTGAACGGCTGGGATGTCCTTGTTCCATTGCATCACAGTGCCAGAGGTGTCACTACAGTCCAGCGAGGTCAGGGTTAGGGGAGGGTTTGACCGGCTGGGATGTCCTTGTTCCATTGCATCACAGTGCCAGAGGTGTCACTACAGTCCAGCGAGGTCAGGGTTAGGGGAGGGTTTGACCGGCTGGGATGTCCTTGTTCCATTGCATCACAGTGCCAGAGATGTCACTACAGTCCAGCGAGGTCAGGGTTCGGGGAGGGTTTGACCGGCTGGGATGTCCTTGTTCCATTGCATCACAGTGCCAGAGGTGTCACTATAGTCCAGCGAGGTCAGGGTTAGGGGAGGGTTTGACCGGCTGGGATGTCCTTGTTCCATTGCATCACAGTGCCAGAGGTGTCACTACAGTCCAGCGAGGTCAGGGTTAGGGGAGGGTTTGACCGGCTGGGATGTCCTTGTTCCATTGCGCTCAAGCGGTTCCTTGTGGTGGCCAGGCTCATGCACGCTGACTTCGGTCACCAGCTGTACTGTGTTTCCTCCAACACATTGGTCGGAGTGGGCAGCGTGTCAAGAAGCAGTGTGGCTTGGTTGGGTCATGTTTTGAAGGACGCATGGTTCTCGACCATTGCCTCTCCCGAGTCCGTATGGGAGTTGCAGCGATGGGACAAGACTGTAACTACCAATTGGATATCATAAAAAAGGGGTAAAAATCCCCCTCAAAACAAATATATATAGTATATATACAGTACCAGTCAAAGGTTTTGACACACCTACTAATTACAGGGTTTTTCTTTATTTTTTACTATTTCCTCCATTGTAGAATAATAGTGAAGACATCCAAACTATGAAATGACACATATGGAATGCCAAGAGTGTGCAAAGCTGTCATCAAGGCAAAGGGTGGCTACTTTGAAGAATCTCAAATATAAAATATACTGTATTGTACCACTTTTTTTGGTTACTACATGATTCCATTTGTTTTATTTCATAGTTGTAATTGATGTATTCTCTATTATTCTACAACACCCGTGCCAATATATCCTCCACACACCGGCATTAATTATTACTTTCAGATTGTCCCTCCTCATGAGGGAGAGGAAATGAGAGAATATCTTAAAGATATGTGGTAACAGTATTACAAGGCAATGTTTTTTTTAAACCTACAGAAGGCAAATCATTTCTGCAAAACTAAATATAAATGATATTAGTCTCCAACATTACTGTGTTTCCATGTATTTGTTAGACCTTTTCCATCGGTGTGACCAGAAATCAAAACCTTTGCTTATTTCTTATATTGTTTATGATGGAAAATGGTTGAACAAATGTATCTATGCCTTCATTTCCCAAAAATATATTCTCTTAGCTTTCATCTGACACCAAATTTGATATGCTCTTATGAACTTGACATGTTGGTGCTCATGGGTCATTTTACATGGAAATGACCTTGTCCCATCTCTCTTTCTCTACCCTCTCTCATTACAATTTCAAGTCAAGTTAAGGGCATTATTGGCATGGGAAACATATGTTAACATTTCCAGAGCAAATTAAATAGATAATAAACAATAAACGATCAAAATTAACAGTAAACATTACACAGAAGTTTGAAAAGAATAAAGACATTCCAGATGTCATTATGTCTATATACAGAGTTGTAAATGTGCAAATAGTTAAAGAAAATAAATAACCGTTGTATTCTCTCTCTCCCTCTCATTATTTTTCTCCATTCATGCCTCCCTCCCTCTCTCTCTCATTATTTTTCTCCATCCATCCATCCCTCCCTCCCTCCCTCCCTCCCTCCCTCCCTCCCTCCCTCCCTCCCTCTCTCATTATTTTGCTCTCTCTCTCGCTCTCTCTCTCCCTCCCCTCCCTCCCTCATTTTTTTCTCCATCCCTCTCTCTCTCATTATTTTTCTCCATCCATCCCTCCCTCTCTCTATCATTATTTTGCTCCCTCACCCCCCCCCTCTCCCCCTCCCTCTCTCTGTGTGTTAGTAGTGAAGTAAAGGTGACAGAGATAACTGTATCATAGACAAACCACCTCCACATTACACCACATTTCATCACTTCTACTGACAGACAGCATGCATATTCAGCAAACACACGGCTATACGGACATTTATCATGTGTGTGTGTGTGTGTGTGTGTGTGTGTGTGTGTGTGTGTGTGTGTGTGTGTGTGTGTGTGTGTGTGTGTGTGTGTGTGTGTGTGTGTGTGTGTGTGTGTGTGTGTGTGTGTGTGTGTGTGTGTGTGTGTGCTGGAAGAAACTCAGCCGGAATTGTAAACAAACAAGCACACACACCACTGGCCTGTTCCTTCCAGCCCACACACACAGCCACCGCCCCCCAGTCCAGTCCAGTGCAGGCCCAGATGTTTTCATTAGTAATGAGGATAGAGTCCAGCTTGAAGATGGGACAAACCAAGTGGCCTAACCGATAAGTGTGTGTGTGTGTGTGTGTGTGTGTGTGTGTGTGTGTGTGTGTGTGTGTGTGTGTGTGTGTGTGTGTGTGTGTGTGTGTGTGTGTGTGTGTGTGTGTGTGTGTGTGTGTGTGTGTGTGTGTGTGTGTGTGTGTGTGTGTGTGTGTGTGTGTGTGTGTGTGTGTGTGTGTGTGTGTGTGTGTGAGACCCAGGTTACTCTCTCCATCTACTGACGTTAAGCAGACCTTTTCCATTCCATTCAGTGCGGCTCATTCAGCCATACAATACATTTGTCACCCAACAGCTTCTTTCTGAATAATTGCCTGTCAGTCTATTTCACCATGAACATGATGATGACTCACCTAATTTATGTGCGCGTGTGTGTTTGTCTGTGACAGAGAGATATGGTTCCACAATTGCAAAGCTGCTGTTTATCCAGACAGACACACACGTGTACCCTTTAAATTGCGTGCTGAAGTCAGATTTGAACCGGATGTAGGCTAGCATTACAAATGTCAATTTCTTTCTAGCAACATTGGAGCTTTACAGAAACCGACATACATCTCCGTCTCTCCCTCTCTTCCGCTCTGTCTCTGTAAACAGTCCCGGCCCCCGGACTATCTTGGCGCCTGTTCCTCGCGCCACTGTCTCATCACCCGCTCGAGAATGTAATAAAACATGTCAGAAAGCTTCTGTTGAGGCGCACGCATGCCCACACGCACATACACACACACACCGATAACTGTAAACTGCAGTGCAGCAGCAGTCTTCTATTTTAAAGTATAATATAAAGTGATATGGATAAATATTTTATTTCCGCCGAACGGCGCCGAGTTTTACAGATGTAGGATCTTAATTTGAGCCAATTTGATACAGCAGGAAAATACTCCTACAGCAACAGGAAATGTGAATTATTATAAAGATTATAATGAATGGACATTTTTGTAGGAGTTGATACACGTCTGAAATTTCAAATTGAAAATTACAAACTTCAGATACCTTTTTTAAACTTCAAATACACTACATGTTTTAAATTTCTTTCATTGCAGGAAAGTTATCATGCAACAGGGTGATCAAATGAATGTCCTACATCTGTATGTTAAAGGGATAGTTCTGGATTTTGGCAATGAGGCCCTTTTTCTACTTCTCCAGAGTCAAATGAACTTGACGATACCATTTTTATGTCTCTGCTTCCAGTATGAAGGAAGTTCCTATCTAGAGTTTATGCAATTGTCTACTTGAGATTCCAGTCTTTGTGCTAAACTACAGCAGTTAGCATTTTCTCGTAAAACTACTGCTAACTTCCTTCGTCCTGAACGCAAATAAAAACGGTATTCACAAATTAATCTGACTCTAGGAATAAAGTACAGAATTTCATTGCCAAAATCCCAAACTATCCATTTAACTGGTACCTCATCTAATGACGCTAAGACAGTCCAAAACGCTCCAGGAGTTGACAGTATATTTGGAACCCAGTTAGCACATAATGTTCTGAGAACCTTATGTTTCTTAGACCTTCCCACAACTTTGTTGGAATGATGTGCAGAATAATTGCTTGGCCTTGGAACATTCTCAGCACATTTAAGGAACTTTTCTTGGTATTTCACATAACGTTTCCTAAAAGTTAAAACATGGTTTCCTTTGAAATGGGGTCTGTTTGAATAGACAGCTTTATATCCGTAAAATAATTGGCATGCTAGAGCCATCCTTGGAGGCGCAGTGGACTAATTCCATGGATAAAGAACAGAAGATTATAGATTGGAATCTCACTGATACCGTGTCACAATAAAAAAATGCATGTTTGCGTGATTAATCTCAAGGAAATACATTTCTATGAGTCCTATCTGTGCTTGGAATAAAAAATAAGTTTACCCAAAATAAAGCTATCAGTGTTACTAAAAGTTTTATTGAAACATTTAGCTAAAGTTTAATTAAGGAGGTTTTTATTTTATTTTTTACTTTAAATATCCAGAAATTTCTCTTCTCAGAGCGTTAATAAAACCTCCCAGGAAAACCTTCAATGAACCAGAGTGAAATGTTCTCAGAACCTCCCTGGAACCAGAGTAAAATGTTCTCAGAACCTCCCTGGATCCAGAGTAAAATGTTTTCAGAACCTGCCTGGATCCAGAGTAAAATGTTCTCAGAACCTCCCTGCAACCAGACTAAACTGTTCTCAGAACCTCCCCGCAACCAGAGTAAAATGTTCTCAGAACCTCCATGGATCCAGAGTAAAATGTTCTCAGAATCTCCCTGGATCCAGAGTAAAATGTTCTCAGAATCTCCCTGGATCCAGAGTAAAATGTTCTCAGAACCTGCCTGGAAACAGAGTAAAATGTTCTCAGAACCTGCCTGGATCCAGGGTAAAATGTTCTCAGAACCTGCCTGGATCCAGAGTAAAATGTTCTCAGAATCTCCCTGGATCCAGAGTAAAATGTTCTCAGAATCTCCCTGGATCCAGAGTAAAATGTTCTCAGAACCTCCCTGGATCCAGAGTAAAATGTTCTCAGAACCTGCCTGGATCCAGAGTAAAATGTTCTCAGAACCTCCATGGATCCAGAGTAAAATGTTCTCAGAACCTCCCTGCAACCAGAGTAAAATGTTCTCAGAACCTCCCTGCAACCTAAAAATAAACCTTCCTAGAACAGGTGACATTTTCACTTAAAATGTTTTTTTAAACCTTGATTTAACTAGGCAAGTCAGCAACACATTCTTATTTACAATAAGGCTTGCTGGGAAGGGGGCTGGGATAAGAAAATAACAACATCAAAAAAATCACATCACGAAAAGAGAGACGCCACAACAACACATAAAGAGAGACCAAACTTCTGTTCTCAGAATGTTTTAAAAACCTTCAGTTTTTCTGGTCAGAAAATGTACTGGCTTCTTCCCACAACAAATGTGAAGCCAAAAACATGTTTCCCACAACTTCCAAGGAACCAAATGTGCTAGCTGGGAAGTTATACACACACCTCTATGCAGACCTTTCTGTGGACTAGACACAAGCGCGCAGGATATACACACACAAGCGCGCAGGATATACACACACAAGCGCGCACATACACCTGGATATTTGAGAAACACTGTAGTCGACAGTAGAGCCTACACGTATACCTACCACACACAAGGGATACACATCATCCCAAATGCATATCGCGATAGAACGCTAGTCTACTGTAGGTTGGTCATCAACAACATATATTCCCAAAACTGTCGTAATCCATGCAGCAACATATCACAGTCAAAGACATTCCCAACAACACACTGTAAATGTGACAAATTCACAAAAAAAAAATGCCCGATTAAACACTACAGCGATATAGGCTCACAAAAACAATATATTTTTCTTACCTCTTCCAAACATGACGGCGATTGTTCTACCGGTCTAGTATCCCAGTTTGAGTTCCATCCTGCTTGGACGTCTCCGGGAGAATGTAGGTTTCTCGTCTGGTACTCCGCAATAAAACTGCCAGTTTGATTTTTGAACCGTTTTGGATGAATCCTTCGATCGTTGGTGATTTCGTCGTCCCTCGCGAATCACTGTTACATTTCCTCTGGTCTGAAATGAACAGTGTTGACAGGTAGAGTTGAAAACACACCCGCAGATATTCCGATATAGACGAAGTTAAATCATCTGAAATAATCTATTCAAGATGCCCTATCTATCCATAAACACACTGCAGGCGCTTCTGTTTTGCCGGTGTCGCACGCTGTAAACTCGGCTCTTTATGGACACCTGAGCTTTTTAATTCTAGCCACTGTAGCCTAGTCTTTATTCAAGCAATTCGGTTGAAAAGAGAAAGCTATAACTTTCTCGCTGTCGTCTCAATGTTATGTGGCACAAATAGATGAATATCCGTTATGGAAGACCGTTTGCCATTCCGAGCTTTTAGCTCTCGAAATTGACAAAACAATATATCCATTCCCCAAAAATCACTTGTTATTGGACAAGGCAGGAATGCGGAATGGGTCAGTGCCTTCCCCGGTCTCCGTTACTGGCTGGCTCGCGGCAGCGCTTTCAATCTCCCTTCTCTCGAGGAGATGATCTGACGGATGACGAGAACAGACCGTGGAGCGTGCGCCGCGTGTCTCACCATTAGTTCTTTGCCGCTGTCTCTACAGCACTGAGATATTCTCTCTCTCTCTCTCTCTCTCTCTCTCTCTCTCTCTCTCTCTCTCTCTCTCTCTCTCTCTCTCTCTCTCTCTCTCTCTCTCAACAATAAAGACATTACAAATATTATACATCACAGCATATATATATACCCATATTTATGCTTATTTATTTTCCCTTGTGTTCTGTGACCATTTGTACATCGTTACAACAATAAAGTAATTGCAAATAAATATATATATATATATATATATATATATATATATATATATATATATATATATATATATATATATATATATATATATATATATATATATATATATATATATATATATTTGCAATTACTTTATTATATATATATATAATATTTGCAATTACTTTATTGTTGTAACGATGTACAAATGGTCACAGAACACAAGGGAAAATAAATAAGCATAAATATGGGTTGTATTTACAATGGTGTTTGTTCTTCACTGGTTGCCCTTTTCTTGTGGCAACAGGTCACAAATCTTGCTGCTGTGATGGCACACTGTGGAATTTCACCCAGTAGATATGGGAGTTTATCAAAATTGGATTTGTTTTCGAAGTCTTTGTGGATCTGTGTAATCTGAGGGAAATATGTATTTCTAATATGGTCATATGTTGGACAGGAGGTTAGGAAGTGCAGCTCAGTTTCCACCTCATTTTGTGGGCAGTGTGGACATAGCCTGTCTTCTCTTGAGAGCCAGGTCTGTCTACGGCGGCCTTTCTCAATAGCAAGGCTATGCTCACGGAGTCTGTACATAGTCAAAGCTTTCCTTAAGTTTGGGTCAGTCACAGTGGTCAGTTATTCTGCCACTGTGTACTCTCTGTTTAGGGCCAAATAGCATTCTAGTTTGCTCTGTTTTTTTTGTTAATTCTTTCCAATGTGTCAAGTAATTATCTTTTTGTTTTCTCATGATTTGGTTGGGTCTAATTGTGCTGCTGTCCTGGGGCTCGTTCACAGCTTTGTGGAAGTTACCTGTGGCGCTGATGTTTAGGCCGATGTATGTATAGTTTTTTGTGTGTTCAAGGGCAACAGTGTCTAGATGGAATTTGTATTTGTGGTCCTGGCGACACCATTATTTTGGTCTTACTGAGATTTACTGTAGGGGCCCAGGTCTGACAGAATCTGTGCAGAAGATCTAGGTGCTGCTGTAGGCCATCCTTGGTTGGTGACAGAAGCACCAAGCTGCATCACTGTCTCACCTCACAACCCGGTGTGAAGAAATGTGTGTGAATTTTGCCAATTTTAACTGCACACTTGTTGTTTGTGTAAATGGATTTTATAATGTTGTATGTTTTTCCCCCAACACCACTTTCCATCAGATTGTATAGCAGACCCCCATGCCAAATTGAGTCAAAGGCTTTTTTTAAATCAACAAAGCATGAGAAGACTTTGCCTTTGTTTTGGTTTGTGTTGTTGTAAATTAGGGTGTGCAGGGTGAATATGTGGTCTGTTGTACGGTAATTTGGTAAAAAGCCAATTTGGCATTTGCAAAGTACATTGTTTTCATTGAGGAAATGTGCGAGTCTGCTGTTAATGATAATGCAGAGGATTTTCCCAAGGTTACTGTTGACGCATATTCCACGGTAGTTATTGGGGTCAAATTTGTCTCCACTTTTGTGGACTGGGGTGATCAGTCCTTGGTTCCAAATATTGGGGAAGATGCCAGAGCTAAGGATGATGTTAAAGAGTTTTAGTATAGCCAATTGGAATTTGTTGTCTGTATATTTGATCATTTCATTGAGGATACCATCAACACCACAGGCCTTTTTGGGTTGGAGGGTTTTTATTTTGTCCTGTAACTCATTCAATGTAATTGGAGAATCCAGTGGGTTCTGGTCTTTAATAACTGATTCTATGATCTGTATTTGATCCTGTATATGTTTTTGCTCTTTGTTCTTTGTTATAGAGACAAAAAGATTGGAGAAGTGGTTTACCCATACATCCTCATTTTGGATAGATAATTCTTTGTGTTGTTGTTTGTTTCGTGTTTACCAATTTTCCCAGAAGTGGTTAGAGCCTAAGGATTCTTCAATTACATTGAGCTGATTTCTAACGTGCTGTTCCTTCTTTTTCCGTAGTGTATGTCTGTATTGTTTTAGTGATTCACCATAGTGAAGGCGTAGACTCAGGTTTTCCGGGTCTCTATGTTTTTGGTTGGACAGGTTTCTCAATTTCTTTCTTAGATTTTTGCATTCTTCATCAAACCATTTTTCATTGTTGTTCATTTTCTTCGATTTTCTATTTGAGATTTTTAGATTTGATAGGGGAGCTGAGAGGTCAAATATACTGTTACGATTTTCTACTGCCAAGTTTACACCTTCACTATAACAGTGGAACATTTTACCCAGGAAATTGTCTAAAAGGGATTGAATTTGTTGTTGCCTAATTGTTTTTTGGTAGGTTTCCAAACGGCATTCCTTCCATCTATAGCATTTATTAATGTTACTCAGTTCCTTTAGCTTTGATGCCTCATGATTGAGTATTGCTCTGTTCAAGTAGACTGTGATTTTGCTGTGGTCTGATAGGGGTGTCAGTGGGCATGACTGTAAGTCGCTTTGGATAAAAGCGTCTGCTAAATGGCATATTTTTTTTTTTTTTTTTTTTTTTTTTTGATAAAGTACTCTACAGTACTACTGCCAAGAGATGAGCTATAGGTGTACCTACCATAGGAGTCCCCTCGAAGCCTACCATTGACTATGTACATACCCAGCATGTGACAGAGCTGCAGGATTTGTGACCCATTTTTGTTGGTTATGTTGTCATAGTTGTGCCTAGAGGGGCATATGTGGGAGGGAATGCTGTCACCTGCAGGCAGGTGTTTGTCCCCCTGTGTGCTGAGGGTGTCAGGTTCTTGTCCGGTTCTGGCATTTAGGTCTCCCCAGATTAATACATGTCCCTGGAAATGATTGATTTCCCCTCCAGGATGGAGAAGCTGTCTTCATTAAAGTATGGGGATTCTAGTGGGGGGATATAGGTGGCACACAGGAGGACATTTCTCTGTTAAGATAATTTCTAGCCAAATGTAAAATGTTCCTGTTTTGATTAATTTAATGGAGTGAGTTAGGTCTGCTCTATACCAAATTAGCATACCCCCTGAGTCCCTTCCCTGTTTCACACCTGGTAGTTTGGTGGATGGGACTACCAGCTCTCTGTAACCTAGAGAGCAACCAGTGGGTCCATCTCTGTCTGTCTGTCTGTCTGTCTGTCTGTCTGTCTGTCTGTCTGTCTGTCTGTCTGTCTGTCTGTCTGTCTGTCTGTCTGTCTGTCTGTCTGTCTGTCTGTCTGTCTGTCTGTCTGTCTGTCTTACTTTCTGCATCTCTGTCTGCCTACCTGTCTGTCTGTCTGTCTGTCTGTCTGTCTGTCTGTCTGTCTGTCTGTCTGTCTGTCTGTCTGTCTTTCTGCATCTCTGCTCCTCTGTATGACTGTCAATTTGTCTGTCTGTCTGTCTGTCTGTCTGTCTGTCTGTCTGTCTGTCTGTCTGTCTGTCTGTCTGTCTGTCTGTCTGTCTGTCTGTCTGTCTGTCTGTCTGTCTGTCTGTCTGTCTGCCTGCCTGCCTGCCTGCCTGCCTGCCTGTCTCTCTGCTCCTCTGTATGACTGTCAATTTGTCTGTCTGTCTGTCTGTCTGTCTGTCTGTCTGTCTGTCTGTCTGTCTGTCTGTCTGTCTGTCTGTCTGTCTGTCTGTCTGTCTGTCTGTCTGTCTGTCTGTCTGTCTGTCTGTCTGTCTGTCTGTCTGTCTGTCTGTGTATATATAGTCTGTCTTTCTGCCTGTCTATCTGCCTCTCTATCTATCTCAATGTCTGTCAAATTCACGAGAATTTGTATCCCAATGGTTGAACTCAACTATCACTATAGCTTTGACCAATTCCCAGAAGTTTGTAAGACCCTGATTAATGAAGAATTA
>NC_060192.1:34241969-34304469 GCF_021184085.1 Oncorhynchus gorbuscha | reverse complement strand
TGACTAATCTCTGTCTTTTAGACTCTCTGTCTGTCTAAATCTTACCTGCCTGCCTGTCTGTCTATCTAGCTGTCTGTCTGCCTCTACCTCGCTGCCTCTCTACCTCTCTGCCTCTGTGCCTCTCTACCTCGCTGCCTCTCTACCTCTCTGCCTGCCTCCCTGTCTGTCCATTCATCCACCCGTCTGTCTAAACTCTGTCTGTCTTACTGTCTGTCTGTCTGTCTGTCTGTCTGTCTGTCTGTCTGTCTGTCTGTCTGTCTGTCTGTCTTTGTCTGTCTGCCTGCCTGCCTGTCTGTCTTTGTCTGTCTGCCTGTCTTTGTCTGTCTGCCTATCTGCTTGTCTGCCTGTCTAGCTGCCTTTCTAACTGCCTTTCTGAATAGCTGCCTGTCTGTCCACCTGTCAATTTGTCTGTCTGCCTATCTGTCTTTCTCCCACTGTCTCTCTGTCTGCCTGGCTGTCTGACTGTTTTTTTGTCTGTCTGTTTTTCTGTCTCTCTCCATGTCTGCCTATCTGTGTCTGTCTGTCTGTCTGTCTGTCTGTCTGTCTGTCTGTCTGTCTGTCTGTCTGTCTGTCTGTCTGTCTGTCTGTCTGTCTGTCTGTCTGTCTGTCTGTCTGTCTGTCTGTCTGTCTGTCTACAGTTGAAGTCGGAAGTTTACATACATCTTAGCCAAATACATTTAAACTCAGTTTTTCACAAATCCTGACATTTAATCATTTTAAAAATTCCCTGATTTAGGTCAGTTAGGATCACCACTTTATTTAAGAATGTGAAATGTCAGAATAACACTAGAGAGAATGATTTATTTCAGCTATTATTTCTTTCATCACATTCCCAGTAGGTCAGAAGTTTACATACACTCAATTAGTATTTGTTAGCATTGCCTTTAAATTGTTTAACTTGGGTCAAACGTTTCGGGTAGCCTTCCACAAGCGTCCCACAATAAGTTGGGTGAATTGTGGCCCATTCCTCCTGACAGAGCTGGTGTAACTGAGTCAGGTTTGTAGGCCTCTTTGCCTCCACACGCTTTTTCAGTTCTGCCCACACATGTTCTATAGGGTTGAGGTCAGGGCTTTGTGATGGCCACTCCAATACTTTGACTTTGTTGTCCTTGAGCCATTTTGCCACAACTTTGGAAGTATGCTTGAGGTCATTGTCCATTTGGAAGACCCATTTGTGACCAAGCTTTGACTTCCTGACTGATGTCTTGAGATGTTGCTTCAACATAATTTTCCTCTCTCATGATGCCATCTATTTTGTGAAGCGCACCAGTCCCTCATACAGCAAAGCACCCCCACAACATGATGCTGCCACCCCTGTGCTTCACGGTTGGAATGGTGTTCTTTGGCTTGCAAGCCCTCCCCCTTTTTCCTCCAAACATAACGATGGTCATTATGGCCAAACAGTTCCATTTTTGTTTCATCAGACCAGAGGACATTTCTCCAAAAAGTACAATCTTTGTCTCCATGTGCAGTTGCATAACGTAGTCTGTCTTTTTTTGTGCTTCCTTGCTGAGCGGCCATTCAGGTTATGTTCATATAGGACTCGTTTTACTGTGGATATATATTATTTTGTACCTGTTTCCTCCAGCATCTTCACAAGGTCTTTTGCTGTTGTACTGGGATTGATTTTCACTTTTCGCACCAAAGTACATTCATCTCTAGGAGACTGAATGCAATGTAAATGTAATGTAAAAGAATGCGTCTCCCTCCTGCGCAGTATGACGGCTGCGTGGTCCAATGGTGTTTATGCTTGCATACTATTGTTTGTACAGATGAATGTGGTACCTTCAGGCATTTGGAAATTGCTCCCAAGGATGAACCAGGCTTGTGGAGGTCTACAATTTATTTTTCTAAGTTCTTGGTTGATTTTCCTATGATCAAGCAAAAATGGTCAAGCAAAAAGGCACTGAGTTTGAAGGTTTAGCCTATCAGAAGCTTCTAAAGCCATGACATCATTTTATGGAATTTTCCAAGCTGTTTAAATACAGTCAACTTAGTGTATGTAAACTTCTGACCCGCTGGAATTGTGATACGGTGAATTATAAGTGAAATAATCTTTCTGTAAACAATTGTTGGAATAATTACTTGTCATGCTCAAAGTAGATGTCCTAACCGACTTGCCAAAACTACAGTTTGTTAACAAGAAATTTGTGGAGTGGTTGAAAAACGAGTTTTAATGACTCCAACCTAAGTGTATGTGAACGGGTAAACCAGTCTGTAGGACTGCAATAACCTGGCACACAGGACTAGTCCCCTAACAGCCTTAAAGTGGAGCTCCAGTCTCCTTTTCACCTCATTTACTTATGCCAGGTTTACACTACATAACTTTCAAAATCCAAACATAGCTGTTTTTTGTCTTGCCAACGTAGTGGTGTGCACACAAAACGATGTGGCACTTGGTCTTGAGGATTCTCGATACCACGCTATCTCGCCAAACAATGATGTGATGATGTGAATAGAGTGTTAATGTAGCTGGAACGAGCTGTGGCTCAAAGCTGCCTCAAATGTTTTCAGTCAGACATTCACACTTGCCATACAGCGTTGAAATATCTAGCCAACATTTTGAATTGAATAATGTTGCTTGTGAACTGCAGAGTTAAAACAATTTGACACTGGCTAAAGGCAAGTACAAACGCATACTAGTAGTTATGGCTCCAGAAAAACTAGTCAGGTATAGCTAAATAGGAGCGAAAATCAGCTTTTACAAACGGCACATCTCAATAGGTGGTCCAGGTAAGTCATGACATAGCTCAAGTGGGGGGGTTAAGTCATGACATAACTCAAGTGGGGGGGGGGGGGGGTAAGTGTATTTGCCATATGTAATAAATACATTGGAAATCTAATCTTACTCACGTGATTGCTAAGGGCGGTTAAAAACTGTATCTTGCCCATGGTGCTGATTGGCTAAGAGGCATTGATAGGTCTTGTCCATGGTCCTAATTGACTCAAATGAGTTGATTGGTTCTTATCCATGGTCGTGAAAAGGTACAGTATTTATTACAAATGGCAAATGAACTGGAACTATAATATCCTTGCCGTTATGGTCTTGTAAGACTAGGTACATCTGAGAGTTTGAACAACAGGTGATCTGACCGAGTGCATTGTGACCTGTTTAACCTTCAGATGACCTTTCAATTACCTTTTAATGACCTTCTGCCCAGGTGATTAGGGTCCAGTTGTGTCTCGCACTGATTGGTCGAAACGAAGGCCAATTGGGTCGACCTTTTCATTGGAAAGGTCCACTCCACACCCTCCTACCTCTCTTCTCCTAACTCCATCATCCCTTCTTCCTCCAGCTCTTTTCTCCCTCTTCCCACATCCTGCTCTCTCTCCTTCTCCATCTCTCCTTCCCTCCCTCACACCTCACCATTCTTCATCCTGCTTTCCCCTTTTCTCTCTCTCTCCCTTCTCTTCCTCTCTTGCTTCATCTTGCTCTCTCTCTATCCCCTATCCTCTCCTCCTCTTCCGTCCTCGTTTTGGTTCTGAAGGGTTAACACAATGAACCTTATCGACCACTGTGTTGTTAACCACAGCAAATGTGTAGCTGTGCTCTCCTACATTTCACCCGTGCTCCCTTCCATCTCACTGCACTCTCCTAATCCGCGTCCAAATGGCACCCTATTCCCTTTCCAGTGCACTACTTATGACCAGGAATCATAGGGCTCCAGTCAAAAGTAGTGCACTATATAGGATATATTGTGCCATTTGGGACACAGCCTCACCGTGCTCTCCTACTTCTCACAGTATGTTGCTATTCTACATTATCATACAGTACATCATTGCTAACATATACAGTGCCTTGCGAAAGTATTCGGCCCCCTTGAACTTTGCGACCTTTTGCCACATTTCAGGCTTCAAACATAAAGATGTAAAACTGTATTTTTTTGTGAAGAATCAACAACAAGTGGGACACAATCATGAAGTGGAACGACATCTATTGGATATTTCAAACTTTTTTAACAAATCAAAAACTGAAATTGGGCGTGCAAAATTATTCAGCCCCCTTAAGTTAATACTTTGTAGTGCCACCTTTTGCTGCGATTACAGCTGTAAGTCGCTTGGGGTATCTCTTTCTGTCCATCTCTTTCTGTCCATCTCTTTCTCTCCATCTCTTTCTGTCCATCTCTTTATCTCTCCATCTCTTATCTCCATCTCTTTCTCTCCATCTCTTTATCTCTCCATCTCTTTCTGTCCATCTCTTTATCTCTCCATCTCTTTCTCTCCATCTCTTATCTCCATCTCTTATCTCCATCTCTTTCTGTCCATCTCTTTATCTCTTGTTCTCTCCATCTCTTTCTCTCCATCTCTTTATCTCTCCATCTCTTATCTCCATCTCTTTCTCTCCATCTCTTTCTGTCCATCTCTTTATCTCTTTATCTCTCCATCTCTTATCTCCATCTCTTATCTCCATCTCTTTCTCTCCATCTCTTTCTGTCCATCTCTTTATCTCTTGTTCTCTCCATCTCTTTCTCTACATGTCTTTATCTCTCCATCTCTTTCTCTACATGTCTTTACCTGTCCATCTCTTTGTCTCTCCTAACCTGTCCATCTTTTTGTCTCTCCTAACCTGTCCATCTCTTTCTGTCTCTCCTTACCTGTCCATCTCTTTGTCTCTCCTTACCTGTCCATCTCTTTGTCTCTCCTAACCTGTCCATCTCTTTGTCTCTCCTAACCTCTCCATCTCTTTGTCTCTCCTAACCTGTCCATCTCTTTGTCTCTCCCTACCTGTCCATCTCTTTGTCTCTCCTTACCTGTCCATCTCTTTGTCTCTCCTAACCTGTCCATCTCTTTGTCTCTCCTAACCTGTCCATCTCTTTCTGTCCAACTCTTTGTCTCTCCTTACCTGTCCATATCTTTGTCTCTCCTTACCTGTCCATATCTTTGTCTCTCCTTACCTGTCCATCTCTTTGTCTCTCCTTACCTGTCCATATCTTTGTGTCTCTCCTTACCTGTCCATATCTTTGTGTCTCTCCTTACCTGTCCATATCTTTGTGTCTCTCCTTACCTGTCCATCTCTTTGTCTCTCCTTACCTGTCCATCTCTTTGTCTCTCCTAACCTGTCCATCTCTTTGTCTCTCCTAACCTGTCCATCTCTTTGTCTCTCCATCTCTTTGTCTCTCCTTACCTGTCCATCTCTTTGTCTCTCCTTACCTGTCCATCTCTTTGTCTCTCCTAACCTGTCCATCTCTTTGTCTCTCCTAACCTGTCCATCTCTTTGTCTCTCCCTACCTGTCCATCTCTTTGTCTCTCCCTACCTGTCCATCTCTTTGTCTCTCCTTACCTGTCCATCTCTTTGTCTCTCCTTACCTGTCCATCTCTTTGTCTCTCCTTACCTGTCCATCTCTTTCTGTCCATCTCTTTGTCTCTCCTTACCTGTCCACATCGTTGTGTCTCTCCTTACCTGTCCATATCTTTGTCTCTCCTTACCTGTCCATCTCTTTGTCTCTCCTTACCTGTCCATCTCTTTCTGTCCATCTCTTTGTCTCTCCTTACCTGTCCATGTCTTTGTGTCTCTCCTTACCTGTCCATATCTTTGTCTCTCCCTACCTGTCCATCTCTTTGTCTCTCCATCTCTTTGTCTCTCCTTACCTGTCCATCTCTTTGTCTCTCCTTACCTGTCCATATCTTTGTGTCTCTCCTTACCTGTCCATATCTTTGTGTCTCTCCTTACCTGTCCATATCTTTGTCTCTCCTTACCTGTCCATATCTTTATCTCTCCTTACCTGTCCATCTCTTTGTCTCTCCTTACCTGTCCATATCTTTGTGTCTCTCCTTACCTGTCCATATCTTTGTGTCTCTCCTTACCTGTCCATATCTTTGTCTCTCCTAACCTGTCCATCTCTTTCTCTCCTTACCTGTCCATCTCTTTCTGTCCATCTCTTTGTCTCTCCTTACCTGTCCATCTCTTTGTCTCTCATTACCTGTCCATCTCTTTGTCTCTCCTAACCTGTCCATCTCTTTGTCTCTCCTTACCTGACCATCTCTTTCTGTCCATCTCTTTGTCTCTCCTTACTTGTCCATATCTTTGTGTCTCTCCTTACCTGTCCATCTCTTTCTGTCCATCTCTTTGTCTCTCCTTACCTGTCCATATCTTTGTGTCTCTCCTAACCTGTCCATCTCTTTGTCTCTCCTAACCTGTCCATCTCTTTGTCTCTCCTACCTGTCCATCTCTTTGTCTCTCCTAACCTGTCCATCTCTTTGTCTCTCCTTACCTGTCCATCTCTTTCTGTCCATCTCTTTGTCTCTCCTTACCTGTCCATGTCTTTGTGTCTCTCCTTACCTGTCCATATCTTTGTCTCTCCCTACCTGTCCATCTCTTTGTCTCTCCATCTCTTTGTCTCTCCTTACCTGTCCATCTCTTTGTCTCTCCTTACCTGTCCATATCTTTGTGTCTCTCCTTACCTGTCCATATCTTTGTGTCTCTCCTTACCTGTCCATATCTTTGTCTCTCCTTACCTGTCCATATCTTTGTCTCTCCTTACCTGTCCATCTCTTTGTCTCTCCTTACCTGTCCATATCTTTGTGTCTCTCCTTACCTGTCCATATCTTTGTGTCTCTCCTTACCTGTCCATATCTTTGTCTCTCCTAACCTGTCCATCTCTTTCTCTCCTTACCTGTCCATCTCTTTCTGTCCATCTCTTTGTCTCTCCTTACCTGTCCATCTCTTTGTCTCTCATTACCTGTCCATCTCTTTGTCTCTCCTAACCTGTCCATCTCTTTGTCTCTCCTTACCTGACCATCTCTTTCTGTCCATCTCTTTGTCTCTCCTTACCTGTCCATATCTTTGTGTCTCTCCTTACCTGTCCATCTCTTTCTGTCCATCTCTTTGTCTCTCCTTACCTGTCCATATCTTTGTGTCTCTCCTAACCTGTCCATCTCTTTGTCTCTCCTAACCTGTCCATCTCTTTGTCTCTCCTTACCTGTCCATCTCTTTGTCTCTCCTAACCTGTCCATCTCTTTGTCTCTCCTTACCTGTCCATCTCTTTGTATCTCCTAACCTGTCCATCTCTTTGTCTCTCCTAACCTGTCCATCTCTTTGTCTCTCCCTACCTGTCCATCTCTTTGTCTCTCCCTACCTGTCCATCCCTTTGTCTCTCCCAACCTGTCCATCTCTTTGTCTCTCCTAACCTGTCCATCTCTTTGTCTCTCCCTACCTGTCCATCTCTTTCTGTCCATCTCTTTGTCTCTCCTTACCTGTCCATATCTTTGTCTCTCCTAACCTGTCCATCTCTTTGTCTCTCCCTACCTGTCCATCTCTTTCTGTCCATCTCTTTGTCTCTCCTTACCTGTCCATATCTTTGTCTCTCCTAACCTGTCCATCTCTTTGTCTCTCCCTACCTGTCCATCTCTTTCTGTCCATCTCTTTGTCTCTCCATCTCTTTCTCTCCATCTCTTATCTCCATCTCTTATCTCCATCTCTTTCTGTCCATCTCTTTATCTCTTGTTCTCTCCATCTCTTATCTCCATCTCTTTCTCTCCATCTCTTTCTGTCCATCTCTTTATCTCTTTATCTCTCCATCTCTTATCTCCATCTCTTTCTCTCCATCTCTTTCTGTCCATCTCTTTATCTCTTGTTCTCTCCATCTCTTTCTCTACATGTCTTTATCTCTCCATCTCTTTCTCCATGTCTTTACCTGTCCATCTCTTTGTCTCTCCTAACCTGTCCATCTTTTTGTCTCTCCTAACCTGTCCATCTCTTTCTGTCTCTCCTTACCTGTCCATCTCTTTGTCTCTCCTAACCTGTCCATCTCTTTGTCTCTCCTAACCTCTCCATCTCTTTGTCTCTCCTAACCTGTCCATCTCTTTGTCTCTCCTACCTGTCCATCTCTTTGTCTCTCCTTACCTGTCCATCTCTTTGTCTCTCCTAACCTGTCCATCTCTTTGTCTCTCCTAACCTGTCCATCTCTTTCTGTCCAACTCTTTGTCTCTCCTTACCTGTCCATATCTTTGTCTCTCCTTACCTGTCCATATCTTTGTCTCTCCTTACCTGTCCATCTCTTTGTCTCTCCTTACCTGTCCATATCTTTTGTCTACCTGTCTCTCCTTACCTGTCCATATCTCTCTTCTGTCCATCTCTTTGTCTCTCCTTACCTGTCCATCTCTTTGTCTCTCCTAACCTGTCCATCTCTTTGTCTCTCCCTGTCTCCATCTCATCCATCTCTTTGTCTCTCCTTACCTGTCCATCTCTTTGTCTCTCCTTACCTGTCCATCTCTTTGTCTCTCCTTACCTGTCCCATCTTTTGTCTCTCCTACCTGTCATCTCCTTACCTGTCCATCTCTTTGTCTCTCCTTACCTGTCCATCTCTTTGTCTCTCCTAACCTGTCCATCTCTTTGTCTCTCCTTACCTGTCCATCTCTTTGTCTCTCCAACCTGTCCATCTCTTTGTCATCTCCTCCTTACCTGTCCATCTTGTCTCTCCTTACCTGTCCATATCTTTGTCTCTCCTACCTGTCCATCTCTTTGTACCTGTCCATCTCTTTGTCTCTCCCTACCTGTCCATCTCTTTGTCTCTCCTTACCTGTCCATCTCTTTGTCTCTCCTTACCTGTCCATCTCTTTGTCTCTCCTTACCTGTCCATCTCTTTGTCTCTCCTTACCTGTCCATCTCTTTGTCTCTCCTTACCTGTCCCATCTCTTTGTCTCTTACCTGTCCATATCTTTGTCTCTCCTTACCTGTCCATCTCTTTGTCTCTGTCTCCTTACCTGTCCATCTCTTTGTCTCTCTTACCTGTCCATCTTTGTCTCTCTGTCCATCTCTGTTGTCTTTGTGTCTCTCCTTACCTGTCCATATCTTTGTCTCTCCCTACCTGTCCATCTCTTTGTCTCTCCATCTCTTTGTCTCTCCTTCCTGTCCATCTCTTTGTCTCTCCTTACCTGTCCATATCTTTGTGTCTCTCCTTACCTGTCCATATCTTTGTGTCTCTCCTTACCTGTCCATATCTTTGTCTCTCCTTACCTGTCCATATCTTTGTCTCTCCTTACCTGTCCATCTCTTTGTCTCTCCTTACCTGTCCATATCTTTTGTCTCTCCTTACCTGTCCATATCTTTGTGTCTCTCCTTACCTGTCCATATCTTTGTCTCTCCTAACCTGTCCATCTCTTTCTCTCCTTACCTGTCCATCTCTTTCTGTCCATCTCTTTGTCTCTCCTTACCTGTCCATCTCTTTGTCTCTCATTACCTGTCCATCTCTTTGTCTCTCCTAACCTGTCCATCTCTTTGTCTCTCCTTACCTGACCATCTCTTTCTGTCCATCTCTTTGTCTCTCCTTACCTGTCCATATCTTTGTGTCTCTCCTTACCTGTCCATCTCTTTCTGTCCATCTCTTTGTCTCTCCTTACCTGTCCATATCTTTGTGTCTCTCCTAACCTGTCCATCTCTTTGTCTCTCCTAACCTGTCCATCTCTTTGTCTCTCCTTACCTGTCCATCTCTTTGTCTCTCCTAACCTATCCATCTCTTTGTCTCTCCTTACCTGTCCATCTCTTTCTGTCCATCTCTTTGTCTCTCCTTACCTGTCCATGTCTTTGTGTCTCTCCTTACCTGTCCATATCTTTGTCTCTCCCTACCTGTCCATCTCTTTGTCTCTCCATCTCTTTGTCTCTCCTTACCTGTCCATCTCTTTGTCTCTCCTTACCTGTCCATATCTTTGTGTCTCTCCTTACCTGTCCATATCTTTGTGTCTCTCCTTACCTGTCCATATCTTTGTCTCTCCTTACCTGTCCATATCTTTGTCTCTCCTTACCTGTCCATCTCTTTGTCTCTCCTTACCTGTCCATATCTTTGTGTCTCTCCTTACCTGTCCATATCTTTGTGTCTCTCCTTACCTGTCCATATCTTTGTCTCTCCTAACCTGTCCATCTCTTTCTCTCCTTACCTGTCCATCTCTTTCTGTCCATCTTTGTCTCTCCTTACCTGTCCATCTCTTTGTCTCTCATTACCTGTCCATCTCTTTGTCTCTCCTAACCTGTCCATCTCTTTGTCTCTCCTTACCTGACCATCTCTTTCTGTCCATCTCTTTGTCTCTCCTTACCTGTCCATATCTTTGTGTCTCTCCTTACCTGTCCATCTCTTTCTGTCCATCTCTTTGTCTCTCCTTACCTGTCCATATCTTTTGTCTCTCTTAACCTGTCCATCTCTTTGTCTCTCCTAACCTGTCCATCTCTTTGTCTCTCCTTACCTGTCCATCTCTTTGTCTCTCCTAACCTGTCCATCTCTTTGTCTCTCCTTACCTGTCCATCTCTTTGTATCTCCTAACCTGTCCATCTCTTTGTCTCTCCTAACCTGTCCATCTCTTTGTCTCTCCCTACCTGTCCATCTCTTTGTCTCTCCCTACCTGTCCATCCCTTTGTCTCTCCTAACCTGTCCATCTCTTTGTCTCTCCTAACCTGTCCATCTCTTTGTCTCTCCCTACCTGTCCATCTCTTTCTGTCCATCTCTTTGTCTCTCCTTACCTGTCCATATCTTTGTCTCTCCTAACCTGTCCATCTCTTTGTCTCTCCCTACCTGTCCATCTCTTTCTGTCCATCTCTTTGTCTCCATACCTGTCCATATCTTTGTCTCTCCTAACCTGTCCATCTCTTTGTCTCTCCCTACCTGTCCATCTCTTTCTGTCCATCTCTTTGTCTCTCCATCTTTCTCTCCATCTCTCTCCATCTCTTATCTCCATCTCTTTCTGTCCATCTCTTTATCTCTTGTTCTCTCCATCTCTTATCTCCATCTCTTTCTCTCCATCTCTTTCTGTCCATCTCTTTATCTCTTTATCTCTCCATCTCTTATCTCCATCTCTTTCTTCCATCTCTTTCTGTCCATCTCTTTATCTCTTTGTCTTTATCTCTCCATCTCTTTCTCTACATGTCTTTACCTGTCCATCTCTTTGTCTCTCTAACCTGTCCATCTCTCCTTGTCCATCTCTCTGTCTCTTTACCTGTCCATCTCTTTGTCTCTCCTAACCTGTCCATCTCTTTGTCTCTCCTAACCTCTCCATCTCTTTGTCTCTCCTAACCTGTCCATCTCTTTGTCTCTCCCTACCTGTCCATCTCTTTGTCTCTCCTTACCTGTCCATCTCTTTGTCTCTCCTAACCTGTCCATCTCTTTGTCTCTCCTAACCTGTCCATCCTTTCTGTCCAACTCTTTGTCTCTCCTTACCTGTCCATATCTTTGTCTCTCCTTACCTGTCCATATCTTTGTCTCTCCTTACCTGTCCATCTCTTTGTCTCTCCTTACCTGTCCATATCTTTTGTCTCTCCTTACCTGTCCATATCTTTGTGTCTCTCCTTACCTGTCCATATCTTTGTGTCTCTCCTTACCTGTCCATCTCTTTGTCTCTCCTTACCTGTCCATCTCTTTGTCTCTCCTAACCTGTCCATCTCTTTGTCTCTCCTAACCTGTCCATCTTTGTCTCTCCATCTCTTTTTGTCTCTCCTTACCTGTCCATCTCTTTGTCTCTCCTTACCTGTCCATCCATCCTTTGTCTCTCCTAACCTGTCCATCTCTTTGTCTCTCCCTACCTGTCCATCTCTTTGTCTCTCCCTACCTGTCCATCTCTTTGTCTCTCCTTACCTGTCCATCTCTTTGTCTCTCCTTACCTGTCCATCTCTTTGTTTCTGTCCATCTCTTTCTGTCCATCTCTTTGTCTCTCCTTACCTGTCCACCTGTCCACCTGTCCATATCTTTGTCTCTCCTTACCTGTCCATCTCTTTGTCTCTCCTTACCTGTCCATCTCTTTCTGTCCATCTCTTTGTCTCTCCTTACCTGTCCATGTCTTTGTGTCTCTCCTTACCTGTCCATATCTTTGTCTCTCCTACCTGTCCATCTTTGTCTCTCCATCTCTTTGTCTCTCCTTACCTGTCCATCTCTCCTTACCTGTCCATATCTTTTGTCTCTCCTTACCTGTCCATCTTTTTGTCCATATCTTTGTCTCTCCTTACCTGTCCATCTCTTTGTCTCTCCTTACCTGTCCATATCTTTTGTCTCTCTACCTGTCCACCTGTCCATCCATCTCTTTGTCTCCTAACCTGTCCATCTCTTTGTCTCTTTACCTGTCCATCTCTTTGTCTCTCCCTACCTGTCCATCCCTTTGTCTCTCCTAACCTGTCCATCTCTTTTGTCTCTCCTAACCTGTCCATCTCTTTCTGTCCATCTTTGTCATATCTCTCCTAACCTGTCCATCTCTTTGTCTCTCCCTCCTTACCTGTCCATCTTTGTCTCTCTTTGTCTCTCCCTAACCTGTCCATCTCTTTGTCTCTCCCTACCTGTCCATCTCTTTGTCTCTCCTTACCTGTCCATCTCTTTGTCTCTCCTTACCTGTCCATCTCTTTCTGTCCATCTCTCTTAACCTGTCCATCTTTGTCTCTCCCTACCTGTCCATCTCTTTGTCTCTCCTTACCTGTCCATCTCTTTGTCTCTCCTAACCTGTCCATCTCTTTGTCTCTCCATCTGTTTGTCTCTCCATACCTTATCTCCATCTCTTACCTGTCCATCTCTTTGTGTCTCTCCTACCTGTCCATCTTTCTTTGTCTCTTAACCTGTCCATCTCTTTTGTCTCTCCACCTGTCCATCTCTTTGTGTCTCTCCTCTACCTGTCCATTACCTGTCCTCTTTGTCTCTCCATCTTTTTGTCTACCTGTCCATCTCTTTGTCTCTTCCTACCTGTCCATCTTTGTCTCTCCTACCTGTCCATACTCTGTCTCCATCTCTCCTACCTGTCCATCTCTTTGTCCATCTCTTTGTCTCTCCTTACCTGTCCATCCATCTTTTGTCTCTAACCTGTCCATATCTTTTGTCTCTCCTTACCTGTCCATCTTTTCTCTCCTAACCTGTCCATCTCTTTGTCTGTCCTAACCATCTCTTTGTCTCTCCTTACCTGTCCATCTCTTTGTCTCTCCCTACCTGTCCATCTCTTTGTCTCTCCTAACCTGTCCATCTCTTTGTCTCTCCTACCTGTCCATCTCTTTGTCTCTCCTTACCTGTCCATCTTTGTGTCTCTCCTTACCTGTCCATCTCTTTTCTCTCCTTACCTGTCATTTGTCTCTCCTTACCTGTCCATATCTTTGTCTCTCCTAACCTGTCCATCTCTTTGTCTCTCCTAACCTGTCCATACCTGTCCATCTCTTTGTCTCTCCTAACCTGTCCATCTCTTTGTCTCTCCTTAACCTGTCCATCTCTTTGTCTCTCCTAACCTGTCCATCTCTTTGTCTCTCCTAACCTGTCCATCTCTTTGTCTCTCCCTACCTGTCCATCTCTTTGTCTCTCCCTACCTGTCCATCTTTGTCTCTCCTAACCTGTCCATCTCTTTGTCTCTCTAACCTGTCCATCTCTTTGTCTCCCTACCTGTCCATCTCTTTCTGTCCATCTCTTTGTCTCTGTCCATATCTTTGTCTCTCCTAACCTGTCCATCTCTTTGTCTCTCCTACCTGTCCATCTCTTTGTCTCCATCCTTTGTACCTGTCCATATCTTTGTCTCTCCTAACCTGTCCATCTCTTTGTCTCTCCCTACCTGTCCATCTCTTTCTGTCCATCTCTTTGTTTGTCTTTCTCTCATCTCTTACCTGTCCATCTCTTTGTGTCCATCTCTTACCTGTCCATCATCTTTATCTCTCCTCTACCTGTCCATCTCTTTATCTCTTTATCTCTCCATCTCTTTGTCTCTCCCTACCTGTCCCATCTCTTGTTCTCTCCATCTCTTTCTCTACATGTCTTTATCTCTCCATCTCTTTCTCTACATGTCTTTACCTGTCCATCTCTTTGTCTCTCTAACCTGTCATCTTTTTGTCTCTCCTAACCTGTCCATTTCTGTCTCTCCTTACCTGTCCATCTCTCTCCTAACCTGTCCATCTCTTTGTCTCTCCTAACCTGTCCATATCTTTGTGTCTCCTAACCTGTCCATCTCTTTGTCTCCTACCTGTCCATCTCTTTGTCTCTCCTAACCTGTCCATCTCTTTGTCTCTCCTAACCTGTCCATCTCTTTGTCTCTCCTAACCTGTCCATATCTTTGTGTCTCTCTCTTACCTGTCCATATCTTTGTCTCTCCTTACCTGTCATATCTCTCTTACCTGTCCATCCTGTCCACCTGTCTTTTTGTCTCTCCTTACCTGTCCATATCTTTTGTCTCTCCTTACCTGTCCATATCTTTGTGTCTCTCCTTACCTGTCCATCTCTTTGTCTCTCCTTACCTGTCCATCTCTTTGTCTCTCCTAACCTGTCCATCTCTTTGTCTCTCCCTGTACCTGTCCATCTCTTTGTCTCTCCTACCTGTCCATCTCTTTGTCTCTCTACCTGTCCATCTCTTTGTCTCTCCTAACCTGTCCATCTCTTTGTCTCTCCTAACCTGTCCATCTCTTTGTCTCTCCCTACCTGTCCATCTTTGTCTCTCCTACCTGTCCATCTCTTTGTCTCTCCTTACCTGTCCATCTCTTTGTCTCTCCTTACCTGTCCATCTCTTTGTCTCTCCTACCTGTCCATCTCTTTCTGTCCATCTCTTTGTCTCTCTTACCTGTCCACATCGTTTGTCTCTCCTACCTGTCCATCTCTTTGTCTCTCCCTTACCTGTCCATCTCTTTCTGTCCATCTCTTTGTCTCTCCTTACCTGTCCATGTCTTTGTGTCTCTCCTTACCTGTCCATATCTTTGTCTCTCCCTACCTGTCCATCTCTTTTCTCTCCATCTCTTTGTCTCTCCTTACCTGTCCATCTGTTTGTCTCTCCTTACCTGTCCATATCTTTGTCTCTCCTAACCTGTCCATATCTTTGTCTCTCCTAACCTGTCCATATCTTTGTCTCTCCTTACCTGTCCATCTCTTTGTCTCTCCTAACCTGTCCATCTCTTTTGTCTCTCTTTGTCTCTCCTAACCTGTCCATCTTTGTCTCTCCCTACCTGTCCATCTCTTTGTCTCTCCCTACCTGTCCACCTTTGTCCATCTCTTTGTCTCTCCTAACCTGTCCATCTCTTTGTCCATCTCTTTGTCTCCTTACCTGTCCATATCTTTGTCTCTCCTAACCTGTCCATCTCTTTGTCTCTCCCTACCTGTCCATCTCTTTCTGTCCATCTCTTTGTCCATATCTTTGTCTCTCCTAACCTGTCCATCTCTTTGTCTCTCCCTCTGTCCATCTCTTTCTGTCCATCTCTTTGTCCTCCTTACCTGTCCATCTCTTTCTCTCCATCTCTTTGTCTCTCCTAACCTGTCCATCTCTTTCTCTCCATCTCTTTGTCTCTCCTAACCTGTCCATCTCTTTGTCTCTCCTAACCTGTCCATCTCTTTGTCTCTCCTAACCTGTCCATATCTTTGTCTCTCCTAACCTGTCCATCTCTTTGTCTCTCCTAACCTGTCCATCTCTTTGTGTCTCTCCTAACCTGTCCATCTCTTTGTCTCTCCCTACCTGTCCATCTCTTTGTCTCTCCTTACCTGTCCATATCTTTGTCTCTCCTAACCTGTCCATCTCTTTGTCTCTCCCTACCTGTCCATCTCTTTCTGTCCATCTCTTTGTCTCTCCTTACCTGTCCATCTCTTTCTCTCCATCTCTTTGTCTCTCCTAACCTGTCCATCTCTTTCTCTCCATCTCTTTGTCTCTCCTAACCTGTCCATCTCTTTGTCTCTCCTAACCTGTCCATCTCTTTGTCTCTCCTAACCTGTCCATATCTTTGTCTCCTAACCTGTCCATCTCTTTGTCTCTCCATCTTTGTCTCTTGTCATCTCTTTGTCTCCTAACCTGTCCATCTCTTTGTCTCTCCTAACATATCTGTACCTGTCCATCTCTTTCTGTCCATCTCTTTGTCTCTCCTTACCTGTCCATCTCTTTGTGTCTCTCCTAACCTGTCCATCTCTTTGTCTCTCCTAACCTGTCCATCTCTTTGTCTCTTCCTCCATTTGTCTGTCCATCTCTTTGTCTCTCCTAACCTGTCCATCTCTTTGTCTCTCCTAACCTGTCCATCTCTTTGTCTCTCCCTACCTGTCCATCTCTTTGTCTCTCATACCTGTCCATCTCTTTGTCTCTCCTAACCTGTCCATCTCTTGTCTCTCCTAACCTGTCCATCTCTTTGTCTCTCCCTACCTGTCCATCTCTTTCTGTCCATCTCTTTGTCTCTCCTTACCTGTCCATATCTTTGTCTCTCCTAACCTGTCCATCTCTTTGTCTCCCTACCTGTCCATCTCTTTCTGTCCATCTCTTTGTCTCTCCTTACCTGTCCATCTCTTTTCTCTAACCTGTCCATCTCTTTGTCTCTCCCTAACCTGTCCATCTCTTTCTGTCCATCTCTTTGTCTCTCCTTACCTGTCCATCCATCTCTTTGTCTCTCCTAACCTGTCCATCTCTTTCTCTCTCCTAACCTGTCCATCTCTTTGTCTCTCCTAACCTGTCCATCTCTTTGTCTCTCCTAACCTGTCCATCTCTTTGTCTCTCCTAACCTGTCCATCTCTTTGTCTCTCCTAACCTGTCCATCTCTTTGTCTCTCCTAACCTGTCCATCTCTTTCTCTCCATCTCTTTATCTCTCCATCTCTTATCTCCATCTCTTTCTCTCCATCTCTTTCTGTCCATCTCTTTATCTCTTTATCTCTCCATCTCTTATCTCCATCTCTTATCTCCATCTCTTTCTCTCCATCTCTTTCTGTCCATCTCTTTATCTCTTGTTCTCTCCATCTCTTTCTCTACATGTCTTTATCTCTCCATCTCTTTCTCTACATGTCTTTACCTGTCCATCTCTTTGTCTCTCCTAACCTGTCCATCTTTTTGTCTCTCCTAACCTGTCCATCTCTTTCTGTCTCTCCTTACCTGTCCATCTCTTTGTCTCTCCTTACCTGTCCATCTCTTTGTCTCTCCTAACCTGTCCATCTCTTTGTCTCTCCTAACCTCTCCATCTCTTTGTCTCTCCTAACCTGTCCATCTCTTTGTCTCTCCCTACCTGTCCATCTCTTTGTCTCTCCTTACCTGTCCATCTCTTTGTCTCTCCTAACCTGTCCATCTCTTTGTCTCTCCTAACCTGTCCATCTCTTTTGTCCAACTCTTTGTCTCTCCTTACCTGTCCATATCTTTGTCTCTCCTTACCTGTCCATATCTTTGTCTCTCCTTACCTGTCCATCTCTTTGTCTCTCCTTACCTGTCCATATCTTTGTGTCTCTCCTTACCTGTCCATATCTTTGTGTCTCTCCTTACCTGTCCATATCTTTGTCTCTCCTTACCTGTCCATCTCTTTGTCTCTCCTTACCTGTCCATCTCTTTGTCTCTCCTAACCTGTCCATCTCTTTGTCTCTCCTAACCTGTCCATCTCTTTGTCTCTCCATCTCTTTGTCTCTCCTTACCTGTCCATCTCTTTGTCTCTCCTTACCTGTCCATCTCTTTGTCTCTCCTAACCTGTCCATCTCTTTGTCTCTCCTAACCTGTCCATCTCTTTGTCTCTCCCTACCTGTCCATCTCTTTGTCTCTCCCTACCTGTCCATCTCTTTGTCTCTCCTTACCTGTCCATCTCTTTGTCTCTCCTTACCTGTCCATCTCTTTGTCTCTCCTTACCTGTCCATCTCTTTCTGTCCATCTCTTTGTCTCTCCTTACCTGTCCACATCGTTGTGTCTCTCCTTACCTGTCCATATCTTTGTCTCTCCTTACCTGTCCATCTCTTTGTCTCTCCTTACCTGTCCATCTCTTTCTGTCCATCTCTTTGTCTCTCCTTACCTGTCCATGTCTTTGTGTCTCTCCTTACCTGTCCATATCTTTGTCTCTCCCTACCTGTCCATCTCTTTGTCTCTCCATCTCTTTGTCTCTCCTTACCTGTCCATCTCTTTGTCTCTCCTTACCTGTCCATATCTTTGTGTCTCTCCTTACCTGTCCATATCTTTGTGTCTCTCCTTACCTGTCCATATCTTTGTCTCTCCTTACCTGTCCATATCTTTATCTCTCCTTACCTGTCCATCTCTTTGTCTCTCCTTACCTGTCCATATCTTTGTGTCTCTCCTTACCTGTCCATATCTTTGTGTCTCTCCTTACCTGTCCATATCTTTGTCTCTCCTAACCTGTCCATCTCTTTCTCTCCTTACCTGTCCATCTCTTTCTGTCCATCTCTTTGTCTCCTTACCTGTCCATCTCTTTGTCTCTCATTACCTGTCCATCTCTTTGTCTCTCCTAACCTGTCCATCTCTTTGTCTCTCCTTACCTGACCATCTCTTTCTGTCCATCTCTTTGTCTCTCCTTACTTGTCCATATCTTTGTGTCTCTCCTTACCTGTCCATCTCTTTCTGTCCATCTCTTTGTCTCTCCTTACCTGTCCATATCTTTGTGTCTCTCCTAACCTGTCCATCTCTTTGTCTCTCCTAACCTGTCCATCTCTTTGTCTATCCTTACCTGTCCATCTCTTTGTCTCTCCTAACCTGTCCATCTCTTTGTCTCTCCTTACCTGTCCATCTCTTTCTGTCCATCTCTTTGTCTCTCCTTACCTGTCCATGTCTTTGTGTCTCTCCTTACCTGTCCATATCTTTGTCTCTCCCTACCTGTCCATCTCTTTGTCTCTCCATCTCTTTGTCTCTCCTTACCTGTCCATCTCTTTGTCTCTCCTTACCTGTCCATATCTTTGTGTCTCTCCTTACCTGTCCATATCTTTGTGTCTCTCCTTACCTGTCCATATCTTTGTCTCTCCTTACCTGTCCATATCTTTGTCTCTCCTTACCTGTCCATCTCTTTGTCTCTCCTTACCTGTCCATATCTTTGTGTCTCTCCTTACCTGTCCATATCTTTGTGTCTCTCCTTACCTGTCCATATCTTTGTCTCTCCTAACCTGTCCATCTCTTTCTCTCCTTACCTGTCCATCTCTTTCTGTCCATCTCTTTGTCTCTCCTTACCTGTCCATCTCTTTGTCTCTCATTACCTGTCCATCTCTTTGTCTCTCCTAACCTGTCCATCTCTTTGTCTCTCCTTACCTGACCATCTCTTTCTGTCCATCTCTTTGTCTCTCCTTACCTGTCCATATCTTTGTGTCTCTCCTTACCTGTCCATCTCTTTCTGTCCATCTCTTTGTCTCTCCTTACCTGTCCATATCTTTGTGTCTCTCCTAACCTGTCCATCTCTTTGTCTCTCCTAACCTGTCCATCTCTTTGTCTCTCCTTACCTGTCCATCTCTTTGTCTCTCCTAACCTGTCCATCTCTTTGTCTCTCCTTACCTGTCCATCTCTTTGTATCTCCTAACCTGTCCATCTCTTTGTCTCTCCTAACCTGTCCATCTCTTTGTCTCTCCCTACCTGTCCATCTCTTTGTCTCTCCCTACCTGTCCATCCCTTTGTCTCTCCTAACCTGTCCATCTCTTTGTCTCTCCTAACCTGTCCATCTCTTTGTCTCTCCCTACCTGTCCATCTCTTTCTGTCCATCTCTTTGTCTCTCCTTACCTGTCCATATCTTTGTCTCTCCTAACCTGTCCATCTCTTTGTCTCTCCCTACCTGTCCATCTCTTTCTGTCCATCTCTTTGTCTCTCCTTACCTGTCCATATCTTTGTCTCTCCTAACCTGTCCATCTCTTTGTCTCTCCCTACCTGTCCATCTCTTTCTGTCCATCTCTTTGTCTCTCCATCTCTTTCTCTCCATCTCTTATCTCCATCTCTTATCTCCATCTCTTTCTGTCCATCTCTTTATCTCTTGTTCTCTCCATCTCTTATCTCCATCTCTTTCTCTCCATCTCTTTCTGTCCATCTCTTTATCTCTTTATCTCTCCATCTCTTATCTCCATCTCTTTCTCTCCATCTCTTTCTGTCCATCTCTTTATCTCTTGTTCTCTCCATCTCTTTCTCTACATGTCTTTATCTCTCCATCTCTTTCTCTACATGTCTTTACCTGTCCATCTCTTTGTCTCTCCTAACCTGTCCATCTTTTTGTCTCTCCTAACCTGTCCATCTCTTTCTGTCTCTCCTTACCTGTCCATCTCTTTGTCTCTCCTAACCTGTCCATCTCTTTGTCTCTCCTAACCTCTCCATCTCTTTGTCTCTCCTAACCTGTCCATCTCTTTGTCTCTCCCTACCTGTCCATCTCTTTGTCTCTCCTTACCTGTCCATCTCTTTGTCTCTCCTAACCTGTCCATCTCTTTGTCTCTCCTAACCTGTCCATCTCTTTCTGTCCAACTCTTTGTCTCTCCTTACCTGTCCATATCTTTGTCTCTCCTTACCTGTCCATATCTTTGTCTCTCCTTACCTGTCCATCTCTTTGTCTCTCCTTACCTGTCCATATCTTTGTGTCTCTCCTTACCTGTCCATATCTTTGTGTCTCTCCTTACCTGTCCATATCTTTGTGTCTCTCCTTACCTGTCCATCTCTTTGTCTCTCCTTACCTGTCCATCTCTTTGTCTCTCCTAACCTGTCCATCTCTTTGTCTCTCCTAACCTGTCCATCTCTTTGTCTCTCCATCTCTTTGTCTCTCCTTACCTGTCCATCTCTTTGTCTCTCCTTACCTGTCCATCTCTTTGTCTCTCCTAACCTGTCCATCTCTTTGTCTCTCCTAACCTGTCCATCTCTTTGTCTCTCCCTACCTGTCCATCTCTTTGTCTCTCCCTACCTGTCCATCTCTTTGTCTCTCCTTACCTGTCCATCTCTTTGTCTCTCCTTACCTGTCCATCTCTTTGTCTCTCCTTACCTGTCCATCTCTTTCTGTCCATCTCTTTGTCTCTCCTTACCTGTCCACATCGTTGTGTCTCTCCTTACCTGTCCATATCTTTGTCTCTCCTTACCTGTCCATCTCTTTGTCTCTCCTTACCTGTCCATCTCTTTCTGTCCATCTCTTTGTCTCTCCTTACCTGTCCATGTCTTTGTGTCTCTCCTTACCTGTCCATATCTTTGTCTCTCCCTACCTGTCCATCTCTTTGTCTCTCCATCTCTTTGTCTCTCCTTACCTGTCCATCTCTTTGTCTCTCCTTACCTGTCCATATCTTTGTGTCTCTCCTTACCTGTCCATATCTTTGTGTCTCTCCTTACCTGTCCATATCTTTGTCTCTCCTTACCTGTCCATATCTTTGTCTCTCCTTACCTGTCCATCTCTTTGTCTCTCCTTACCTGTCCATATCTTTGTGTCTCTCCTTACCTGTCCATATCTTTGTGTCTCTCCTTACCTGTCCATATCTTTGTCTCTCCTAACCTGTCCATCTCTTTCTCTCCTTACCTGTCCATCTCTTTCTGTCCATCTCTTTGTCTCTCCTTACCTGTCCATCTCTTTGTCTCTCATTACCTGTCCATCTCTTTGTCTCTCCTAACCTGTCCATCTCTTTGTCTCTCCTTACCTGACCATCTCTTTCTGTCCATCTCTTTGTCTCTCCTTACCTGTCCATATCTTTGTGTCTCTCCTTACCTGTCCATCTCTTTCTGTCCATCTCTTTGTCTCTCCTTACCTGTCCATATCTTTGTGTCTCTCCTAACCTGTCCATCTCTTTGTCTCTCCTAACCTGTCCATCTCTTTGTCTCTCCTTACCTGTCCATCTCTTTGTCTCTCCTAACCTATCCATCTCTTTGTCTCTCCTTACCTGTCCATCTCTTTCTGTCCATCTCTTTGTCTCTCCTTACCTGTCCATGTCTTTGTGTCTCTCCTTACCTGTCCATATCTTTGTCTCTCCCTACCTGTCCATCTCTTTGTCTCTCCATCTCTTTGTCTCTCCTTACCTGTCCATCTCTTTGTCTCTCCTTACCTGTCCATATCTTTGTGTCTCTCCTTACCTGTCCATATCTTTGTGTCTCTCCTTACCTGTCCATATCTTTGTCTCTCCTTACCTGTCCATATCTTTGTCTCTCCTTACCTGTCCATCTCTTTGTCTCTCCTTACCTGTCCATATCTTTGTGTCTCTCCTTACCTGTCCATATCTTTGTGTCTCTCCTTACCTGTCCATATCTTTGTCTCTCCTAACCTGTCCATCTCTTTCTCTCCTTACCTGTCCATCTCTTTCTGTCCATCTCTTTGTCTCTCCTTACCTGTCCATCTCTTTGTCTCTCATTACCTGTCCATCTCTTTGTCTCTCCTAACCTGTCCATCTCTTTGTCTCTCCTTACCTGACCATCTCTTTCTGTCCATCTCTTTGTCTCTCCTTACCTGTCCATATCTTTGTGTCTCTCCTTACCTGTCCATCTCTTTCTGTCCATCTCTTTGTCTCTCCTTACCTGTCCATATCTTTGTGTCTCTCCTAACCTGTCCATCTCTTTGTCTCTCCTAACCTGTCCATCTCTTTGTCTCTCCTTACCTGTCCATCTCTTTGTCTCTCCTAACCTATCCATCTCTTTGTCTCTCCTTACCTGTCCATCTCTTTCTGTCCATCTCTTTGTCTCTCCTTACCTGTCCATGTCTTTGTGTCTCTCCTTACCTGTCCATATCTTTGTCTCTCCCTACCTGTCCATCTCTTTGTCTCTCCATCTCTTTGTCTCTCCTTACCTGTCCATCTCTTTGTCTCTCCTTACCTGTCCATATCTTTGTGTCTCTCCTTACCTGTCCATATCTTTGTGTCTCTCCTTACCTGTCCATATCTTTGTCTCTCCTTACCTGTCCATATCTTTGTCTCTCCTTACCTGTCCATCTCTTTGTCTCTCCTTACCTGTCCATATCTTTGTGTCTCTCCTTACCTGTCCATATCTTTGTGTCTCTCCTTACCTGTCCATATCTTTGTCTCTCCTAACCTGTCCATCTCTTTCTCTCCTTACCTGTCCATCTCTTTCTGTCCATCTCTTTGTCTCTCCTTACCTGTCCATCTCTTTGTCTCTCATTACCTGTCCATCTCTTTGTCTCTCCTAACCTGTCCATCTCTTTGTCTCTCCTTACCTGACCATCTCTTTCTGTCCATCTCTTTGTCTCTCCTTACCTGTCCATATCTTTGTGTCTCTCCTTACCTGTCCATCTCTTTCTGTCCATCTCTTTGTCTCTCCTTACCTGTCCATATCTTTGTGTCTCTCTTAACCTGTCCATCTCTTTGTCTCTCCTAACCTGTCCATCTCTTTGTCTCTCCTTACCTGTCCATCTCTTTGTCTCTCCTAACCTGTCCATCTCTTTGTCTCTCCTTACCTGTCCATCTCTTTGTATCTCCTAACCTGTCCATCTCTTTGTCTCTCCTAACCTGTCCATCTCTTTGTCTCTCCCTACCTGTCCATCTCTTTGTCTCTCCCTACCTGTCCATCCCTTTGTCTCTCCTAACCTGTCCATCTCTTTGTCTCTCCTAACCTGTCCATCTCTTTGTCTCTCCCTACCTGTCCATCTCTTTCTGTCCATCTCTTTGTCTCTCCTTACCTGTCCATATCTTTGTCTCTCCTAACCTGTCCATCTCTTTGTCTCTCCCTACCTGTCCATCTCTTTCTGTCCATCTCTTTGTCTCTCCTTACCTGTCCATATCTTTGTCTCTCCTAACCTGTCCATCTCTTTGTCTCTCCCTACCTGTCCATCTCTTTCTGTCCATCTCTTTGTCTCTCCATCTCTTTCTCTCCATCTCTTATCTCCATCTCTTTCTGTCCATCTCTTTATCTCTTGTTCTCTCCATCTCTTATCTCCATCTCTTTCTCTCCATCTCTTTCTGTCCATCTCTTTATCTCTTTATCTCTCCATCTCTTATCTCCATCTCTTTCTGTCCATCTCTTTATCTCTTGTTCTCTCCATCTCTTTCTCTACATGTCTTTATCTCTCCATCTCTTTCTCTACATGTCTTTACCTGTCCATCTCTTTGTCTCTCCTAACCTGTCCATCTTTTTGTCTCTCCTAACCTGTCCATCTCTTTCTGTCTCTCCTTACCTGTCCATCTCTTTGTCTCTCCTAACCTGTCCATCTCTTTGTCTCTCCTAACCTCTCCATCTCTTTGTCTCTCCTAACCTGTCCATCTCTTTGTCTCTCCCTACCTGTCCATCTCTTTGTCTCTCCTTACCTGTCCATCTCTTTGTCTCTCCTAACCTGTCCATCTCTTTGTCTCTCCTAACCTGTCCATCTCTTTCTGTCCAACTCTTTGTCTCTCCTTACCTGTCCATATCTTTGTCTCTCCTTACCTGTCCATATCTTTGTCTCTCCTTACCTGTCCATCTCTTTGTCTCTCCTTACCTGTCCATATCTTTGTGTCTCTCCTTACCTGTCCATATCTTTGTGTCTCTCCTTACCTGTCCATATCTTTGTGTCTCTCCTTACCTGTCCATCTCTTTGTCTCTCCTTACCTGTCCATCTCTTTGTCTCTCCTAACCTGTCCATCTCTTTGTCTCTCCTAACCTGTCCATCTCTTTGTCTCTCCATCTCTTTGTCTCTCCTTACCTGTCCATCTCTTTGTCTCTCCTTACCTGTCCATCTCTTTGTCTCTCCTAACCTGTCCATCTCTTTGTCTCTCCTAACCTGTCCATCTCTTTGTCTCTCCCTACCTGTCCATCTCTTTGTCTCTCCCTACCTGTCCATCTCTTTGTCTCTCCTTACCTGTCCATCTCTTTGTCTCTCCTTACCTGTCCATCTCTTTGTCTCTCCTTACCTGTCCATCACTTTCTGTCCATCTCTTTGTCTCTCCTTACCTGTCCACATCGTTGTGTCTCTCCTTACCTGTCCATATCTTTGTCTCTCCTTACCTGTCCATCTCTTTGTCTCTCCTTACCTGTCCATCTCTTTCTGTCCATCTCTTTGTCTCTCCTTACCTGTCCATGTCTTTGTGTCTCTCCTTACCTGTCCATATCTTTGTCTCTCCCTACCTGTCCATCTCTTTGTCTCTCCATCTCTTTGTCTCTCCTTACCTGTCCATCTGTTTGTCTCTCCTTACCTGTCCATATCTTTGCGTCTCTCCTTACCTGTCCATATCTTTGTGTCTCTCCTTACCTGTCCATATCTTTGTCTCTCCTTACCTGTCCATATCTTTGTCTCTCCTTACCTGTCCATATCTTTGTGTCTCTCCTTACCTGTCCATCTCTTTGTATCTCCTAACCTGTCCATCTCTTTGTCTCTCCTAACCTGTCCATCTCTTTGTCTCTCCCTACCTGTCCATCTCTTTGTCTCTCCCTACCTGTCCATCCCTTTGTCTCTCCTAACCTGTCCATCTCTTTGTCTCTCCTAACCTGTCCATCTCTTTGTCTCTCCCTACCTGTCCATCTCTTTGTCTCTCCTTACCTGTCCATATCTTTGTCTCTCCTAACCTGTCCATCTCTTTGTCTCTCCCTACCTGTCCATCTCTTTCTGTCCATCTCTTTATCTCCTTGTTCTGTCCATCTCTTTAACCTGTCCATCTCTTTGTCTCTCCCTACCTGTCCATCTCTTTCTGTCCATCTCTTTGTCTCTCCTTACCTGTCCATCTCTTTCTCTCCATCTCTTTGTCTCTCCTAACCTGTCCATCTCTTTCTCTCCATCTCTTTGTCTCTCCTAACCTGTCCATCTCTTTGTCTCTCCTAACCTGTCCATCTCTTTGTCTCTCCTAACCTGTCCATCTCTTTGTCTCTCCTAACCTGTCCATCTCTTTGTCTCTCCTAACCTGTCCATCTCTTTGTCTCTCCTAACCTGTCCATCTCTTTGTCTCTCCTAACCTGTCCATCTCTTTGTCTCTCCTTACCTGTCCATATCTTTGTCTCTCCTAACCTGTCCATCTCTTTGTCTCTCCCTACCTGTCCATCTCTTTCTGTCCATCTCTTTGTCTCTCTTACCTGTCCATCTAACCTGTCCATCTCTTTGTCTCTCCTAACCTGTCCATCTCTTTCTCTCCATCTCTTTGTCTCTCCTAACCTGTCCATCTCTTTGTCTCTCCTAACCTGTCCATCTCTTTGTCTCTCCTAACCTGTCCATATCTTTGTCTCTCCTAACCTGTCCATCTCTTTGTCTCTCCTAACCTGTCCATCTCTTTGTCTCTCCTAACCTGTCCATCTCTTTGTCTCTCCTAACCTGTCCATCTTTGTCTCTCCTTACCTGTCCATATCTTTGTGTCTCTCCTTACCTGTCCATCTCTTTCTGTCCATCTCTTTGTCTCTCCTTACCTGTCCATATCTTTGTGTCTCTCCTAACCTGTCCATCTCTTTGTCTCTCCTAACCTGTCCATCTCTTTGTCTCTCCTTACCTGTCCATCTCTTTGTCTCTCCTAACCTGTCCATCTCTTTGTCTCTCCTTACCTGTCCATCTCTTTGTCTCTCCTAACCTGTCCATCTCTTTGTCTCTCCTAACCTGTCCATCTCTTTGTCTCTCCCTACCTGTCCATCTCTTTGTCTCTCCCTACCTGTCCATCTCTTTGTCTCTCCTAACCTGTCCATCTCTTTGTCTCTCCTAACCTGTCCATCTCTTTGTCTCTCCCTACCTGTCCATCTCTTTCTGTCCATCTCTTTGTCTCTCCTTACCTGTCCATATCTTTGTCTCTCCTAACCTGTCCATCTCTTTGTCTCTCCCTACCTGTCCATCTCTTTGTCTCTCCTTACCTGTCCATATCTTTGTCTCTCCTAACCTGTCCATCTCTTTGTCTCTCCCTACCTGTCCATCTCTTTCTGTCCATCTCTTTGTCTCTCCTTACCTGTCCATCTCTTTCTCTCCATCTCTTTGTCTCTCCTAACCTGTCCATCTCTTTCTCTCCATCTCTTTGTCTCTCCTAACCTGTCCATCTCTTTGTCTCTCCTAACCTGTCCATCTCTTTGTCTCTCCTAACCTGTCCATCTCTTTGTCTCTCCTAACCTGTCCATCTCTTTGTCTCTCCTAACCTGTCCATCTCTTTGTCTCTCCTAACCTGTCCATCTCTTTGTCTCTCCTAACCTGTCCATCTCTTTGTCTCTCCTAACCTGTCCATCTCTTTGTCTCTCCTTACCTGTCCATCTCTTTCTGTCCATCTCTTTGTCTCTCCATCCATCTCTTTGTCTCATTACCTGTCCATCTCTTTGTCTCTCCATCTTTGTCTCTCCTAACCTGTCCATCTCTTTGTCTCTCCTAACCTGTCCATCTCTTTGTCTCTCCATCTCTTTGTCTCTCCATATCTTTGTCTCTCCTAACCTGTCCATCTCTTTGTCTCTCCTAACCTGTCCATCTCTTTGTCTCTCCATCTCTTTGTCTCTCCATATCTTTGTCTCTCCTAACCTGTCCATCTCTGTCTGTCCATCTCTTTCTGTCTACTCCCTTATCTCTTTATCTGTCCATTTATTTATTTTTTATTTCACCTTTATTTAACCAGGTAGGCTAGTTGAGAACAAGTTCTCATTTACAACTGCGACCTGGCCAAGATAAAGCATAGCAGTGTGAACAGACAGCAACACAGAGTTACACATGGAGTAAACAACCTCTTCTGTTAATTGTATGCAGTTTTACAATGTTTTCTCATTTATTATTGGCTTTATAATCATTTCAAACTATGAGTCCTGTTGGATGTACCAAAAATAGATCATTTAACTGTAATCCTTTATCTGTTCATTAACTTTTTGTCAGAAATTACTAGACACATTCCATGTTCATGGCAAACAACTGTGGATATGTTTTTTGTTTTTGTTTTAAACACTGAAGATAATCTTTAAAAACCTGACCCTTAACCCTGTTTTACAAAATGAACTCAAACTATATCTTAACAGTATCATTGTAGTCTAATATTGATGTATATGTTAGAACATGCTAGTCATACATTTACATCCCAATAGGGCCTCTTTGAAACATTCTGAAACATTGTCACTTAGCAACTACACACTTCTATCTATAACAGCATTTTTACTGTGGAAATGTAAAGTTATTGATACGGCAAATGGCCCTTTAAAATGTTCCAATCATCCGTATTGAACGACCACTGACTGTGTACAATATGAAGACTTACTCATAGAGACACGTGCTTTGGATTTGTCAACTGGGAACTAGTCCTGAAATGGTGTTTAAAGAAGCTTAACGGTATCTTTCTAAGCTCAAGATGTGTTCAAAAATCTACTAATTACTGATCGTCTCATAGGGGATTTATTGCGGGAAATCGGACAGTTTAAAAGGACTGTATTTCTGGAGTGCATTAGTCCACAGCCAAAGCCTTTTGCATGCACACTGTACCTAGAGTGATAACACCTTGCAAAGGAGAAGTGTGGAGGTCAAAGCCTTGGGCTGTAGTACTTTGAAGTGGTATGGCGATTTTGGACCAGTAATTAGTAGATATTTGAACATATCTTGATCTTTGAAATAGATAGTTAAGCTACTTTGAACACAATTTCAGGAAGAGTTCCTGGTTGGCATATCCAAACCACATGTCTCTACAACTAATTATTCAGGGGTCATTCCATATGGATGAATGGAACATGGAACATGGAACATTTTGAGGGACCATTTGTCAAATCAATAACATGTTTTGACTTATATTCAATCAAATCAAATCAATTTATATAGCCCTTCGTACATCAGCTGATATCTCAAAGTGCTGTACAGAAACCCAGCCTAAAACCCCAAACAGCAAGTAATGCAGGTGTAGAAGCACAGTGGCTAGGAAACCTAGAGAGGAACCAGGCTATGTGGGGTGACCAGTCCTCTTCTGGCTGTGCCGGGTGGAGATTATAACAGAACATGGCCAAGATGTTCAAATGTTCATAAATGACCAGCATGGTCCAATAATAAATAAGGCAGAACAGTTGAAACTGGAGCAGCAGCACAGTCAGGTGGACTGGGGACCACAAGAAGTCATCATATCAGGTAGTCCTGAGGCATGGTCCGAGGGCTCAGGTCCTCCGAGAGAGAGAAAGAAAGAAAGAGAGAAAGAGAGAATTAGAGAGGGCACACTTAAATTGACACAGGACACCGAATAGGACAGGAGAAGTACTCCAGATATAACAAACTGACCCTAGCCCCCCGACACAAACTACTGCAGCATAAATACTGGAGGCTGAGACAGGAGGGGTCAGGAGACACTGTGGCCCCATCCGAGGACTTCCCCGGACAGGGACAAACAGGAAGGATATAACCCCACCCACTTTGCCAAAGCACAGCCCCCACACCACTAGAGGGATATCTTCAACCACCAACTTACCATCCTGAGACAAGGCCGAGTAAAGCCTACAAAGATCTCCGCCACGGCACAACCCAAGGGGAGGGGGGTGCCAACCAAATTACGTTTTTCTAACATTAATGGTTCACGTGGGATTTTCAAATAGACATGAATAAGTCACGTTACAAGGAAGCACTTTTGGTGAAAATGTTACAAGGAGGCCCTATAGAATTATATGGCCCATAGATCTCAAGAGAACGCAAAATGCAAGGAGGACTATAATTCTTCAAGTATCACAGAGCTCTTATCAAGTAGCAGAGAGGCCCTATCATGGTAGCAGAGAGGCCCTATCATGGTAGCAGAGGCCCTCTCTCTCTCTCTTGCTATCTCTCTCTCCTCTAACCCAATATGATAGCAGCTAATGAGAATGATTAGAGCTTGCTAATTCCTTTAGCTAAATCGCTGCTCTTCCCCCGTACATTTCACTCCTTCGCTCTCCCCTCAACTCACCAGCCACGGCTATGTAGGAGGCATCAAGGCTGGGCCGTGAATGACCATGTGTCCACCTGCCTATCCATCCACAAGAGCTGATATTTGGTTTTAAACTATCTGTGTGTGTGCGTGTGGTGTGTGTGGTGTGTGTGTGTGTGGTGTGGTGTGTGGTGTGTGCGTGGTGTGTGTGTGTGTGGTGTGTGGTGTGTGCGTGGTGTGTGTGCGTGGTGTGTGGTGTTGTGTGTGGTGTGGTGTGTGTGTGGTGTGTGTGGTGTGTGGTGTGTGGTGTGTGTGTGTGGTGTGTGTGTGTGGTGTGTGGTGTGTGCGTGGTGTGTGGTGTGTGCGTGGTGTGTGGTGTGTGTGCGTGGTGTGTGGTGTGTGCGTGGTGTGTGTGGTGTGGTGTGTGGTGTGTGTGTGTACACTAGTGTGATGACCACATACGTCCGCAACACAAATATCATCAATAATCAGCCAGGACCACCCCGTGATAGAAGCCAGTATTCGACGTCCATGTCTGAGGACATCAGGAGATGCCGTGAAAACCGAGCACTAAGGGTAACAGTGAGCTCTGTAGATTTCGGTTTTGCTAGGGTGTTGTGGATAGACTGGGATGGCAGATTGGTGTAAACATGTCTCTGATTACAAAGGTTATAAGTTTGAATCCAGCTATAAAACAAATATTTTTTTAAGCCTATCCCAAACCTTACCAGTTCAGAGTTAAACCTTAGCACGTTGAACGTTGACGTATGCAACAACCTCAAAATGGGATGTTTGAGAAACAGATGAACGTATAATTCTGACGTGAGACCGGGAGAGCGGGTTGTAGTTGTCAATAACATGCCTGTGTCTTAATGCAAAGCATCATTATAAGGGATACTAATAAACCAAAGTAATAAATATTGTAATATTTTTGTGTGTGTGTGTGTGTGTGTTTGAGGGCAAATTCTGATTGAACAACGAGGAAAGGAGAGTTGCTCCATGCAACTCCACTCTCCTCTCCTTCATGTGGCTCTACTGATAAAAGGTAATTAGGGCCATCATCAGCAATGGATACACACACACACAGAGAGATGATCAGGTCAGGACTTAGGCACTGTGTATGAGTGTTTGGTATTAGCCTAAATATTTTCAGCATTCTCTCTCTCTGTAATTCTTTTCCATTCCTTCTCTTTCTGTCTCCGCATCGACGCCTCTCCGTCTCCGCATCGACACCTCTCCGTCTCCGCATCGACACCTCTCCGTCTCCGCATCGACACCTCTCCGTCTCCGCATCGACACCTCTCCGTCTCCGCATCGACACCTCTCCGTCTCCGCATCGACACCTCTCCGTCTCCGCATCGACACCTCTCCGTCTCCGCATCGACACCTCTCCGTCTCCGCATCGACACCTCTCCGTCTCCGCATCGACACCTCTCCGTCTCCGCATCGACACCTCTCCGTCTCCGCATCGACACCTCTCCGTCTCCGCATCGACACCTCTCCGTCTCCGCATCGACACCTCTCCGTCTCCGCATCGACACCTCGCCGTCTCCGCATCGACACCTCTCCGTCTCCGCATCGACACCTCTCCGTCTCCGCATCGACACCTCTCCGTCTCCGCATCGACACCTCGCCGTCTCCGATCGACACCTCTCCGTCTCCGCATCGACACCTCTCCGTCTCCGCATCGACACCCTCCGCCGTCTCCGCATCGACACCTCTCCGTCTCCGCATCGACACCCTCCGTCTCCGCCGACACCTCCGTCTCCGATCGACCTCTCCGTCTCCGCATCGACACCTCTCCGTCTCCGCATCGACACCTCTCCGTCTCCGCATCGACACCTCTCCGTCTCCGCATCGACACCTCTCCGTCTCCGCATCGACACCTCTCCGTCTCCTCATCGACACCTCTCCGTCTCCGCATCGACACCTCTCCGTCTCCGCATCGACACCTCTCCGTCTCCGCATCGACACCTCTCCGCATCGACACCTCTCCGCATCGACACCTCTCCGCATCGACACCTCTCCGCATCGACACCTCTCCGCATCGACACCTCTCCCTCTTCCTCTCTGCATCGCCACCTCTCCCTCTTCCTCTCTGCATCGCCACCTCTCCCTCTTCCTCTCTGCATCGCCACCTCTCCCTCTTCCTCTCTGCATCGCCCCCTCTCCCTCTCTGCATCGCCACCTCTCCCTCTCTGCATCGCCACCTCTCCCTCTCTGCATCGCCACCTCTCCCTCTCTGCATCGCCACCTCTCCCTCTCTGCATCGCCACCTCTCCCTCTCTGCATCGCCACCTCTCCCTCTCTGCATCGCCACCTCTCCCTCTCTGCATCGCCACCTCTCCCTCTCTGCATCGCCACCTCTCCCTCTCTCCTCTCTGCCTCTCCCTCTCCCTCTCTGCATCGCCACCTCTCCCTCTCTGCATCGCCACCTCTCCCTCTCTGCATCGCCACCTCTCCCTCTCTGCATCGCCACCTCTCCCTCTCTGCATCGCCACCTCTCCCTCTCTCCTCGCCACCTCTCCCTCTCTCTGCATCGCCACCTCTCCCTCTCTGCATCGCCACCTCTCCCTCTTCCTCTCTGCATCGCCACCTCTCCCTCTTCCTCTCTGCATCGCCACCTCTCCCTCTTCCTCTCTGCATCGCCACCTCTCCCTCTTCCTCTCTGCATCGCCACCTCTCCCTCTCTGCATCGCCACCTCTCCCTCTCCGCATCGCCACCTCTCCCTCTCCGCATCGCCACCTCTCCCTCTTCCTCTCTGCATCGCCCCCTCTCCCTCTCTGCATCGCCACCTCTCCCTCTCTGCATCGCCACCTCTCCCTCTCTGCATCGCCACCTCTCCCTCTCTGCATCGCCACCTCTCCCTCTCTGCATCGCCACCTCTCCCTCTCTGCATCGCCACCTCTCCCTCTCTGCATCGCCACCTCTCCCTCTTCCTCCTGCATCACCACCTCTCCCTCCCTCTCTGCATCACCACCTCTCCCTCTTCCTCTCTGCATCACCACCTCTCCCTCTCCCTCTCTGCATCGCCACCTCTTCCTCTCTGCATCGCCACCTCTCCCTCTCTGCATCGCCACCTCTCCCTCTCTGCATCGCCACCTCTCCCTCTCTGCATCGCCACCTCTCCCTCTCTGCATCGCCATCGCCCCCTCTCCCTCTCTGCATCGCCACCTCTCCCTCTCTGCATCGCCACCTCTCCTCTCTGCCGCACCTCACCACCTCTCTGCATCGCCTCCCTCCCTCCTGCATCACCACCTCTCCCCCTCTCCGCATCACCACCTCCCCTCCCTCCGCATCACCACCTCTCCCTCCCTCTCCGCATCACCACCTCTCCCTCCCTCTCCGCATCACCACCTCCCTCTCCCTTTCCGCATCGCCACCTATCCCTCTCTGCATCGCCACCTCTCCCTCTCTGCATCGCCACCTCTCCCTCTCTGCATCGCCACCTCTCCCTCTCTGCATCGCCACCCCTCCCTCTCTGCATCGCCACCCCTCCCTCTCCGCATCGCCACCCCTCCCTCTCCGCATCGCCACCTCTCCCTCTCTGCATCGCCACCTCTCTAACTGCCAACTCTGTTTATCACATTTCCTCCCCCTTTGTCACCCCCTCCTCCTCTCCATTTCTTTCCCTTTCTCCTCCTCTCCATTTCTTTCCCTTTCTCCTCCTCTCCATTTCTTTCCCTTTCTCCTCCTCTCCATTTCTTTCCCTTTCTCCTCCTCTCCATTTCTTTCCCTTTCTCCTCCTCTCCATTTCTTTCCCTTTCTCCTCCTCTCCATTTCTTTCCCTTTCTCCTCCTCTCCATTTCTTTCCCTTTCTCCTCCTCTTTCTCCCTTCTTGCTCTTCTCTTCTTCCTCTCCCTCAATTTATTAGATATGTTTTTCTCTACCTTGCTCAAACATGCATAAATAAACACACACAAATGCAATACAGTAACAAAAACATTGTCATTTCCAAAATGCAGTCTTTTTGAACATTGGTGTTTTGTATGTAACACCTTCCAAACCCAACAGGAGAAAACCAGGAGAAAACAGTCAGATAAAGGGTTCTCTGTACAAAAAATAAACATTAAATTGGCTCATTCTTTCAAAACTCTAAACACAAAAAGACAAACACACGTACAAAATGTAAGCTAAGACATTAGGCTGCATCCTGCCTCCTATTTTGGTATGGCCACAGCACCTCATCTACATCACAAGCCATGTTCTCCCTGGCTAAACAGCACCACATCTACATCACAAGCCATGTTCTCCCTGGCTAAACAGCAACTCATCTACATCACAAGCCATGTTCTCCCTGGCTAAACAGCACCTCATCTACATCACAAGCCATGTTCTCCCTGGCTAAACAGCAACTCATCTACATCACAAGCCATGTTCTCCCTGGCTCAACAGCACCTCATCTACATCACAAGCCATGTTCTCCCTGGCTCAACAGCACCTCATCTACATCACAAGCCATGTTCTCCCTGGCTCAACAGCACCTCGTCTACATCACAAGCCATGTTCTCCCTGGCTAAATAGCACCTCATCTACAACACAAGCCATGTTCTCCCTGGCCACAGCACCTCATCTACATCACAAGCCATGTTCTCCCTGGGTAAACAGCACATCATCTACATCACAAGCCATGTTCTCCCTGGCTCAACAGCACCTCATCTACAACACAAGCCATGTTCTCCCTGGCTCAACAGCACCTCATCTACATCACAAGCCATCTTCTCCCTGGGTAAACAGCACCTCATCTACATCACAAGCCATGTTCTCCCTGGCTCAACAGCACCTCATCTACATCACAGGCCATGTTCTCCCTGGCTAAACAGCACCACATCTACATCACAAGGCCATGTTCTCCCTGGCTAAACAGCAGGGAAAGAATATTCTGGAGTGACAGATCCAGCCACCGAAAGCCCCCACATCAACTTCACCACATGCATCCTCCATTGCCTGGAGAAGAGACAGGCGTGGGAGGGGATGGCGGTCATACACCTTCCATCGCCATGCCGGAAAAAAACATTTCAAGCTTGTTTAGAAATGGGGTAAATGGTGGGAGTTATAGAACAATTCATTGTGGGTGGTCGATGAACCAGTTGCGGACCAGAGCAGCCCGGTGGAAACTCACGTTGTCCCAGATGACAACACACCTGGGCTGCTCTGGTCCACCCCTCTGCTCAGCTGGAAGGAGTAAGCCATGTAGTGTCCAGGAATGTGAAGAGAAGGTCGGTGTTGTAGGGACCACGGTTGGCATGGTGATAGAGGACACCTTGCTGGCTAACATCTGCATACATGGTGATATTCCCTCCACGCTGTCCAGGGACATTCACAATGGCACTGTGGCCAATAATGTTCTGTCCTCGTCCCCTTCTTTTGGCTCGGTTGAAGCCAAGCCTCATCAATGTAATTTCAGCGGCATCCAGCACCACGACTCTGAAACAGACAATAGACAAAAGACAATATGTGACATAGACCCAGAGCAGTCAATATGTTGAGGCACAATACACTGGATTACAGTACTGTGGTGTGTCTATACAGTGCTGATAGGATAGTAGATTCACAGTATAGTTACTTACTTGCACATATTCATAGTGCTGTTCTTTAACCCTCTCTGAGTTCAAATGACGCCCTGTACACCTGTTTCATCTGGCTTCGGTTGCGCTGTAACACACGGCCCAATGTAGACAAGCCCACCTGGTGAATGTCATTGAATATTTTGTTGGCTGCAATTATGTGGTTCAGGATTTCCCGTTGTCTAATGGTATTGTTTGCCACCATCATGTTCACCATTAGCCGGTCTCCTGTTCTGGTGTGAACGGTGTCATCCACCATGGCCTGGCCGTCTCTCAGTTCTGCAGAAGATCCACAAATAGGATATGATTGGTTACTGTAAGTGAAAATAATCTATTTTCTTTCTATGTGAAATGACATTACTGTAGCATTGGCCAACAATCACTGAGTAATATAGACCTACTGATATGTCAGACTACAGTATAATACAGTATACATACATAAAGAGCGTAGTGTAGATGGTAGGTAACTTACCGGTTCTCATTTCTTAATGTATGGATGATAGATGCAACCTTGTAGCGGCTCAGGTTGGGCTGAACTCTCTGCCCAGCCTCCCTCATACTCAATCCATAGTAGAGCACATGGTCTCACAATGTGGCCCTGATCTCATCTGAGACAACAGTCCTCGTCTCACTCCTTCACCTCTAGCTCTTGCTTCACCATTGACTTCAATTTTCCTCTAAAACAGGAGAGCTCATCTGTGGCCTTTTATAGTGTTAAAGCTCTGATTTCTAAGGGAACAATTCAGCAACTAGTGTTTATACCAGTGAGGAGAGGAGAGTTGAGATATGCAAGAAACACATTTATTTTTTTTCCTTTTTTACAAATATTTTATAAACAATACAAAACATACAAAGAAAAGACAACATTTTATACAAACATCAACTACATCACACTTGCCCAGGTGCGCGCACGCACACACACACTTCAGCCGCACACACACACACACACACACACACATCTCCAGCTCCAGCATCACTTTCAGCCACATGGCCTGAATCTTGAACCATTTTGTTCCTCTCCGTAGCCCACACACTTTCAATATTAAAATAATAAATCATTAGATTTTTTCCATTGTGTTAATGATGGCGATTGATTTCCATTATTTGGTATACATTTTTTCAAGATGAGCCCATTGGGTATCTCATTACAACCCCCACATGCCATGTCTTGGAATATGCAGACAGACGGATTAAAAATTATGTTTACATTGTAATACTTCTGACAGACAACATTCTAGCTCCGCCCACAACTTCAGGATTTGATAGTGTTCCTAGAAAGCATGGATTATGGAGTCTTCATTAGTTGTACACTTAAGACATGAGTCTGCCGTTGTGCTATAGAATTTGTGAATTTAGTCTCTTGGATAATGAATTCTATACATTAGCTGATACTGGAATAAACACATTTCCAATACACACTTTTACAAATATAACAACGCCACCAAATGATATTAAAAGCCTGTAGTGTTGTCTTGCCACAGTAGAGCAGGACAATGTCTCCCCCTGCTGTCTGTCTGCTTGAATTGCACTCCTGAACTCTTCTAACACTGATATATATATATATATATATATATATATATATATATATATATATATATATATATATATATACATATATATATATACACATATATACACATATTCAAACATCCTATGAATGAGATGTAAAAACAATGTAAAAACAAAAAACAAAGAGCCCACAGAAAGAAAAAAAAAAGATTTTTGAACATGAGTGAACCAAGGCACATTTGGTGGCAACAAGCCTGGTAGACGAGGCTAAAGAAGACACCCAGGTTAACACTCAAAATGAACAAAAACATATATACTTTTTTATTTTTTACACTACAGCCAGTCTTCAGAACAGCCTTAGAAGGAGGCTAAACATCACAGCCACATGCCCAGCCAGTTTCAGAACAGCCTTAGGAGGCTAAACATCACAGCCACATGCCCAGCCAGTCTTCAGAACAGCCTTAGAAGGAGGCTAAACATCACAGCCACATGCCCAGCCAGTCTTCAGAACAGCCTTAGGAGGCTAAACATCACAGCCACATGCCCAGCCAGTCTTCATAACAGCCTTAGGAGGCTAAACATCACAGCCACATGCCCAGCCAGTCTTCAGAACAGCCTTAGGAGGCTAAACATCACAGCCACATGCCCAGCCAGTCTTCAGAACAGCCTTAGAAGGAGGCTAAACATCACAGCCACATGCCCAGCCAGTCTTCAGAACAGCCTTAGGAGGAGGCTAAACATCACAGCCACATGCCCAGCCAGTCTTCAGAACAGCCTTAGAAGGAGGCTAAACATCACAGCCACATGCCCAGCCAGTCTTCAGAACAGCCTTAGGAGGCTAAACATCACAGCCACATGCCCAGCCAGTCTTCAGAACAGCCTTAGGAGGCTAAACATCACAGCCACATGCCCAGCCAGTCTTCAGAACAGCCTTAGGAGGCTAAACATCACAGCCACATGCCCAGCCAGTCTTCAGAACAGCCTTAGGAGGCTAAACATCACAGCCACATGCCCAGCCAGTCTTCAGAACAGCCTTAGGAGGAGGCTAAACATCACAGCCACATGCCCAGCCAGTCTTCAGAACAGCCTTAGAAGGAGGCTTATATATTCTCATGTGTGTGTTCTGCTGTAGCCTACATTGATTTATTTTAATTCAAGTTATATCCCGAAACTGATTCTTGATATGAGTGCTCATATGGCACAGGTGTTACATTGATGTTCTTGAAAAGGTGTTCTGACATAAAATGTGATATCAGGTGTTCTTGTAAACCTCACAGCTGAGTATGTCTGCATATGGCAGGCAGGTGTTCTGCATATGGCAGGCAGGTGTTCTGCATATGGCAGGTGTTCTGGCAGGTGTTCTGCATATGGCAGGCAGGTGTTCTGCATATGGCAGGCAGGTGTTCTGCATATGGCAGGCAGGTGTTCTGCATATGGCAGGCAGGTGTTCTGCATATGGCAGGCAGGTGTTCTGCATATGGCAGGCAGGTGTTCTGCATATGGCAGGCAGGTGTTGGCAGGCAGGTGTTCTGCATATGGCAGGCAGGTGTTCTGCATATGGCAGGCAGGTGTTCTGCATATGGCAGGTGTTCTGCATATGGCAGGTGTTCTGCATATGGCAGGTGTTCTGCATATGGCAGGTGTTCTGCATATGGCAGGTGTTCTGCATATGGCTGCATATGGCAGGTGTTCTGCATATGGCAGGCAGGTGTTCTGCATATGGCAGGCAGGTGTTCTGCATATAGCAGGCAGGTGTTCTGCATATAGCAGGTGTTCTGCATATGGCAGGCAGGTGTTCTGCATATGGCAGGCAGGTGTTCTGCATATGGCAGGCAGGTGTTCTGCATATATGGCAGGCAGGTGTTCTGCATATGGCAGGCAGGTGTTCTGCATATGGCAGGCAGGTGTTCTGCATATGGCAGGCAGGTGTTCTGCATATGGCAGGCAGGTGTTCTGCATATGGCAGGCAGGTGTTCTGCATATGGCAGGCAGGTGTTCTGCATATGGCAGGTGTTCAAGGTGTTCTGCATATGGTTCAGGCAGGTGTTCTGCATATGGCAGGTGGCAGGTGTTCTGCATATAGGTGTTCTGCAGGTGTTCTGCATATGGCAGGTGTTCTGCATATGGCAGGTGTTCTGCATATGGCAGGTGTTCTGCATATGGCAGGCAGGTGTTCTGCATATGGCAGGCAGGTGTTCTGCATATGGCAGGCAGGTGTTCTGCATATGGCAGGCAGGTGTTCTGCATATGGCAGGCAGGTGTTCTGCATATGGCAGGTGTTCTGCATATGGCAGGTGTTCTGCATATGGCAGGTGTTCTGCATATGGCAGGTGTTCTGCATATGGCAGGTGTTCTGCATATGGCAGGTGTTCTGCATATGGCAGGTGTTCTGCATATGGCAGGTGTTCTGCATATGGCAGGCAGGTGTTCTGCATATGGCAGGCAGGTGTTCTGCATATGGCAGGCAGGTGTTCTGCATATGGCAGGTGTTCTGCATATGGCAGGCAGGTGTTCTGCATATGGCAGGTGTTCTGCATATGGCAGGCAGGTGTTCTGCATATGGCAGGTGTTCTGCATATGGCAGGTGTTCTGCATATGGCAGGCAGGTGTTCTGCAGTGTCGTCTAAAAATGCTGCTGTACATTGATGTCTAGAAAATGGAGCTATAAGAAATTCAGACTTGTGTAAAGCCCTGCAGCTATACTCAAGCATGTGGGCATACTGCAGTGACGTCTATAATGTTTTGAGTTAATCAGCACCTTGGAGAGTGCTGTCCGTGTCACCACCATAGACGGTAGGCTACTTGGAGAGTGCTGTCCGTCTCACCACCATAGACGGTAGGCTACTTGGAGAGTGCTGTCCGTCTCACCACCATAGACGGTAGGCTACTTGGAGAGTGCTGTCCGTGTCACCACCATAGACTGAAGGCTACTGGGCTGTTATGTTGTGATGGACACTTTTTCCCCTCAATGTGTTCCGATATCTCAGAGATCAGACCCTGGATAGACCCCCCCCCCTATCCCACTCATTGTGTGTTCCGGATGGATACACTTTCTGGCTGTGGGAATGGTTGTTCATGCCGTGAAACTGCAGGAGCAAACCAGCTGGGTACAGGAATATACATAATTTTTTTACATGGTATCCTGATTGCATAGAGTTTGATTTTTGAAATCAGCCTAAATTTAACTTCATAGTTGCTTTGTTCTTTTTGAGTGCTAATCAGGCACATTTCTGGGGTACAGCTCTAGTCAGGGAAAGGTCACCAGAAATCAGGGATGTCTGGTCACCTTCCGCGCCTACCCAAAACTCGTGATTTGTTGGGAGAGTTGCCTGTCTGAAAAGGACCCTCTCCAAACTGGCCACGGAAATCAGACATGATTCCCAGATCTAGTGCCATTGCCCTCGGTCTGGGATTTCACCGTCATTCTAAAGCCCTAGTTATTTTTTTATGAAGATTGATTTATTTCATCTGATTAATGATTCATTTACATCTGCCCCTCATTTTAAGGTCAACGCTTACATGAACTGAACCATTTTAATGGTGAAACTATTCATTTTTACATAATTTTTTTCAAAGGAAACAAACATCTAATTGTCCAAGACAAGACCATCTCATCATTAAATATCGTAACGTTCGTCATTGGGAGAAAGAGAGAAGGACCAAGGTGCAGCGTGGAAAGTGTTCATCTTGTTTTAATAAAAAATACTGAATAAAACGACAAAACTAACAGTCCTGAACGGTGAAACAAAACACAGAACAGAAAATAAAACACGAAACACAGGTGGTTAAAGGCTACCTAAGTATGATTCTCTGAGACAACTAACGACACCTGCCTCTGATTGAGAACCATACCAGGCCAAACACAAAACACAACATAGAAAACAGAACATAGACAACCCACCGAACTCACGCCCTGACCATACTAAAACAAAGACAAATCAAAGGAACTAAGGTCAGAATGTGACAAATATAGTATCTCTGGTTGAGGAAGGATCACATAATTCCACCCAGGTCATCAAGAGGGCTAAGCTAATGGGCTTGTTGGACAGAGCAGCTGACAGAGCATGCGACTGCCAACTGGCTGATCTACAAATCACCTTACATCATTATTTGTAGATCAGTCAGCCACAATTTACCCATGATACATCACAGTTTTGATGCTCAAACATTTAAACTCATTAAAGACACACCCTCGTCCACTTACCCTCGCCTTATGCCCTTGGGGAATCCCCGTCACCATCTTGGAGGTCCAAATGATGAGCCAAGCAAGAGAAGTTTGCAACGTAAGCCCCTCGGCCCGAGTTTAGTCGGCTTTGCGAGTGTACAATTATGTTCACTCCGGGGCCTGAAACTCACCCATGATTAAATTTGCACGGATTGGCAGTAAGGATGCGTTCAGTTTGTTTACCAACTCATAGAAGTCGTAGAAGAAGAAAATGGACTGCTTCTAAATGGCCATGGCCTCAACACAGTGTGCTCACAAACACCATAATCTGACAGATGAATTTAGAATAAAGAAGAAGAAGAATTAATTAACGAGGAAGGTATCTTGGAAGCGTAGATAAAATTTTGATTTTGTAAAGCAAAGTTTGAAAATAAATTCTACACATTTTTTCATTGAACTGAGAGAACATTTTGCAGTTTTGAAGCAAATTTCAATCAATTCTACACAGTTTGGCATGGAGCTAAGAGACCGTTTTGCAGTTTTAAAGCTAATTTCCAGTAATTCTATGCATTTTGCCATGGCTAATGCTGTGTTCCTCTGCTCAAACATTAGAACAAAATCAATGGCTTATATTTTTATTTTGTATTATTAAAATTATTATTTATTATTATTGATTGTTAGTTCTCAAAGATGGTATTATTACAAAATATATTTTCTGCATGCTTTCTATCTGGTTATAGTTGTTCATGTTAACACAAACTGTTTTTCCATCCTGAAAATGACCACTTAGACGACCATGCCGAAGAATCTTCTACACAGAGAAAACCCTGTAATGGGCTCCAATGACTAATTTCCTCCTTAGTTCGAGTTTTTGGCAATGAAGCCATTTAACACACAAAAGTATGTGGACACCTGCTCGTTGAATATCTCCTTCCATTTGACTACTTAAAAATGGTGGAAGCATGGAGGGAACCCTGAATGGCGCTGCCGTTGCTACAATGGCTTTTTGGCCACTAGAGCTATCTAGCATTCTCTATGACTAGAACATAACTTTAGCACACAGGTGAAACAGGTATACCTTTATACAGATGGTCCCTCCCTATTGGAGCTCTGCTCCCTGACCCTGACAGACCACAACTCTATACATCAGGTTAGTGCCTGGTCTTTCATCAATAACTAGGGTATGGGCAGGGCATCACTAAATTGATCACTAACGTTTTGAAGCCGAGCCATTTGCTCGTGCTCTGCTGCGCAGTACAGTCATGTCTGACTAAGATCATAACATGGTGTCAGAAGTGCTTCAACATTGTCAGAGTTAACAGGAGAGATTATTTCACAGACAATAATAACGCTCCTTGAGTTGTCGGGTGTTCACAGTGACGAAACGTAGCTAGCTAACAGTTAACTGCTCTCCTAAGTCCATCATTGAGTAGCCCAAGACAAAGCCATTGCTACGCATACTCACCTCATTAACATCAGGACAGAATTCCATTGGCCACACATCATTTTCAAGCAGTCTTGCCCCGCTACTGGTTGGACAATGTCAGACACAACGACCACGATGCCAGAGAAATAAATGTAATTTCATGTATAAAATGTCAACTTAATAATAATGAACTTTATTTGTATAGCGCTTTTCAATACAAGTATTAAAAGGGCTTCACATCATAATAATTGTAAAAACTGTTCACAGATCAGGGGATGCTAACGTGTCGCTGTTAGGGTGGGCACCAACAACACGCTCAGTTGTCTTGAACATCATTCTTTTGTTGTGGCAGTTCTCAGAGATGAGGAAGACTCAAGAGCTTAAATATAGTTAGCTCTTGAGTCTTTAAAACTCTAGCGTCAATGTCATCACCTCGGGCGAAAGTCTAATTAGCATATTAAAACATTCCTGATAAAAATCTGTCTGTTTAAGCTATCGAAATCTGTCTGTTTAAGCTATAGAAATCTGTTTATGCTATAGAAATCTGTTGTTTATGCTATCGAAATCTGTTGTTTATGCTATCGAAATCTGTTGTTTATGCTATCGAAATCTGTTGTTTATGCTATCGAAATCTGTTGTTTATGCTATCGAAATCTGTTGATTATGCTATCGAAATCTGTTGTTTATGCTATCGAAATCTGTCTGTTTATGCTATCGAAATCTGTCTGTTTATGCTATCGAAATCTGTTGTTTATGCAATAGAAATCTGTCTGTTTAAGCTATAGAAATCTGTCTGTTTAAGCTATAGAAATCTGTCTGTTTAAGCTATAGATATCTATGTGGGTTTTGCATGGGCTGCATCTCATGGGTTCTCCCTGACCTCTGCCTTGTTCTTGATGACAGAGGAGAAGCGGACGAGTTTTATCTCCTTGGTATCCCGTCCTCTAGCGTCGTCCCACACATATTCAGGTGACAGCAGCTTGGTGGGCTTATTCTTCACCAGGTACCAGTTCAGGTGACTCTCCTCCTGCCACACAACCTCAACACCCACAGACTTATCCACCTAGAGGGGGGGGAGAAGGGCGGGTGGAGAGGAGGAGGAAGGAGGGAGGGAGGGGTGGATATAGGGGGAGAGAGTGAGTGACTGCATGCCTGCCTGCATGCGTGCATATGTCTGTGCGTACTTCTCGGAATGCATGCCTTTCTGTCTGCATGACTGTGTTGAGTGTGTGTTTTGCCTGCCTGAGTGCATGAGTGCCTACCTCCAGGTTCTCCCTGCACGTCTTGGTCAGCCTATGAACATCCTCCAGCACTCCTCCGAATATGTTGGCCTGGTAGTAGAAGTCTCCCTGGTCCTGAGGTACAGAGGCTGTGGACACGGCCCGCCGCTCGTAGGGGTACTGGCTCCGGGGTACATGTAGAACCTGCAAGATACAAGACCATTTTGTATTGTTACTTTATTTAACCAGGAACATACCCTTACTGAGGTCACGGTAAAACTTTCTTTGGATAGTCTGTAGAACATCTACAAATGTACAATCAGTAACATTTAAAATAACTATCTACTAACCCTAACCTTGATCTTAGCCCTTACCCTCACCCTAAACATAACCCTTACCCTAGCCTCAACCCTTGCTTAGCAACAGATTTGTTGATACTTTGACCATCTGTAGAGCATCAACAGATCGGAAATCTTGTTGCCACTCCGTGTCGCCTTTTCCAGACAAAGAATCGATTTCAAACTGCCTCTGAGTGATGAGCCCAGCCTAGGGGACTGTATATTAAAAGGGACAGTCTAGCGAATTCAGCAATTGTGGTTCTATCTAGCTGTGGAATTCCCAGCTGGATTTAGAGCTCTCAACATGAAAAAAAAATTGAAATAATTTAGTAGACTTGAAAACACAACCACAATTCTCGTGGTCACAGGGACGAAAGCTGAAGTTGTAAGGAGTCTGCAGACATACAAATGGTGTTTCTGCGTCGCTCAGAGGACTCTGGGTAGAAAATGCTCTGTCGTCAGTTATATGAAATGGGGACTAATTTGTACTGTTACTAAATATGATCATATTTGTTTTATAGTTATCAGAATGATCTGAAGGGTTGTCCACATATGTTTGTATCTACAGTTATCAGAATGATCTGAAGGGTTGTCCACATATGTTTGTATCTACAGTTATCAGAATGATCTGAAGGGTTGTCCACATATGTTTGTATCTACAGTTATCAGAATGATCTGAAGGGTTGTCCACATATGTTTGTATCTACAGTTATAAGAATGATCTGAAGGGTTGTCCACATATGTTTGTATATACAGTTATCAGAATGATCTGAAGGGTTGTCCACATATGTTTGTATCTACAGTTATCAGAATGATCTGAAGGGTTGTCCACATATGTTTGTATCTACAGTTATCAGAATGATCTGAAGGGTTGTCCACATATGTTTGTATCTACAGTTATCAGAATGATCTGAAGGGTTGTCCACATATGTTTGTATCTACAGTTATAAGAATGATCTGAAGGGTTGTCCACATATGTTTGTATCTACAGTTATCAGAATGATCTGAAGGGTTGTCCACATATGTTTGTATATAAAGTGCATTCGGGAATGATTCAGACCCCTTCCCTTTTTACACATTTTGTTACGTTACAGGGATTTTTTTTTTACTTTTTTCCTCTTTAAGTAACTATTAAGTGTTTAAGTAAGTATTAACAGGTGTAGACGCTGGCCCTTTTAAGTAAGTAAGTAAGTAAGTATTACCAGGGGTGGATGCTGGCCCTTTAAGTAAGTAGGTAAGTATTACAAGGGGTGGATGCTGGCCCTTTAAGTAAATAAGTAAGTATTACCAGGGGTGGATGCTGGCCCTTTAAGTAAGTAAGTAAGTATTAACAGGGGTGGATGCTGGCCCTTTAAGTAAGTAGGTAAGTAAGTAAGTATTACCAGGGGTGGATGCTGGCCCTTTAAGTAAGTAGGTAAGTAAGTAAGTATTACCAGGGGTGGACGCTGGCCCTTTAAGTAAGTAGGTAAGTAAGTAAGTATTACCAGGGGTGGACGCTGGCCCTTTAAGTAAGTAGGTAAGTAAGTAAGTATTAACAGGGGTGGACGCTGACCCTTTAAGTAAGTAAGTATTACCAGGGGTGGATGCTGGCCCTTTAAGTAAGTATTACCAGGGGTGGATGCTGGCCCTTTAAGTAAGTAAGTAAGTAAGTAAGTATTACCAGGGGTGGATGGTGGCCCTTTAAGTAAGTATTACCAGGGGTGGATGCTGGCCCTTTAAGTAAGTAAGTAAGTAAGTAAGTATTACCAGGGGTGGATGCTGGCCCTTTAAGTAAGTAAGTAAGTAAGTATTACCAGGGGTGGATGCTGGCCCTTTAAGTAAGTAAGTAAGTAAGTAAGTAAGTAAGTAAGTAAGTAAGTAAGTAAGTAAGTATTACCAGGGGTGGATGGCGGCCACCAGTCTCCCCAGCACCTCAGACCCCACACGGCCATGGAACCTCATGTCTACATCCAGGCAGAAGATGTAGTGCGCCTCCCGGTGGATGTGATCCTCAATGGCAGTCTGCTTCCAAGTAGATGGTTGGTGGATGTTCAGTAGAACTTCAAGCAATCAATCAAAGTTGATTGTCCTCAGATGTAAATTTGGTTTTCAGGCAGGGTTAAAATGATTTAAAAAATACACAGTCCATACAATCTACTGTCAACAATATTTAAACTAACTGGTATGCACTAACCCTATAGGCATAACCTCTTAACTGTAACCCTAGAGATATGTTGTCTATTATCAACAGTTGATATTTTGTTGCTAGTTGGGACATCTGTAGGGAGCTACTAATACTTCTACATTTTCACAGTTAGTCATTTAATGCCAAGTTAAATAAAGGTTCGAATTTTTAATAAAATAAACTTTAGCGGACGCTCTTATCCAGATCAACTTACAGAAGCAATTAGGGTTGTGTGCCTTGCTCAAAGGCACAGACAGATTTTTAATGTAGTCGGCTTGGGGATTCAAACCAGTGACCTTTCAGTTACTGGCCCAACACTTTTAAACGGTAGGCTACCTGCCGCCACATTATTATTATTATTATTATTATTAACTACTACTAATAATAATAATAAACTCATAATGTAGTAATAATATGAATAAAGTGTGACCTGGATGAGCTCCATGCGGCGGAGGGATATCTCCTGCCAGCGGTCGAACTTCGGCACTCTCACGATGCTGAGCAGCCTGCCGACACCAAGAGTCATGTTGCTAGGCACATCGCCGGGCAGGTCGGTGAACACGTAGTAGTGCACATCCAGCCCCACCTGGAATCACATTTCACTTCGATTGAAAGGGATGGAATTTGTAATGAGTTGAGTTACATTTAGTACATTTAATTGAATCTGGACCAATGAATAACATCACACGGGCAGGAGGATCTAATCCTACATCATCTTTATCTATACACACACAGACACAACCATTCAAAAGTTTGTGGTCACTTAGAAATGTCCTTGTTTTTAAAAGAAAATCAAGTTTGCCTTAAAATAATATCAAATTGATCAGAAATACATTGTAAACATTGTTAATGTTGTAAATGACTATTGTTGCTGGAAACGGCAGATTTTTTCAAATGGAATACAGTGGGGAGAACTATTTGATACACTGACGATTTTGCAGGTTTTCCTACTTACAAAGCATGTAGAGGTCTTTATGCTGGATGTCATAAGGTGAATGCACCAATTTGTAAGTCGCTCTGGATAAGAGCGTCTGCTAAATGACTTAAATGTAAATGTAAATGTCTGTAATTTTAATCATAGGTACACTTCAACTGTGAGACGGAATCTAAAACAAAAATCCAGAAAATCACATTGTATGATTTTTAAGTCATTAATTTGCATTTTATTGCATTACATAAGTATTTGATCACCTACCAACCAGTAAGAATTCCATCTCTCACAGACCTGTTAGTTTCTTTCAGAATCCCTCCTGTTCTCCACTCATTACCTGTATTAACTGCACTTGTTTGAACTCATTACCTGTATAAAAAGACACCTGTCCACACACTCAATCAAACAGACTCCAACCTCTCCACAATGGCTAAGACCAGAGGGCTGTGTAAGGACATCAGGGATAAAATTGTAGACCTGCACAAGGCTGATGATGGGCTACAGGACAATAGGCAAGCAGCTTGGCAAGAAGGCAACAACTGTTGCATGGAAGTGGAAAGATAATTATCTGGGGATGATTTTATAGAAAATCTTTGGAGGGAGCTGAAAGTCCGTATTGCCCAGCGACAGCCCCGAAACCTGAAGGATCTGGAGAAGGTCTGTATGGAGGAGTGGGCCAAAATCCCTGCTGCAGAGTGTGCAAACCTGGTCAAGAACTACAGGAAACGTATGAGCTCTGTTCCAAATATTAAGTTCTACATAGGCCCATTATCAGCAGCCATCACTCCTGTGTTCCAATGGCATGTTGTGTTAGCTAATCCAAGTTTATCATTTTAAAAAGGCTAATTGGTCATTAGAAAACCCTTTTGCAATTATGTTAGCACTGCTGAAAACTGTTGTGGTAATTAAATAAGCAATAAAACTGTCCTTCGTAAGACCAGTTGAGTAACATTGCAAATGGGCTCTAACCAGAATAGAAAGTGGGAGGTACAACTGAGCAAGAGGACAAGTAAATTAGTGTCTAGTTTGAGAAAAAAAGACACCTCACAAGTCCTCAAATTGCAGCTTCATTAAATAGTACCCGCAAAACATCAGTCTCAACGTCAACAGTGAAGAGGCAACTCCGGGATGCTGGCCTTCTAGGCAGAGGAAGTGACTTATTTTGCTTGTCTTTCTTTTTATTAGCCAGTCTGAGATACGGCTTTTTCTTTGCAACTCTGCTGTTCTGCGAAGGGAGTAGTACACAGCGCTGTACGAGATCTTCAGTTTCTTGGCAATTTCTCGCATGGAATAGCCATCATAGACTGACGAGTTTCAGAAAAAAGGCCTTTCTTGCCATTCTGAGCCTGTAATCGAACCCATAAATGCTGATGCTCCAGAACCTCAACTAGTACGAGGATAGTGAGAGGACAACAGTCTGGAGAAAGCGATAAAATCACCTCAAAATTATTTGAGCTCCATCAGTCCAATGTGAGGCAAATCATTTACAAATGGAAAGCATTTAACATGACAGTAACTCGGCCTAGAAGTGGACGCCCTTCTAAAATATCCCCAAGTGACACAAAAACAATGAGAAATCAGGTAAAAGGCAACCCAAACATAACATCTCCCTTGCTGCATCTCAGGTAACTGTGCATCATTCAACAATAAGAAGAACACCGAATCCAAATGCCATTCATGGGAGTGGTGCTAGGAAGAAGCCTGAAGGTTTGTGAAAGTCATTCTCTGGACTGACGAGTCCAAAATTAACCTTTTTGTTCACAATCAACACCACCATGTTTGGCGACAACCCAACACTGTCTACCACCAAAATAACCTAATCCCAACAGTCAAGCATGGTGCTGGGAATGTCAAGATCTGGAACTGCTTTTCCTCCTCTGGACCTGTACGACAATGAATTCCGAGGTATACCAGGAGATTCTTGAACAGACCGTCAGGCCATCAGTCAAGGAGCTAAAGCTGGGCCGAAAATGGGTCTCACAAACAAAACAGCGACACAAAGCATTCAAGCAAATCTACCAAAGAATGTGTTTTGGATGTGTTTCAGGTGCTTCTACACCTGCATTGCTTGCTGTTTGGGGTTTTAGGCTGGGTTTCTGTACAGCACTTTGAGATATCAGCTGATGTACGAAGGGCTATATAAATACATTTGATTTGATTTGACCTAAATTCAATCAAGATGCTGTGGCAGGACCTGAAGCGGGCAGTTCATGGCAGACACCCCTCGAACCGAACTCAATTGGCTGAATTCTGTAATCTCTGAAAACAGATGCCAGAGACTGATTACTAGCTATAGGAGATGTTTCCTCCAAGTTGTCGCTGCTAATGGAGGTGCCACAAGCTTATGACTGAAGGGGTTCATGTTTTTTTCACCCATCAAATCTGAGTTTCTGTTAAATAAACCACTTTTGTTAAACAAACATTTAAATGATCTGTCATTTACTTGGAATGTTATTACAAATTGGGGATTAGATAAGGATTTTACGTTTATTTACATTTTTTATAGCTAAATAATGACCAGCCCTGCAGTGTTCACATACATTCAAGCAGCACTGTGTGTGTAATATATATACACACACAGTGGGGAGAACAAGTATTTGATACACTGCCGATTTTGCAGGTTTTCCTACTTACAAAGCATATAGAGGTCTGTAATTTTATCATAGGCACACTTACATTTACATTTACATTTAAGTCATTTAGCAGACGCTCTTATCCAGAGCGACTTACAAATTGGTGCATTCACCTTATGACATCCAGTGGGTCAGTCACTTAACAATAGTGCATCTAAAACTTAGGGGGGGTGGGGTGAGAGGGATTACTTAACCTATCCTAGGTATTCCTTAAAGAGGTGGGGTTTCAGGTGTCTCCGGAAGGTGGTGATTGACTCCGCTGTCCTGGCGTCGTGAGGGAGTTTGTTCCACCATTGGGGGGCCAGGGCAGCGAACAGTTTTGACTGGGCTGAGCGGGAGCTGTACTTCCTCAGTGGTAGGGAGGCGAGCAGGCCAGAGGTGGATGAACGCAGTGCCTTTGTTTGGGTGTAGGGCCTGATCAGAGCCTGGAGGTACTGAGGTGCCGTTCCCCTCACAGCTCCGTAGGCAAGCACCATGGTCTTGTAGCGGATGCGAGCTTCAACTGGAAGCCAGTGGAGAGAACGGAGGAGCGGGGTGACGTGAGAGAACTTGGGAAGGTTGAACACCAGACGGGCTGCGGCGTTCTGGATGAGTTGAAGGGGTTTAATGGCACAGGCAGGGAGCCCAGCCAACAGCGAGTTGCAGTAATCCAGACGGGAGATGACAAGTGCCTGGATTAGGACCTGCGCCGCTTCCTGTGTGAGGCAGGGTCGTACTCTGCGGATGTTGTAGAGCATGAACCTACAGGAACGGGCCACCGCCTTGATGTTAGTTGAGAACGACAGGGTGTTGTCCAGGATCACGCCAAGGTTCTTGGCGCTCTGGGAGGAGGACACAATGGAGTTGTCGACCGTGATGGCGAGATCATGGAACGGGCAGTCCTTCCCCGGGAGGAAGAGCAGCTCCGTCTTGCCGAGGTTCAGCTTGAGGTGGTGATCCGTCATCCACACTGATATGTCTGCCAGACATGCAGAGATGCGATTCGCCACCTGGTCATCAGAAGGGGGAAAGGAGAAGATTAATTGTGTGTCATCTGCATAGCAATGATAAGAGAGACCATGTGAGGTTATGACAGAGCCAAGTGACTTGGTGTATAGCGAGAATAGGAGAGGGCCAAGAACAGAGCCCTGGGGGACACCAGTGGTGAGAGCGCGTGGTGAGGAGACAGATTCTCGCCACGCCACCTGGTAGGAGCGACCTGTCAGGTAGGACGCAATCCAAGCGTGGGCCGCGCCGGAGATGCCCAACTCGGAGAGGGTGGAGAGGAGGATCTGATGGTTCACAGTATCGAAGGCAGCCGATAGATCTAGAAGGATGAGAGCAGAGGAGAGAGAGTTAGCTTTAGCAGTGCGGAGCGCCTCCGTGATACAGAGGAGAGCAGTCTCAGTTGAATGACTAGTCTTGAAACCTGACTGATTTGGATCAAGAAGGTCATTCAGAGAGAGATAGCGGGAGAGCTGGCCAAGGACGGCACGTTCAAGAGTTTTGGAGAGAAAAGAAAGAAGGGATACTGGTCTGTAATTGTTGACATCGGAGGGATCGAGTGTAGGTTTTTTCAGAAGGGGTGCAACTCTCGCTCTCTTGAAGACGGAAGGGACGTAGCCAACGGTCAGGGATGAGTTGATGAGCGAGGTGAGGTAAGGGAGAAGGTCTCCGGAAATGGTCTGGAGAAGAGAGGAGGGGATAGGGTCAAGCGGGCAGGTTGTTGGGCGGCCGGCCGTCACAAGACGCGAGATTTCATCTGGAGAGAGAGGGGAGAAAGAGGTCAGAGCACAGGGTAGGGCAGTGTGAGCAGAACCAGCGGTGTCGTTTGACTTAGCAAACGAGGATCGGATGTCGTCGACCTTCTTTTCAAAATGGTTGACGAAGTCATCTGCAGAGAGGGAGGAGGGGGGGAGGGGGCGGAGGATTCAGGAGGGAGGAGAAGGTGGCAAAGAGCTTCCTAGGGTTAGAGGCAGATGCTTGGAATTTAGCGTGGTAGAAAGTGGCTTTAGCAGCAGAGACAGAGGAGGAAAATGTAGAGAGGAGGGAGTGAAAGGATGCCAGGTCCGCAGGGAGGCGAGTTTTCCTCCATTTCCGCTCGGCTGCCCGGAGCCCTGTTCTGTGAGCTCGCAATGAGTCATCGAGCCACGGAGCGGGAGGGGAGGACCGAGCCGGCCTGGAGGATAGGGGACATAGAGAGTCAAGGGATGCAGAGAGGGAGGAGAGGATGGTTGAGGAGGCAGAATCAGGAGATAGGTGGGAGAAGGTTTGAGCGGAGGGAAGAGATGATAGGATGGAAGAGGAGAGAGTAGCGGGGGAGAGAGAGCGAAGGTTGGGACGGCGCGATACCATCCGAGTAGGGGCAGTGTGGGAGGTGTTGGATGAGAGCGAGAGGGAAAAGGATACAAGGCAGTGGTCGGAGACTTGGAGGGGAGTTGCAGTGAGGTTAGTGGAAGAACAGCATCTAGTAAAGATGAGGTCGAGCGTATTGCCTGCCTTGTGAGTAGGGGGGAAGGTGAGAGGGTGAGGTCAAAAGAGGAGAGGAGTGGAAAGAAGGAGGCAGAGAGGAAAGAGTCAAAGGTAGACGTGGGGAGGTTAAAGTCGCCCAGAACTGTGAGAGGTGAGCCGTCCTCAGGAAAGGAGCTTATCAAGGCATCAAGCTCATTGATGAACTCTCCGAGGGAACCTGGAGGGCGATAAATGATAAGGATGTTAAGCTTGAAAGGGCTAGTAACTGTGACAGCATGGAATTCAAAGGAGGCGATAGACAGATGGGTAAGGGGAGAAAGAGAGAATGACCACTTGGGAGAGATGAGGATCCCGGTGCCACCACCCCGCTGACCAGACGCTCTCGGGGTGTGCGAGAACACGTGGGCGGACGAAGAGAGAGCAGTAGGAGTAGCAGTGTTGTCTGTGGTGATCCATGTTTCCGTCAGTGCCAAGAAGTCGAGGGACTGGAGGGAGGCATAGGCTGAGATGAACTCTGCCTTGTTGACCGCAGATTGGCAGTTCCAGAGGCTACCGGAGACCTGGAACTCCACGTGGGTCGTGCGCGCTGGGACCACCAGAGTAGGGTGGCCGCGGCCACGCGGTGAGGAGCGTTTGTATGGTCTGTGCAGAGAGGAGAGAACAGGGATAAACAGACACTGTGAGAGACGGAATCTAAAAAAATCCTTAAAATCTGTGTGATTTTTAAGTAATTAATTTACATTTTATTGCATGACATAAGTATTTGATACATCAGAAAAGCATAACTTAATATTTGGTACAGAGATCATATGTTTCCTGTAGTTCCTGACCAGGTTTCCACACACTGCAGCAGGGATTTTGGCCCACTCCTCCATACAGACCTTCTCCAGATCCGTCAGGTTTCGGGCATGTCGCTGGGCAATACAGACTTTCAGCTCCCTCCAAAGATTTTCTTTTGGGTTCAGGTCTGGAGACTGGCTAGGCCACTCCAGGACCTTGAGATGCTTCTTATGGAGCCACTCCTTAGTTGCCCTAGCTGTGTGTTTTGGGTAGTTGTCATGCTGGAAGACCCAGCCACAACCCATCTTCAATGCTCTTACTGAGGGAAGGAGGTTGTTGGCCAAGATCTCGCAATACATGGCCCCATCCATCCTCCCCTCAATACGGTGCAGTCGTCCTGTCCCCTTTGCAGAAATTCATCCCCAAAGAATGATGTTTCCACCTCCATGCTTCACGGTTGGGATGGTGCTCTTGGGGTTGTACTCATCCTTCTTCTTCCTCCAAACACAGCGAGTGGAGTTTAGACCAAAAAGCTCTATTTTTGTCTCATCAGACCACATGACCTTCTCCCATTCCTCCTCTGGATCATCCAGATGGACATTGGCAAACTTCAGACGGGCCTAGAAATGCGCCTGCTTGAGCAGGGCGACCTTGCGAGCGCTGCAGGATTTTAATCCATGACGGTGTAGAGTGTTACTAATGGTTTTCTTTGAGACTGTGGTCCCAGCTCTCTTCAGGTCATTGACCAGGTCCTGCTGTGTAGTTCTGGGCTGATCCCTCACCTTCCTCATGATCATTGATGCCCCACAAGGTCAGATCTTGCATGGAGCCCCAGACAGAGGGTGATTGACCGTCAACTTAACATTCTTACATTTTCTAATAATTGCGCCAACAGTTGTTGCCTTCTCACCAAGCTGCTTGCCTATTGTCCTGTAGCCAATCCCAGCCTTGTGCAGGTCTATAATTTTATCCCTGATGTCCTTACACAGCCCTCTGGTCTTAGCCATTGTGGAGAGGTTGGAGTCTGTTTGATTGAGTGTGTGGACAGGTGTCTTTTTATACAGGTAATGAGTTCAAACAGGTGCAGTTAATACAGGTAATGAGTGGAGAACAGGAGGGCTTCTGAAAGAAACTAACAGGTCTGTGAGAGCCGAAATTCTTACTGGTTGGTAGGTGATCAAATACTTATGTCATGCAATAAAATGCGAATTAATTACTTAAATCATACAATGTGATTTTCTGAATTTTTGTTTTAGATTCCGTCTCTCACGGTTGAAGTGTACCTATGATGAAAATTACAGACCTCTACATGCTTTGTAAGTAGGAAAACCTGCAAAATCGGCAGTGTATCAACTACTTGTTCTCCCCACTGTATAAACACACACACACACACACACACATTGTTATCCCTGGACCTTCTTTATATTATACCAGTCAATCCATTTGATAGATAGTTCTGGATTCTCACCATGAAGTGCTTCTCAGATGACTCCAAGAAGTCACGGAGAAAACGAGTGTATCTGTAAGGAAGAATAGAGATGAAAAACATACAGTGCCAGTCAAAGGTTTGGACACACCTACTCTTTATTTGTACTATTTTCTACATTGTAGAATAATAGTGAAGACATCAAAACTATAAAATAACACATATGGAATCATGTAGTAACCAAAAACATTCCCAGGACATCGACATATCTGATATTGGCAGAAAGCTTAAATTCTTGTTAAATCTATCTGCACTGTCCAATATACAGTAGCTATTACAGTGAAAGAATACCATGCTATTGTTTGAGGAAAGTGCCATAAGGTGAATGCACCAATTTGTAAGTCGCTCTGGATAAGAGCGTCTGCTAAATGACTTAAATGTAAATGTTTGAGGAAAGTGCACACTAATGAACTTGAAAAGTTATTAATAAACCAATTATGCACATTTGGGCAGTCTTGATACAACAATGTGAACAGAAATACAATGGTTCATTTGATCAGTCTAAAACTTTGCACACACACTGCTGCCATCTAGTGGCCCAAATCTAAATTGCGCCTGGGCTGGAATAATACATTATGGCCTTTTTCTTGCATTTCAAAAATGATGGTGCAAAAAAATATATATTAAAATAAGTTGTATTATCTTTTACCATATCTAATGTGTTATATTCTCCTACATTCATTTCACATTTCCACAAACTTCAAAGTGTTTCCTGTAAAATGGTATCAACATATCCCTATTTCAGGTCCTGAGCTACAGGCAGTTAGATTTGGATGTCAATTCAGGTAAAAATTGAAAAAAGGTACGGATCCTTAGACATGAAGGTTTGTCAATCCGTAAAATGTAAAGAACTTTGAAAGTTTCTTCAAGTGCAGTCACAAAAACCATCAAACGCTATTATGAAACTGGCTCTCATGAGGACCGCCACAGGAAAATGAAGACCCAGAGTTCTCTGCTGCAGAGGATAAGTTCATTCGAGTTACCAGCCTCAGAAATTGCAGCCAAAATAAATGCTTCACAGAGTTCAAGAAACAGACACATCAACATCAACTGTTCAGAGGAAACTGCGTGAATCAGGCCTTCATGGTCGAATTGCTGCAAGAAAACCACTACTAAAGGACACCATTAAGAAGAAGAGACTTGCTTGGGTCAAGAAACACGAACAATGGACGTTAGACCAGGGGAAATCTGCCCTTTGATCTGATGAGTCCAAACTTTAGGCTTTAGGTTCCAACCGCCGTGTCTTCGTGAGATGCAGAGTAGGTGAACGAATGATCTCTGCATATGTGGTTCCCAATGTGAAGCTTGGAGGAAGTGTGATGGTGTGGGGGTGCTTGTTGGTGACACTGTCAGGGATTTATTTAGAATGCAAGGCACACTTAACCAGCATGACTACCACAGCATTCTGCAACGATACGCCATCCCATCTGGTAAGCACTTACTGGGACTGTCATTTGTTTTTCAACAGGACAATGACCTTCCAGGCTGTGTAAGGGCAATTTGATTGAGAAGGAGAGTGATTGAGTGCTGCATCAGATGACCTGGCCTCCACAATCACCCAACCTCAACCCAAAATCAGATGGTTCGGGATGAGTTGGACCACAGAGTGAAGGAAAAGCAGCCAACAAGTGCTCAGCATATGTGGGAACTCCTTCAAGACTGTTGGAAAAGTATTCCTCATGAAACGGTCATCAAGGCAAAGGGTGGCTACTTTGAAGAATGTAAAATATTACACATTTGGATTTGTTTAACCCTTTTTTTGTTAATACATGATTCCACGTGTTATTTCATAGTTTTGATGTTGTCACTATTATTCTACAATATAGAAAACAGTACAAATAAAGAAAAACCCTTGAATGAGTAAGGCTATCCTAACTTTTGACTGGTACTGTACATCTATGTGAAATGACAGAACTAAAATTACTATATCTTCAATGATATATTTTTAAAAAATAGACAGAGAAAACAATTAGGTGAAACATTCAGGTTGTCAATAATAAATCATGTGAAACGTTCAGGTAGGACAAGCAAGCGTGCCTGCAGGGGGAAATGTGTGTGTATGTAAAAAACACAGCTAGAGACAGACTGCATTCTTGTGACATGAGGTGGCCTTATTCGGAAATATGAATTCCATGTTGAGTTGTAGTGTGTGTCCCAAACATTAACCTATTCTCTATATAGGACTCAGGTCAAAAGTAATGCACTACATAAGGAATAAGATGCCAGTTGAGACACAATCATAATCCCCACTTGCGAACAGTTTGAAAAATGCAGACAGGCAACATAAATGAGGCTATGATGTAGATAACATCAACCAAAGATATTAACACATGAGGTGAATGCATGTGGAGAGGTGCATGGTGAATGCATGTGGGGAGGTGCATGGTGAATGCATGTGGGGAGGTGCATGGTGAATGCATGTGGGGAGGTGCATGGTGAATGCATGTGGGGAGGTGCATGGTGAATGCATGTGGGGGGGATGGTGAATGCATGTGAATGCATGGTGAATGCATGTGGGGGAGGTGCATGGTGAATGCATGTGGATGTGGGGAGGTGCATGGTGAATGCATGGCATGGTGAATGCATGTGGAGAGGTGCATGGTGAATGCATGGGGAGGTGCATGGTGAATGCATGGGGAGGTGCATGGTGAATGCATGTGGGGAGGTGCATGGTGAATGCATGTGGGGAGGTGCATGGTGAATGCATGTGGGGAGGTGCATGGTGAATGCATGTGGGGAGGTGCATGGTGAATGCATGTGGGGAGGTGCATGGTGAATGCATGTGGGGAGGTGCATGGTGAATGCATGTGGAGAGGTGCATGGTGAATGCATGTGGGGAGGTGCATGGTGAATGCATGTGGGGAGGTGCATGGTGAATGCATGTGGGGAGGTGCATGGTGAATGCATGGTGAATGCATGGTGAATGCATGTGGGGAGGTGCATGGTGAATGCATGTGGATAGAGGTGCATGGTGAATGGTGAATGCATGGTGAATGTGGGGAGGTGCATGGTGAATGCATGTGGAGAGGTGCATGGTGAATGCATGTGGGGAGGTGCATGGTGAATGCATGTGGGGAGGTGCATGGTGAATGCATGTGGGGAGGTGCATGGTGAATGCATGTGAATGCATGTGGGGAGGTGCATGGTGAATGCATGTGGGGAGGTGCATGGTGAATGCATGTGGGGAGGTGCATGGTGAATGCATGTGGGGAGGTGCATGGTGAATGCATGTGGAGAGGTGCATGGTGAATGCATGTGGGGAGAGGTGCATGGTGAATGAATGCATGGTGAATGCATGTGGGGAGGTGCATGGTGAATGCATGTGGATAGATGCATGGTGAACACTTGTGGATAGATGCATGGTGAACACTTGTGGATAGATGCATGGTGAACACTTGTGGAGAGCTGCATGGTGAACACTTGTGGATGGGTGCATGCTTGTGTTAGTGGCAGCAGTCTTGACATTTCTTGTAGGTGATACATACACACATAGGAAGTCTTGTAAACATTGCCTTGGCAACAGGTTTCTACACATGGAATCTGTGACTTACTTCCCTACAGCAAACACAGTGGTAGCAATGGTGAGGTTGTGGGACCTGAAGGCCTCGTCTATGACCAGGGGGTCGAAGGTCCCCTCCCAGACTATAGGAGCCAGCCATGGGGTTACAGTCAGCACGTCAGTCCTCCTGAATAGTAGTAATAATAATAATAATAATAAGTAGTAATAACAGTAATAATAACTAGAATATTACATTTCCTGAAGAAACTGTGTGCTTACTACCTTGTTTTAAAGTATTTATGGATTTGCAATAAGTTATAGTAGTGGTAGTGACTGCAGTAGAAATGATAGTTGAAAAAGTAGGTTAATGAAAATGATTGATTGATTGGTTGGTTGATAAGAAATTATAGCCTGAACATGTGAAAGTTGGTTTGGTGTCTAGCTTCCCAGTTTAAGAGTGACGATTATTGATGGTGGGTTTATATGCTAATTTACACACATTTAAATAGTTATAATTATATAGTTTTTAAAATGTTGAAATGGCAGCAGTAGCATTCAAAATATCTACCACTGTGTTCTTATGTTTAGCATTGAATCCATGAAATGACATGATCATTTATGAAAATGTACATTGTTTATAATATTTAAAGGTTAGGATAGCCTGGATATTTTAAAAAGTTTGTGTTGTAGCTTAAATGGCCAAGGAGCATTTTAAATGGTTATATTTGAAAAGGTATAGATAGATGGAACGCCTGAACAGCTCAAGAGTTACCATTACCAGCGGGTTATTGAATGCAAATCTGAAGTTTGTTTGGAGCTTTTGGAGGTAGAAAAATCTCATCTTGATGTTTAGGTGGAGACTGGTTGAGTTAGATTGTATGGACAAAAACAAATTGCCAGTTTCCCAGCTTCAGATAATAACACATTCTTGAACAGGAACGGATGTCGCATTATCAACAGCCCCGGCCTGTTCACCCCGCTATCATCCAGAAGGAGAGGTCAGTACAGATGCATCAAAGCTGGGACCGAGAGACTGGCAAGGCCATCAGACTGTTAAATAGCCATCACTAGTCGGCATCCATCCAGTACCCTGCCCTGAACAAAGTCACTGTCACTAGCCGGCTACCACCCAGTTACTAAACACTGCACCTTAGAACAGGGTTCCACAACTCGTGGCCCATGGGCCGAATTTGGCCCACAGGTTCTGACAAAAATAAATAAATCAATATATTATTTTTTACTTTCATTGTTGGACATAAAATACCGTAAAAAAAACAACAGAAAATCAACTCAAAGTGATTTTAATTTAAGAAATCTGATCCCAGGTATTCCCATGCTTTAAACCTGTTGGGGCTAGGGGGCACAAGGAGGAACACCCCCTCCCATTCAGCTGAAAAAAATATTATTTCAAAATATTTAACTTTCACACATTAACAAGTCCAATACAGCAAAACATCTTATTAATCTACCCATTGTGTCTGATTAAAATGTTTTACAGCGAAAACAACATGTATTTATGTTAGATGACCACCAAATTCAAAATCACACAGCGATTTCTCACAGTCACAAAAGCATAAATATAGATAAAATGAATCACTAACCTTTGATTATCTCCATCAGATGACACTCATAGGACATCATGTTATACATGTATTGTGTGTTTTGTTCGATAATGTGCATATATATATAAATAAATCTCAGTTTATATATATGTATGTAAACTGAGATTTATATATATATATAAATCTCAGTTTACATTGGCGCATTACATGTAGTAATGTTTTGAATCCAAAACATCCGGTGATTTATACTCATAAACATTGATAAAAGATGCAAGTGTTATTCACAGAATTAAAGATAAACGTATCCTCTATGCAAGCGCTGTGTCAGATTTTATTTTTTTTATTACAGAAAAAGAAGCGTCAACAGAAGCTACAAAAAAACACTATAAATATTCACTTACCTTTGAATATCTTCATCAGAAGGCAGTTCAAGGAATCCCAGTTCGACAATAAATTACTGATTTGTTCCATAAAGCCCACCATTTAGCCATTTGTTAGCTTGTTCAGGACAGCATTCAATCCTCAAAAAGCACGAGCAATTCCTCCAGACAAACTCAAAGTTCCGTTACAGGTCGTAGAAACAAGTCAAATGATGTATGCAATCCATATTGAGGATGTTTTAAACATTAATCAGCAATAAGATTCCAACCGGAGAACTTCATTGTCTGAAGAAACACATTGGAACGCAAGACTCTCTCGTGACCGCGCGCAATGAGACCGAGGCTTTCTGCCAGACCGCCCACTCAAAGAGCTATGAGCCCCTCCTTTATAGTAGAATCATACAACCAGAATCTAAAGACGGTGACATCTTGTGGAAGCCCTAGGAAGTGCATGCTCATCCATATCTAAGATGGACATCAAATGGCACTGTTTTCAAAATTGAGTTCTCACTTCCTGTTTGGATTTCTTCCCAGGTTTTTGTCTGGCATGAGTTCTGTTATACTCAGACATAATTCAAACAGTTTTAGAAACTTCAGTGTTTTCTATCCACTAGTAATAATAATATGCATATATTCCCATCTGGGAAAGAGTAGGAGGCAGTTTACTCTGGGCACGCCTTTCATCCAAAAGTGAAAATGCTGCCCCCTAGCCCCAACAGGTTTTAATAGAGAGACACGTGATTGTATAGAAATGTAAGCAAGGTTTGAAATTGTGTTTTAGTCAAACATGATATCTGCTTGGGCTTATTGTGGTCAATTTGCAGTCTACACATGATTTATTCCTCAGAAATCTACACACAATACCATATAATGACAAAGCAAAAACATTGTTTTTTTTGCAAATGTATAAAAAAATAAAACAGAAATATGTCATTTACATAATTATTCAGACCCTTGGCTATAAGACTCGAAATTGAGCTCAGGTGCATGCTGTTTCCATTGATCATCCTTGAGTTGTTTCTACAACTTGATTGGAGTCCACCTGTGGTAAATTCAATTGATTGGACATGATTTGGAAAGGCACACAACTGTCTATATAAGGTCCCACAGTTGACAGTGCATGTCAGAGCAGAAACCAAGCCATGAGATCGAAGTAATTGTCCGTAGAGCTCCAAGAAAGGATTGTGTAAAAGGCAAAGATCTGGGGAAGGGTACCAAAAAATGTCTGCAGCATTGAAGGTTCCGAAGAACACAATGGCCTCATTCTTAAATGGAAGCAGTTGGGAACCGCCAAGACTCTTCCTAGAGCTGTCCGCTCGGCCAAGCTGAGCAATAGGGGGAGAAGGGCCTTGGTTAGGGAGGTGACCAAGAACCCGATGGTCACTCTGACAGAGCTCTAGAGTTCCTTTGTGGAGATGAGAACCTTCCAGAAGGACAACCATCTCTGCTGCACTTCACCAATCAGGCCTTTATGGTAGAGTGGCCAGAAGGAAGCCACTCCTCAGTAAAAAGGCACATGACAAACTGCTTGGAGTTTGACAAAAGGATTCTCTGGTCTGATGAAGCCAAGATGGCCTGAATGCAAAGAGTCACATCTGGAGGAAAGCAGGTACCGCTCATCACCTGGCCAATATCATCCCTACGGTGAAGCACGGTGGTGGCAGCATCATGCTGTGGGGATGTTTTCAGCAGCAGGGACTGGGAGACTAGTCAGGATCGGGGGAAAGATGAACGCTTTCATCCTTGATGAAAACTTGTTCCAGAGCGCTCCGGACCTCAGACTGGGGCTCACCTTCCAACAGGACAATGACCATAAGCACATTTTTATTTTACCTTTATTTTACCTAGGCAAGTCAGTTAAGAACAAATTCTTATTTACAATGACAGCCTAGGAACAGTGCCTTGTTCAGGGTCAGAATGCCAGGTTTTTACCTTGTCTGCTCTGGGATTCGATCTAGCAACCTTTCGGTTACTGGCCCAACACTCTAACCACTAGGCTATCTGTCGCCACCATAGGCAAGATAATGCAGGAGTGGCTTCGAGATGAGTCTCTGAATGTCCTTGAGTGGCCCAGCCAGAGCCCGGACTTGAACCTGATCAAACATTACTGGAGAGATGAAAAAAGTGAAGGGTTCTGAATACTTTGAATGCACTATATATACAGTCATGTGATAAACTACACCCCTGGAAAGTGGTGGTTTTTTACATATTCCACTATATATACAGTCATGTGATAAACTACACCCCTGGAAAGTGGTGGTTTTTTACATATTCCACTATATATACAGTCATGTGATAAACTACACCCCTGGAAAGTGGTGGTTTTTTACATATTCCACTATATATACAGTCATGTGATAAACTACACCCCTGGAAAGTGGTGGTTTTTTACATATTCCACTATATATACAGTCATGTGATAAACTACACCCCTGGAAAGTGGTGGTTTTTTACATATTTTTATACAGTCATTCTACACCCCTGGAAAGTGGTGGTTTTTTATATTACAGTCATGTGATAAACTACACCCCTGGAAAGTGGTGTTTTTTTTACATATTCCACTATATATACAGTCATGTGATAAACTACACCCCTGGAAAGTGGTGGTTTTTTACATATTCCACTATATATACAGTCATGTGATAAACTACACCCCTGGAAAGTGGTGGTTTTTTACATATTCCACTATATATACAGTCAGATAAACTACACCCCTGGAAAGTGGTGGTTTTTTACATATTCCACTATATATACAGTCATGTGATAAACTACACCCCTGGAAATAAACTACAGTCATGTGATAAACCCTGGAAAGTGGTGGTTTTTTACATATTCCACTATATATACAGTCGTGTGATAAACTACACCCCTGGAAAGTGGTGGTTTTTTACATATTCCACTATATATACAGTCGTGTGATAAACTACACCCCTGGAAAGTGGTGGTTTTTTACATATTCCACTATATATACAGTCATGTGATAAACTACACCCCTGGAAAGTGGTGTTTTTTTACATATTCCAAGCAATTCAAAGTACATCATTCCACCGTCTGACGAATCATCTATAAATTGAG
>NC_060192.1:34181969-34236969 GCF_021184085.1 Oncorhynchus gorbuscha | reverse complement strand
TATATATACACACACACACATCATATAAAGATGGTTATGTTTGTACATAATATATATCATATAAAGATGTTTATCGTCAGCGCTGTTTGGCACTTTGGTAACACATTTACGCAGTTGGAATCGCAGACAGCATCATGATTAATGAAATCTCATTTTAAACAATAATGGGGCGTGCTCGTTATAAATACATTCCTAGGGCCTGGGAACAGTGTGTTAACTGCCTTGTTCAGGGACAGAACGACAGATTTGTACACTGTCAGCTCGGGGATTCAATCTAGCAACCTTTCGGTTACTAGTCCAAACAATACAATTTTCACCAATTATTTAACTGGCATATCGTCTGCTGACTGGTTGTGTAACCTCTTCTGCCAGGAAGTCCTTCATAAGGATTAGTAACACAATAAATACATCGCAAGACAGACTGACAGGAACCTCTGACTGGATGTAATTACAGCCACCATCCACTGAGATGTTGCACTGTATCGCTACCATCTCTATCCAGCACACACACTCATACTCTAGCCATTACCTGGCAGTATCCCCACTCACACCATTTTGTGTTTACCTATGCCAACTCTAGCTGAGGTGTTTCATGCGGCATATCTGTGTTGTGACTGCTACGAGAACGAACTCTGATCTGGGGAAACGATCGGCTCAAACATGAACGGCTTCAGTAGGTTTATTGGCTCCCTAACTAACAATTATTTCATTCTCTGTAATAAATTCATTCTCAGACTTGGAGCTACTCTGTAAATTCAGCCATTTTGTGGTGTTCCAAAATGCTCTCTCCTGCCAGTGACGCAACAATGCCAATATGGCGATGTACACTTACAGTCAGCCGGCGTTCTATATCATAGTGTTTCCATTCCCCTTTAAAGACTGTTTGTACATAGTCTTTAAGAAAAAAAATATTGGGACAAATTCACTTGTGTATTTAAGCAGTATAAAGTTATGTATTTGGTCCCATATTCATAGCATGCCATGACTACATCAAGCTTACAGTACAGCATCAGTACAGCATCCACCCAGCTTTAGCCACACCTTACAGTACAGCATCCACCCAGCTTTAACCACACCTTACAGTACAGCATCAGCACAGCATCCACCCAGCTTTAGCCACACCTTACAGTACAGCATCCACCCAGCTTTAACCACACCTTACAGCACAGCATCCACCCAGCGTTAGCAACACCTTACAGCACAGCATCCACCCAGCGTTAGCAACACCTTACAGCACAGCATCCACCCAGCTTTAGCAACACCTTACAGCACAGCATCCACCCAGCGTTAGCAACACCTTACAGTACAGCATTCATCCAGCATTGTAATACATGTTTTCTTACTTGAGAGAGACAGATGTGCAGTGTGAGAAGACAAGCCTTTGAGGAGAATTTAAAAAATGAAACAATAGTGATGACAATAAAAACTTTTAAAAAGTTGAAATGTAGGCTACAGCTTCTCAAATGTCATTACCAGCAGAGAACCATTCCCCCAGCGATTACTAAAGCAAGTAACCAGTGTTCACGCTCTGGAGAAGAAGAAAAACATACTGTCATTAACAACCAACAATATGAGATGAAGGAAAATTAATTTCTGCTAAATAAGAAGTACTGTAACTACAGTACCAGTCAAAGTTTGGACACACCTACTCATTCCAGAGCTTTATTTTTAATATGTCCTACATTGTAGAATAATAGTGAAGACATCAACTATAAACACATCATTTTAAATTTTTCAAAGCAGCCACCCTTTGCCTAGATGATAGCTTTGCAGCTTTAAAAGTGAATTGGTGGAATTTATTTTCTTATTAATGCATTTCAGCCAATCAGTTGTGTTGTGACAAGGTAGGGGTGGTATACAGAAGATAGCCCTATTTGGTAAAAGACCAAGTCCATATTATAGCAAGAACAGCTCAAATAAGCAAAGAGAAACGACAGTCCATTATTACTTTAAGACCGGTGAAACTCTGTCCTTTGGTCTGATGAGTCCAAATTTGAGATTTTTTGCTTGCAACCACCCTGTCTTTGTGAGATGCGGAGTAGGTGAACAGATGATCTCCACATCATTCACCACAGTCGAGAGTGGATGAAACATTAATGTTACATGTCAGTTACAATACTAGCTCAGCACTGAATATACTCTAAATTCATTGTTCAGTTAAACAGCATTTATTTTGCCAGTTACATCTGTCATCTAAATAGCCAGTTCCTGCTCTGCTTGCTTTTACAACTCAGTGATAGAACGCAACAGATACAGTGCATTCGGAAAGTATTCAGACCCATTGACATTTCTCAAATTTACTTAGCCTTCATTTTTCCTCCTCATCAATCTACACACAATACCCCATATTGACAAAGCAAAAGCAGGTTTTTCTAAATGTTTGCAATTTATTTGATTTATAAAACTGAAATATCACATTTACATACAAATTCAGACCCTTTACTCAGTACTTTGTTGAAGCACCTTTGGCAGCAATTACAACCTCAAGTCGTCTTGGGTATTTCCTATTTGTTTTATGTAACCTTTATTTAACTAGGCAAGTCAGTTAAGTACCAATTCTTATTTACGAAGACAGCCTACACCAGCCAATCCCGGACAATGCTGGGCCAATTGTCCCTATGGGACTCACACTAACTACCGGATGTGATGCAGCCTGGATTCGAACCAGGGTGTCTGAAGTGCCGCCTCTTAACACTGAGAGGCAGTGCCTTAGACCGCTGCGCCACTCGGGGGCCCCATGACGCTACAAGCTTGGCACACCTGTATTTGGAGAGTTTCTCCCATTCTTCTCTGTAGATCCTCTCAAGCTCTGCCAGGTTAGATGGGGAGCATCGCTGCACAGCTATTTTCAGGTCTCTCCAGAGATGTTTGATAAGGTTCAAGTCCGGGCCCCGCTGGGCCACTCAAGGACATTCAGAGACTTGTCCTGAAGCCACATCTGCATTGTCCTGGCTGTGTGCTTAGGAAGTTGTTGTTGTTGGAAGGTGAACCTTTGCCCCAGACTGAGGTCATGAGCACTCTGGAGCAGATTATCACGGATCTCTCTGTACTTTTCTCCGGTCAACTTTCCCTCGATCCTGAATAGTCTCCCAGTCCCTGCCGCTGAAAAACACCCCCATAGCATGATGCTGCCACCACCATGCTTCAAAGCAGGGATGGTATTGGCCAGTTGATGAGTGGTGCCTGGTGTACTCCACGTGACACTTGGCATTTAGGCCAAAGAGTTCAATCTTGTTTTCATCCGACCAGATAATGTTTTAGGTGCCTTTTGGCAAACTATGTGGGCGGTCATGTGCCTTTTACTGAGAAGTGGCTTCAGTCTTGCCACTCTACCATAAAGGCCTGATTGGTGGCGTGCTGCAGATATGGTTGTCCTGATGGAAGTTTCTCCCATCTCCACAGAGGCACTCTGGAGCTCTGTCAGAGTGACCATTGGGTTCATGGTCACCTCCCTGACCAAGGACCTTCTCCCCCGATTGATCGGTTTGGCCCAGGCAGCCAGCTCTAGGAAGAGTCTTGGTGGTTCCAAACTTCTTCCATTTAAGAATTATGGAGGCCACTGTGTTCTTGGGGACCTTCAATGCAGCAGAAATATTTTGGTACCCTTCCCCAGATCCTGTCACAGAGCTCTACGGACAATTCCTTTGCAACATGACTTGTTTTTTCTCTGACAGGCACTGTCAACGGTGGAACATTTTATAGACAGGTGTGTTTCATATCCAATCAATTGAATTTACCACAGGTGGACACCAATCAAGTTGCAGAAACATCAAGGATGATCAATGGAAACAGGATGCACCTGAGCTCAATTTTGAAAGTCTTATAGCAAAAGGTCTGAATACTTACAGTACCAGTCAAGAGTTTGGACACACCTACTCATTCAAGGGTTTTTCTTCATTTGTTTGTATGTTATACATTGTGCAATAATAGTGAAGACATCAAAACTATGAAATAACACATATGGAATCAAGTAGTAACCCAAAAAGGGTTAAAGAAATCACAATATATTTTAGATTTGAGATTCTTAGTCTCCCTTAGCTTCCCTTTGCTTTGATGACAGCTTTGCACACTCTTGGCATTCTCTCAACCAGCTTCACCTGGAATGCTTTTCCAACAGTCTTGACGGAGTTCCCACATATGCTGAGCACTTGTTGTCTGCTTTTCCTTCACTTTGCAGCCCAACTCATCCCAAACAGTATAAATTGGGTTGAGGTGGGGTGATTGTGGAGGCTAGGTCATCTGATTGAGCACTCCATCACCCTCCTTCTTGGTCAAATAGCCCTTAAAGCCTTGAGGTGTGTTGGGTCATTGTCCTGTTTGAAAAACAAATGAACATCCCACTAAGCGCAAACCAGATGGGATGGTGTATCGCTGCAGAATGCTGTGGTAGCCATGCTAGTTAAGTGTGCCTTATTCTATATAAATCACTGACAGGGTCACCAAGATTAACTTTATCGAACAAAAATAACATTTATTGTCTAACATGGAGACCTGTGAGTGCCATCAGATGAAGATCAAAGGTGATTAATTTTAACGCTATTTCTGACACCTCTCCTTGGTTGGAAAATGGCTGTATGGTCAGCACTTAGCCACAGAAAACCAAACATAATCGCATGGTGTGGTTTCACGGTAGAGCCTTTTTGAAATTGGACACTGTGGCTGGATTAACAAGAAGTTTGTCTTTAAAATGCTGTATAATTCTTGTATGTTTGAGGAATTATGAGATTTCTGTTGTTTGAATTTGGCGCCCTGCAATTTCACTGGCTGTTGGCGAGGTGGGACACTCATGTCCTGAACGATTTCAGAGAGGTTAACGTTAGAAGCCTCCTACCTAAGTTTGCTTTATTCACCGCTTTAGCACAATCCGCCAACCTGGATGTCCTAGCCGTGTCTGAATCCTGGTTTAGGAAGGCCTGCACCCTCCCGCCCGCCTAACATCACTACTCTGGACGGTTCTGACTTAGAATATGTGGACAGCTACAAATACCTAGGTGTCTGGTTAGACTGTAAACTCTCCTTCCAGACTCACGTTAAGCATCTCCAATCCAAAATTAAATCTAGAATCGGCTTCCTATTTCGCAACAAAGCCTTCTTCACTCATGTTGCCAAACATACCCTCGTAAAACTGACCATCCTACCGATCCTTTATGTGTGACTCTGTGCTCTCGTTTTTGTCGCACTGCTTTGCTTTATCTTGCTCAGGTCAAAGTTGTAAATAGGAACTTGTTCTCCACTGGCTTACCTGGTTAAATAAAGGTGAAATAAAATATATATATATTTTTTTAAATGAAAGTCTAATTCACGCAGTCAAATCAAAATGTATTTGTCACAAGTGTAGACCTTACAGTGAAATGCTTACAAGCCCTTAACCAACAATGCTTTTAGAAGTTAAGATGTATTTTTTTTTATTAAGTAAAAAATAGATAAGAAAATATTTGAAAATAAAAGTAACAAATAATTTAAACAGCAGCAGTAAAATAAAAAGTGAGGCTATATACACGGGATACCGGTAGAGTCAATGTGCGGGGGCATCGGTTAGTTGAGTTAATATGTACATGTAGGTAGAGTTAAAGTGACTATGCATAGATGATAAACAGAGAGTAGCAGCAGCGTAAGAGGGGTTTGGGTAGCCCTTTGATTAGCTGTTCAGGAGTCTGATAGCTTGTGGGTAGAAGCTGTTTAGAAGCCTTTTGGACCTCGACTTGGTGCTCCGGTACCGCTTGCCGTGCGGTAGCAGAGAGAACAGTCTATGACCAGGGTGGCTGGAGTCTGACAATTTTAGGGCCTTCCTCTGATACAGCCTGATAGAGGTTCTGCATGGCAGGAAGCTTGGCCCCAGTGATGTACTGGCCTCTGTAATGCCTTAAGGTCGGAGGACGAGCAGTTGCCATACCAGGCAGTGATGCAACCAATCAGGATGCTCTCGATGGTGCAACTGTAGAACCTTTTGAGGGGGAATAGCCTTTGTCGTTCCTTCTTCACGACAGTCTTGGTTTTGTTTTGGTGTGTTTGGACCATGATAGTTTGTTGGTGATGTAGACGCCAAGGAACTTGAAGCTCTCAATCTTTTCCACTACAGCCTGATGAGAATAGGGGCGTGCTCAGTACTCCTTGTCCTGTAGTCAACAATCATCTCCTTTGTCTTGATCACGTTGAGGGAGAGGTTGTTGTCCTGGCACCACACAACCTGGTCTCTGACCTCCTCCCTATAGGCTGTGTCATTGTTCTCGGTGATTAGGCCTACCACTGTCATCGGCAAACTTGATGGTGTTGGAGTCGTGCCTGGCCATGCAGTCATGAGTGAACAGGGAGTACAGGATGGGACTGAGAATGCACCCCTGAGGGGCCCCCGTGTTGAGGATCAGCGTGGCGGATGTGTTGTTACCTACCCTTACCACCTGGGGGCGGCCTGTCAGAAAGTCCAGGATCCAGTTACAGAGGGAGGTGTTCAGTCCCAGGGTCCTTAGCTTAGTGATGAGCTTTGAGGGCACTATGGTGTTGAACACTGAGCCTGTAGTCAATGAATAGCATTCTCACATAGGTGTTCCTTTTGTCCAGGTGAGAAAGGGCAGTGTTGAGCCCGGAACATTTTCCAGTCTGTACTAGCAAAACAGTCCTGTAGCTTCGCATCTGCTTCATCTGACGACTTTCTTATTGACCGAGTCACTAGTGCTTCCTGCTTTCGCTTGTAAGCAGGAATCAGGAGAATATAATTATGGTCAGATTTGCCAAATGGAGGGCGAGGGAGAGCTTTGTACACATCTCTATGTGTGGAGTAAAGGGGGTCTAGAGTTTTATTCCACTCTGGTTGCACATTTAAAATGCTGATAGAAATTAGGTAAAACTGATTTGAGTTTTCCTGCATTAAAGTCCCCGGCCGCTAGGAGCGCCACCTCTGGATTAACGTTTTCCTGTTTGCTTATGGCCTTATACAGCTAGTTGAGTGCAGTCTTAGTGCCAGCGTCGGTCTGCTGTGGTATATAGACAGCTACGAAAAATATAGATGTAAACTCTCTTGGTAAATAGTGTGGTCTACAGGTTATTATGAGATACTCTACCTCAGGTGAGCAAAACCTCGAGACATCCTTTGATTTCATGCACCAGTTGTTGTTTACAAATATACATAGACCGCCACCATGTATTACAAGAGGCAGCTGTTCTATCCTGCCGAAAAGGCGTAAAAACCCGCCAACTGTATGTTAAGCATGTCGTCGTTCAGCCACGACTCTGTGAAACATAAGATATTACAGTTTTTAATGTCCCGTTGGTAGGATTTATGTGCTTGTAGTTCGTCTATTTAATTATTGATTAATTGTAAGTTGGCTAATAGGACCGATGGTAAAGGTAGATTACCCTCTCGGCGACAGATCCTTCCTTACAAGGCACCCGGACCGTCGTTCACCGTGCCACCGTCTTTTCCGCCTACGAATGACGGGGATGAGGGCCTGGTCATGTGTCTGGAGTAAATCCTTCCCGTCCGACTCGTTGATGAAGAATTCCTCCAGTACGGGGTGAGTAATCGCTGCCCTGATATTCTTTTTGGTCATAAAACACGGTGGCAGAAACATTATGTACAAAATGAGTTACAAATAACGTGGGGAAAAAGAAAAAAAACGTACACATTAGCATAATTAGTTTCGGGATCGTAAAAACGGCAACGGTGTCCTTCTGCGCCATTATTAAGCAAAAACCAGTCTCCTCTGAACAGTTGATGTTGAGATGTGTCTGTTACTTTAACTCTGTGAAGCATTCATTTGAGTTTCAATTTCTGAGGCTGGTAACTCTAATGAACGTATCCTCTGCAGCAGAGGTAACTCTGGGTCTTCCTTTCCTGTGGCGGTCCTCGTGAGAACCAGTTTCTTCATAGCGCTTGACGGTTTTTGCGTCTGTACTTGAAGAAACTTTCAAAGTTCTTGACATTTTCCACATTGACTGACCATCATGTCTAAAATAATGGACTGTCATTTCTCTTTGCTTATTTGAGCTGTTCTTGTCATAATATGGATTTTGTCTCCTACCAAATAGGGCCATCTTCTGTACACCAACCCTTCCTTGTCACAACACAAATGATTGGTGCATTAAGAAGGAAAGAAATTCCACAAACTAACAAGGCACGTCTGTTAATTGAAATGCATTCCAAGTGACTACCTCATCAAGCTGGTTGAAAGAATGACAGGAGATAAAGATTTCATCAAGACAAAGGTTTTCTACTTTGAATAATCTCAAAAACATTTTGATTTGTTTAACACTGTTTTGGTTACTACATGATTTCTTATGTTATTTAAAAAACTTTGATGTCTTCCAAACCAGTTTGGACACACCTACAACGTCAAACAAAGACAGGCTGATCATTATACTCGTAAAGAGAAGAGATTACCTTTTCTCATGAACTGTAATTCCACAAAGCAGGAATATACGCAGAGAACAAACACCAAAGGGAGACAGTTTGTCATCATTATTATGACTTATACCAGAGTAACACTTTGGGTTGTGCCCATCACGCATGGCACGAACACACCTGTTGAGGCCTATATTGACCAACTATTGCGGTTATAAAAGTGAAAACAGAATGATAAACTTGGACTATAAATCTGCTCAATCTAGGACGATAATGATATTAACTGTAAACCAGAAAGATAAATTGTAGGCAACATTTGTAGCATAAACACTCAGTGAGACTGTTACTCACAACATAGGAAGTTCTATTAGCTTAGAGAAATGGTCTATCCGTGATCACCGCCATCATGTGGATCCTCCATAGCCCACCACACTACTCAGATTGTTTGGCCTCATTGCTGTCCGCGACACACTTCTTTGGGTCTCTGAATCGATGTAGTGAACCTCACAGTAATCCAGAACGGCAGGGTATTGGCAAGGAGTATTTCAGTCCCCGTTTCATGCACATGTCTCACCTCCGTGAATGCACTACTCTTGTCCTGAACCTCATTGGAAAAGTCAGGGGAAAAACTCCACCTTTGTCCCTTTCCAGTGAAAAGTCCTAAATTAATTTCCTCTGAGCCGGACCATCTCCCTGTCAGTGTATGGTAAGAATTTACTGAGGACAATCGGGGGTTGCGTGGGGCTGGTACTGGGCGCAGTGTCCGTTGTGTTCTCTCTGGTGTGTCCTAAAATAGGTTGCGTAAAATGTCTTTCACACAATCCACTGTCTTTATGTGGATTTCAATTTTGTCAAGTTTCATTTAGGCGGGTATTCTTGTCCTTCAATGTTGATATCCTCTTTTTCGGCGTTTGTCGAGTGTCCACTTTTGTATTTCAGCCCACTTTCGCAACTTTCTCTTCTAGATTTTTGTTAATTTTGAAAATCTCCTTTAGAACTGGGTCATCATCAGGCTGTTATTCTCCGCCATTTTCCTTGCTAGCAGAAGCTAATATATATGTCCAATAAACAGACGTTCAAAAGTCAAAATGTAAAGCAAAAACGACTGGAAAGTTATTCAAAAGCAGGTGTAGTGAATCAAGCATCTTGGGGTTACCTGAAATAAGTCAAAGTATATATTTTAAATGTTCTAATTTATTTTATCTTTATTTAACTAGGCAAGAAGAACTCAACAACATCGACATAGACACAAGTTACCTGCTATATTTGGGGGAACGGATTAACACAGAGAGAACTTGGCAAAATAGAATGCATGCTTCTGTAGTACGAGTAGGTATATACAGTATCATCGGTAACAATTGTGTACAAGCCACCTAGCTAATAAAATACTGGGGCTTGCGGTCATTAGTTACATTTCAACCACAGCGATTCCCCAATTGAGGCGCAACAGAATTCACCCGCAAATGCAGGAACACCGGAAATAATAACTAAACCAACGAATGAGAAATGGTGGAGGCTACTAAGAACGAAGATAACCCACCCATGGGCACATTTGCTACTGAATTCAATAGAAATGCAAATGCGACGGAAACCCATTGAATTTAAGATTCTTATTCTGTAGGCTACATGTTGTGTGCCACGTCATCAAGCACCGATTTATATCCGCAACAAGTCCATTTGGTGGAAACACACCACTAGTGGTATAATGGCAAGAACAACAAACGTATGCGGAATTTAGAATATTTGTATGAAAATATGTTGCCAATTGGATGGAAACCTATCTACAGTCCCAATACTTTTGGAACTCACTGTATGACTCTGGTCGTGGCTAAATCTGGTGTAAACAATGCACGTTCGTGAGATTTGATGCTTCATAATCATGGTTGCTTGCCAGCGACCTTTACCAGGCTGTTACAAGTGTGGATTATTTTGCCCTTCTCACGTAGTAGCCTATCCCGACCAAAAGCCCTTCACCTGTCTAATCATCAATCAATGTGATTTTGTTTAACTGAATCAGTCTCCGTCGGTATATTTCGTTATTTGATCTCTGACTGGGCAAATAAGTGGAAGTACGAGGTAGCCAATCTATTCGTTTGCTAATGCATCACTGATCAGACACATTTAGCATGCCATATGTAGCATATATCAAGTGTATTATTTTACTGTTGATTTGCGTTTAGGCAACTCGAAAAGCCCCGGAGGTTGTGAATTATTAACACAATACTTAAATACTTTTGAAAATATAGATTGCTATTATTTTCTGTGCGTATCACCCTACGCCTGATCCCTACTAAGCGTAGAATAGGCTATACGCCCAGGTGTAGCTCATTGAAGGGTTTACACCCAGATGGTTCCTATTTGCACCAAACCTGAAATCTATTTTATTGTTTAATATCTAAATTGTATTATGTACATATTATATACATTTAATAATATTATACGTGTTATTGATACCTAATTAGCAGACAATAGGGTTAACAGACATGGATTTCTGAAATAGCCTATTCACTGACCTCAATACATGAATGTAATATAGATTTAATAAAATACATTCAATTAAATAAACACTCACTCATTAAACTTGTCTTCACTAACTTATCTACATGTAAGGACATTAAATATTTATTTTTCAATTAAATTTGTACTCACTTAGTATCATTTGTACTGATGCTCATGAGAATCACCTGGTCCCAGTTGTCTGTATAGTATAAGGTGCATATAGCTATCTATACCTCACTTTCTACAAACTCTATATTTCCATTGAGCTCCCACGGTCTCCAGGAGTGTGCACTTGTTCACGCCCCGTTATGCATTGGATTAGTGCAAGCATGGCTGGAGGAAGGTTCCACCATATTCCTCAACTCTCACACCATTCAGTTAATTGAAAGGCGTGTGCAAAAGGATAGAATGTCGTTATAGAGCCTATCGTGCGGTCCTATGCTTACGGTCCAAACACTTAAAAGACAACCTCGTCCACTTACCCTCGCCTTATGCCCTTGGGGAATCCCCGTCACCATCTTGGAGGTTCAAATGATGAGCCAAGCAAGAGAAGTTTGCAACGTAAGCCCCTCGGCCCGAGTTTAGTCGGGCTTTGCGAGTGTACAATTATGTTCACTCAGAGGCCTGAAACTCCCCATAAGAAAAGTCCGCGAAAACTTAACTACATCAATGGAGAAGTCAACATACAAGTGTAAGTAAAAACGAATGCAAATAAATGTAAATGTTGCTACTACGTAAAAAGCAATTGTTTGGTTATCTTTTGGAAATTGTATAAATAAAACATGTAAACTTCATTAGAAGTTCCAGCTAGGCAGGCTGACGTCAGTTAGCTAATTAATTTGCTAGCTATCATACATTATATTTAATATAAGTAGGCATGCACTCATTGACTGTAGCACATAGAGCCCACAAGCTACCGATGGCTGAAAACAGTCATCGCAGATTGAATGTGTGACGAATTTCCGAACAAAATAATTCCTTCCTCGTCGCTTTTAAAAAAAAAAACTTAAATAATAAATATTAACAAATATTTTATATAGATATATATATATCAAATATACAGAGGACAATTGGGCTAGGGGGTACAATATCACATTACACAAGGACCATACATACACGTTTTATTCTAACAGCTCTTTTGTTAGTATTTGTCCTAAAATAGTTCAATTTATTTTTGTAAGGAAAGACTGTGGTGTTTTGTTTGTAAATTTACATTTGTGAATGCGAAATTTGGCCAAAAGAATAATGAAATTAATTACATACATTTTCAGCATATTTCGATCATAGGTAAAGAATCCAAACAGTACATCTCCCCACAATAGTGTAAAATCGTCATAAACGTGTTCAATTAAATCTACTGAGTCTTGCCACAGTTTCCTTACATGAATACAATGCCAAAAAAGATGCAACACCGTTTCTGGGTGGTCATTACAAAATGTACAATTTGAGTTAGTTTTCCTTAAACTTCTTCATATAGTGGTTGGCAGGATAATATTTATGAACGATTTTAAAAGGACACTTGTTAACAAGTAGGTATGTGTGTGGCAACATCCAAACCTTTTTCCAACAGATATTATCAATAAATACATTCCAATAAGGCATGACATAGATACAAACCTTGTTTCAGCAGGATGTCGTATCGCTCTGTTGTTGAATGGACCAAAAGAGAAACAAATCTTTCTTACTGACGAGTCCACAGGGTTAATGGAAGGTAGGGTCTGAGGGTCAGGTTCCTGAATGATAAAGCAACACCTGAGGGAATGGCATCTAAAACGATTGCAAAATCTTTAGGTGTTACAAGGACCTGGCAAAGTGATAAGAATTCCTTATAACTAAGTTTTAAAAAACTCTGCATTTACAAGTTGGCTCACCAATAGGATATTATTTCAGAACCAATATTCTAAAAACAAATAATTATTTTTTATACAATATCTCGATTATTCCATATATAATATCTGTGTGGAGAAAAAAATATGCTTATCAATTAAAGGACCATGACAAGAACCTGCTGATGAAAAGCAGAAAGTTTCACTGGAAATGTGTCAATATTATAATTGCAAAACAACAGGAAGTTAAGGCCACCGAAAGTAGAGAAGACATGAGGAATCAAATTCCACATAGAAGTGTCGTCTTAGTAATTGTTTTATCCAATTGATCTTAAAAGTATTATTTGAGGTAGTAAAGTCCAGATAATTCAGCCCACCATACTCATGTGTTCATTATAACAGTTTTCCTAATGTAATGTAATGGGCAAGGTTTCTCCACAGCAAGGTGAAAAGCATCTGGTCTATCTCCTTGCTTATTTTACCGTCAAGATATAAAGATAGCGCGCCATTTGATAGCCTAGAGATACCGTCAGCCTGTGTTTTTTGTTCAAAGAAATCACCCCAGCCAGTGGTTGAGCATTATTTATTATCTGTAGTTAAATCGGAAACAGCACGTTAAATTGTGCAGGGATTAATTATGTTGATGGCTGTCGATGGTCAAATCTGTAGCATGAAAACTGTGTTAGCAGTGAGTTTGTGACCACTACGTCGGTGCATGCTAGCTAACACACTTATATACAGCAATCATATACCAAAGCACATCCCAGAAAGCCCCTCAATCCCTAAAATGTACCATATACCCACACATGTATAAATCAGCAATGTACAGCAAACTTGTACACATTGTAAAATATAAACATAGAATACAGTATTCAGAACGTGACCTATCCCTTGCATCACATTTTCATACTGGGGAGACCTGACCTTCGATCTCCCCCTTTCTGCAAGCGGGGCCAATAACAACACGCCTTAATGTCATGGGAATTGAACCAACCAATAAGAATGCTTGAACATGAAATGCATTTCCTTAGCGGCAAGTGGAAACATAACCAACCATAAACAACCAGGCGCAGCGAAAGCACCTAAAAATGGTCAAAGACCCCAGCCACCCCAGTCATTAGACTGTTCTCTCTACTACCGCATGGCAAGCGGTCCTGGAGTGCCAAGTCTAGGACAAAAAGGCTTCTCAACAGTTTTTACCCCCAAGCCATAAGACTCCTAAACAGGTAACCAAATGGTTACCCGAACAATTTGCAAGATACTTTCCGATTGAGCCAACATGCAGTTTACGGTGAAGGCAGTCTCCGCTAAAGCAGGAACATCGCCTTTAAATTTCACGGTGGAAAATCGGCCTTTCGCAAAGCGGTTGGAATAGAGCCCTAATCTCTCCTCAGAAGCAACAGTGACAGGGACGGTCAAAAACAACTTGATTGTGTTATATAAATAATCTAATATAAAGCGTTACTAGCAGACCAAAGCTCTGGTTAAACCGGATGCCCTCAGATAACTCAGGGCCCAGTGTCTTCAGTCAAGTCTAGAGCCTGTGTGCAATAACATGATTATCCAAAGGACACACAGCTGCCATCACGCAAATATTACTCTCCTGTAAAACTACAAAGAGCATCCTGCAACACTAACGAGCTTAGAAGTGCCAAGCTATCTCGCTGACATTGAACCCTGCATGCACTCCTGCAAAAACAGGAAACACCTGAGCCTAAAGCAGACATTACCAATATCCACGTTTCCTTGACACACACACATTTCATGAAGCACTGTACACACACTCTACCCACCCTACTGGTCAGGTGCCAAGAGCAAAGGACTTTGCTGTGCACCAAGGGGGCCCGCACTGGCTAGAGCAAGGTCCGCCTCCAACTCTTTGTGACCAGTCAGAGGACCAAAACGACAAGACTCCACCTACTTTATTATATGTATAACAATGAATGTAACCTTTGAATAAGGTCTCTTTTTCACCTGACTCCTTATCGGGTTATATGAACTAGATCCGTGCACGTAAAACTGCGGGACAAGATATCTTTGACCAATAAACAGCCTTTTTGATACACCTGATTCCACTCTGTCCAGCGTCGTTGTTTTGCATTCCCTCTCCAGTATGAAACACCAACAATTGCCGTGGCAACATCAGGGAAACTGGGCAGAAGGGAGTGGTGCTTTAAATACAGCAGTTCAGCAACTGCACAAACTGCACAAAAACACACGAAATCTGCTGAAATACATTTTGTACATATATGTGCGAATTGGATGTGAGGCTGGGCTACCGCAGGAGGCATTTGCCTTCTGGTAGGCCGTCAATGTAAATATGAATTTGTTCTTAACTGACATGCCTAGTTAAATAAAAAGGTTTTAAAAATAATTAAGGATTGTATTTACTTTCATTAATCCCTGAACTAAATTACTTCAGCTGCATTGCATGGCAAATCTCTAACATTACTACAGTAAAGAACAATGACAAGTGATCGACTTTGAAATTTATTTTAAAAACCTCTTAGATGTTAAATCCCCTATTTAGGGACTTTGAGTGGTTCTGGAATGGTCCCTACTGATATTTTGGTGTACAAGGCACTTTAGGAGTGACACGTCACATTTTCAGGTCCAACCCAAAAAATAATAAATTCTCTCTCCCTCTGAGTGACTGAACCCAACCTGGGATAAAAGCATATTGAAAAGGGGACAGTCTAGCGATTTCAGCAATCGTTGTTTCATCTCGCTGTGATACTCAGTCAAATTTAGAGCCCAGATCAATTTTATTTGAAATTATTCCAAATAGTATTTGAATCCAGGTCTGATTTTAACAAGCAGCCTCGTCTCATATATATATATAAAAGATGATTACAACATAAAGCCCAATTAGCCATTAGTGACATGTTAACTTGGTCAGAAACGTTGGTTAGGCTGATAGATATGTGACCCGTCTTTCTTCGGGCAAATTTGTTATGATGACTAACTAGGCTAGTACTGATAGAGAGACGAGACCTGTCAGTATATAGGTGAATGGCAGTAGTTGACAAGATTGCTGTGTACGGTAGTATGTAGGTCTACAGGACACTAGATGTGTATAACCATGCACCATGAGTCAGTATGTCCATGAACAATAACAGGGGGAAGATCATAAGACTGGATATGTACCATGTGTGCGGTGCCTCCAGCTAATATGCATAGTCACGTGAACGGTTAGATAGGCAGACTTTCACTCCTTGTGACTAAACCATTTGTTCCATTGTGCCAGGCAAGCTCAATCAAGACCAGATAAAAGTATTTTAAATTATTCCAAATAGTATTTTTATCCAGGTCGGATTTGAACACAACCAGCCTCATCCCATATATAAGGATGAGCCAGACGGCTCTCTGTGGTCCCCCGGCACACAAAGCTCAACTATTGATTAGGCCTAAACCTACGTTTAGACGAGACAATTATTTTACCTGGGCTACAGCAACACCGTGCAATAAGGAATGTTTTATTGTTATCGAGTGAGTACACATGCATTGTCTATAGGCTGTAAACTGTGGTGATAAAGTCATTTGAATAACCGCTCAAACTTCCTGTTTTGTTTCATGTCGAAATAACTGCATAGCCTACAGCCTAGGCCTGATCATGCAACCATTTGTATCAGTTTGGATCTATTCGACAGTTTAGAAAGTCCAGAAAGGCACATTATCAGTTCACTCATGGTGTATTTTGTCAGAATGTAGCCCGGTGTTAAAATAGGCAAATACTACTCCATTTTTGCCCCTCCCCCTCCCTACATCTACACCTAATTCCCATCATTTCTAATCTACGATGTTTGTTAACTTCTGTTAATGCATTCAATATATTAGTCATGTACCGTTTGGTCTCATTGTCGGAGTGGATATGAGTCTTGCAGAACCCACAACCTATGCTACACTTGTGAGAAACAAGTTGTTTTTCATTACATTTGCGAGTTTTTTTCCATTTATTCGTAGTCTTTCGTTTGAAACGATTCTGTCAATGTTTAGTAAGGACGCGAACCTGATTACCGTATAGCAGTAGGACTAGTCTACCTGGTCTGCGCGCAAATGTACACCTATAAAATATTCCCATTTGGGGGATGGCTGATTTAGTATTTCTGATTGTCTTAACTCACCACCACTAATGAGCTGTGGAGCTTCTCAGAGTGAATTCCCTTCACTTGAAACGGCAATTAAACAAAGTATTTTTTTAAATAATCAATTGAGAAGGACATTAGTTACTCAAAGTATTTGAACAATATGCTTCAATGTTTTTATTTGTTGGCTTTATGCATGTTATTACATAGTTGGCAATAGTCACTTGTAGATTTGTATAATTTAGAATGTAGATCAACCACAGACAATGAGTCTGAATGAAATGACTGTTCCACTAAGATGTGCATATGAAAATCATAACTGGCACGCAGATTGGTATAAGTGGTAAGAATAATTGGCACTAGGAATGGACAAAGTTTCCGAACCCTGGCTATTACCGGCAACTTCAGGAGCATAAAGGTAGAACATGCGAAGGCCAGCAGTAGGAGGGTCAGGAACAGGTATTTTTCTTCTGTTTTAGGCTCTCTTGAGCTCTGGCTCTGTAACGTGTACGCTAAGAATCGGGAAGCAAGTACAAGGAGTGAATTTAATAAATAATGGAATGAAACACGAGTAGCAAACAGACAATGGCTGCGTTTCAAACTCATCGGACACAACGTCGTCCACTTACCCACGCCTTATGCCCTTGTGGGGGAATCCCCGCGGCCTCATTTGTCGACGGTCCAAATGATTTGCCAAGCAAGGGAACTTTGCAACGTATGCCCCCCAGCCCTGTTTTTTTTTAATAGAGTTTGCGAGTGTACAATTGTGTTCAATTCGGGCCTGACAAATTACTCAAGGGCTGCATTCCAAACACTTAAAATACACACACACCCTATCCCTTCAGCCCTCAAATTAAGTGGACACTTCTGATGAAGTATCATTACGTCTGACGAGTATATCCTTGCAGGGCAAGGGAGGAATGAATGCATTTTAAATGGACCGCCCTTGCCCGGAAATTCACTCGTTCGTCCCGTGGCGATTGTGTTTTCAGGTACAGGTAGCATATTGTTGCTTTATATGCACTATACAGGCCACGAGGTGAACATAATTACAATCGTATGCAAAACGAGTGCTGAGGGGCTTACGTTGCAAACTCCCCTTGCTTGGATAATCATTTGGACCAACACAAATACAGTTGAATTCGCAAGTTTACATACACCTTCTCCAAATACATTTAAAGTTTATTTTTTACAATTCTTGACATTTCATCCTAGTAAAAATGTCCCGTCTTAGGTCTGTTAGGATCACCACTTTATTTTAAGAATGTGAAATGTCAGAATAATAGTGATTCAGCTTTTATTTATTTCATCACATTCCCAGTAGGTCATAAGTTTACTTGCACTCAATTAGTATTTGGAAGCATTGCCTTTAAAAATTTTAACTTGGGTCAAACATTTTGGGTAGCCTTCCACAACAAGTTAGGTAAATTCTGGCCCATTCCTCCTGGCAGAGCTGGTGTAACGGAGTCAGGTTTGTAGGCCTCCTTGCTTGCACATGCTTTTTCAGTTCTGCACACAAATGTTCTATAGAATTGAGGTCAGGGCTTTGTGATGGCCACTCAAATACCTTGACTTTGTTGTCCTTAAGCCATTTTGCCACAACTTTGGAAGTATGCTTGGGGTCTTTGTCCATTTGGAAGACTCATTTGTGACCAAGCTTTAACTTCCTGACTGATGTGTTGACATGTTGCTTCAATATATCCACAAAATTGTCCTGCCTCATGGTGTCATCTATTTTGTGAGGTGCACCAGTCCCTCCTGCAGCAAAGCACCCCAACATGATGATGCCACCCCCGTGCTTCACGGTTAGGATGGTGTTCTTCAGCTTGCAAGTCTCCCCCTTTTTCCTCCAAACATAACAATCATTATGGTCAAACAGTTTCTTTTTGTTTCATCAGACCAGAGAACATTTCTCCAAAAAGTATGATCTTTGTCCCCATGTGCAGTTGAAAAACCATAGTCTGGCTTTTTTATGGCGGTTTTGGAGCAGAGGCTGCTTCCTTGCTGAGGGTCCTTTCATGTTATGTCAATATAGGACTCGTTTTACTGTGGATATAGATACTTTTGTACCCGTTTCCTCCAGCATCTTCACAAGGTCCTTTACTGTTGTTCTGGGATTGATTTGTACTTTTCACACCAAAGTACGTTCATCTCCAGGAGACAGAACGCGTCTCCTTCCTGAGCGGTATGGTGGCTGCGTGGTCCCATGGTGTTTATACTTGCGTACTATTGTTTGCACAGATGAACGTGGTACCTTCAGGCGTTTGGCTGATGTCTTTTGATCTTCCCATGATGTCAAGCAAAGAGGCATCGAGTTTGAAGGTCGGCCTTGAAATACATCCACAGGTACACATCCAATTGACTCAAATTATGTAAATTAGCCTATATAGAAGCTTCTAAAGCCATGACAACATTTTCTGGAATTTTCCAAGCTGTTTAAAGGCACAGTCAACATAGTGTATGTAAACTTCTGACCCACTGGAATTGTGATACAGTGAATTATAAGTGAAATAATCTGTAGGTAAACAATTGTTGGAAAAATGACTTGTGTGATGCACAAAGTGGATGTCCTAACCGACTTGCCAAAACTATTGTTTGTTAGCAAATTTGAGGAGTGGTTGAAAAACGAGTTAATGACGCCAACCTTAGTGTATATAAACCTCCGACATCAACGGTATGTCCGTGGGGATTCCCCCAAAGCCATAAAGTGGACAAAACTGTGTCTTTTGAGTTTGAAACACAGGCTGTGTCTTCATTATTTAATCAAATAGTGTGCCCAATGCATCAGACAAGTTCAGTAAATACAGTTGATTTTATTTAAACACATGTCTGTATATGGAAAAAAACGTTTTAATATTTTGGCGATTGGTCGACAGAAATGACTATAGACAGACTCGTGACCTCTTTTCAACAGGATCTGTGTTTTCCCACGATTGTATTTGAAATCACGCGAAAGGCCTGGATTGGCTGCATGCTGTTCGCTGACAGATTTGCCGCACCTTCATGACTGTAGCCATGCATTGTGATTGGGCTACAGACAATCCCCAGCTAGGCAATTAACAAAAACAAGTATAGGCCCACTCCAGGTGTATTATTCGGAATTATTTAATTTATTTCTAAACCGACATCTGCAATTCTATAACTTTGGCAAATTTATTCAAATTAACAAAGGATGCTGCGGCACCTCCATCACGCTTCCCACGGCATGGATTCTATAAGAACATCCATGATGACATACAACGCTGGAGAGATTAAGGTTGCACGCTCATGTCTATCAGAGCCGGGAGCGAGAGAGATCGTAGAACGTGAACCCCATTCTAGTTCTGTGATAGTTACCGGCGCGCTTCTGCTTGGTCTATATAGGCTCAAATATTACGCAAACCATTTACTCGGGCCAGTACAATACGAATACATTTTAAGAAAATCAGGCACGGTTTTCAAATTACGTTTTTTAAGGGGCAGCCAGGAGAATTAAAGAGGAATCAACTTGATTTAACTCTGATTGCTTTTATTATAATTTTTACATTGCAAACATTGACAATTATTTTTCATGACACTTTAAAATAACAATTAGTGGGTTCTGAGTGCTTCTCCCCTATGTGCACATTGGCCACAAAATGAGGTGGAAACGGACCTGCACTTCCTAACCTCCTGCCAAATGTTACTATATTAGAGACATATATTTCCCTCAGATTACACAGAACCACAAAGAATTCAAAAACAAATCCAATGTTGATAAACTCTCATATCTATTGGGTGAAATACCACAGTGTGACATCACAGCAGCAAGCTTTGTTACCCGTTGCCACAAGAGTGCAACCAGTGTAGAACAAACACCAGTGTAAATACAACCCATATTTATTTTCCCTTGTTTTACTTTAACTATTTGCACATCCTTACAACACTGTATATATACACCCTGTCTTATTCTTTTTGACCTTTTGTGAGAGTAATGTTTACTGTTCACTTGTTATTGTTTTCCACTTTTGTTGATCTATTTCACTTGCTTTGACAATGTAAACATATGTTTTCCATGCCAATAAAGCCTGTTGAATTGATATTCTGAGAGCAGGCTCATGTCTCCTTTCTCTATACATAAAAACCGTATAACAACAAGTGTCTTTTGAAAACTGGTTCATACATCCCAAAATGATTAGTGGTTCATACATCCCAAAATGATTAGTGGTTCATACATCCCAAAATGATTAGTGGTTCATACATCCCAAAATGATTAGTGGTTCATACATCCCAAAATGATTAGTGGTTCATACATCCCAAAATGATTAGTGGTTCATACATCCCAAAATGATTAGTGATTCATACATCCCAAAATGATTAGTGGTTCATACATCCCAAAATGATTAGTGATTCATACATCCCAAAATGATTAGTGATTCATACATCCCAAAATGATTAGTGAATGTGACTACGGGCTTTAAAGACATTAACGCCAACCTATTTCGTTCAGCAAGTTAATCAAGTGTTTGCTGGCTTAGCTAGCCATGTTAATGACGCGCTAACTAGCACCATCAGTCAGTGCACTTTAATGGCACGCTAACTAGCACCATCAGTCAGTGCACTTTAATGGTGCGCTAACTAGCACCATCAGTCAGTGCACTTTAATGGTGCGCTAACTAGCACCATCAGTCAGTGCACTTTAATGGTGCGCTAACTAGCACCATCAGTCAGTGCACTTTAATGGCGCGCTAGCTAGCACCATCAGTCAGTGCACTTTAATGACGCGCTAACTAGCACCATCAGTCAGTGCACTTTAATGGCACGCTAGCTATTGCTAGCAGGTGATTTATTTGTGATTCAAGCCTTTAAATGAATTATTAAGTGAGTTTATTTTCTTACTACCTTGAAAGGTTTACATAAAAAGGGTTGTACTTGAGCTCTGTGTTATGGATTGATGTCGCTTCACATTAAGGGCATGTATCAGTACTGTTGCTCCTATCCAATCAGTGAACGTGTGGCTCTGACCATCCTGTCAATGCCTGTGGGTCAGTTTTTGGTATTTTTTTACTGCAGGTATGCTTTACTGTAATTTTGTCATTTTCTAAAATGCAACGCATTTATACTAGGACCTTGTGCATTGAGCCCGAAAGTGAGATTCTGAGACAAGTGAATGTCCTGTCAATGCCTGTCATCACTGTTTGATAGCTTTTACTGCAGATAACAAAACAACCAAGTCAACCTGAAGGGTGGGTGTCCGTGTGCCGTTCTTCTGGGTTGCTATAGAAAGTTGGTTACACGTCATTGCGCAACAGAACAATAAACATTTCTTCACTTATCTACTAAATCATATCACTTATATTTACATGTAGTGACATTAATTTAGTATTTTTTTAATTGACTTGTAACCATTGTGTAGAATTTTGACTGCTGTTTCTGACAATCACCTGGTCCCATTTGTCTGTACAGTATAATGTGCACCTACAGTAGCTGTCTATGCCTGTCACTTTCTACAACATGTTTCCAGTTAGCTCCAACACCACTCTGCATGCAAAAACACTGTAACAACAGCACAGTAACACCAGTCTGCTTCTCCCTCTCCTGCTGCTGCTTTGTCTGTAAGGAAATATTACATCCACTGTGTTCCCAACCAACCACTCCCAGTTCCTGCATGCAAACCCACAAGATGCAATTCCTCCCCTACCAACCAACCACGTCTCCTACCAACACAATAACAACACCCGCCTCCCTGATCTCAAAACCCAGAACCAAATCTTGCAGACGTTGGGAGTGAGCAACTACTGCCTCCCCAAGGACACGCTGCAGGCACGGCCTCTGTTTACTAGTCTCATCTTCTTGTCTTCTACTTCTACTTATACCTAGGATGGACTTGAGGTTCTAAAGAAAATTTGACAAATTTGCAAACTTAAAAAAAAATATTATAATAATTATTTAAAAAATGGTTTTGCTTTGACATAATTGGGTAGTGTGTAGACTGACGTAGAATATAATAGTGACATAACAAAATGTGGAAAAAGTCAAGGGGTCTGAATACTTTCCAAATGCACCGTATATAAACATCGCTCTCTAGGCGGCAGGGCAGTTGTGATGAGAGAGACTAATTACTCAACAGGCTAGCTGTATGGTCCTCTCTCTCCAGCCTGGTGGGGATCTTATCTGATCTATTTCTGGAGCCACCCAGGAGTACATCTTACTGTGCATGCTAGAGCTCAGAGGACCATCTCCAAGACTTCTAGCAGGTTCTAGAATGCACCATGTCACAGCAGTAGAGGCTATACAAATAACCGCCTCCAAATAATATCTACTGTGCAAATAAATACTCATACAATTAATTAAGGTAATTCTGGCACTTAAGACAATATTAACAACATGCACAATCTAAAATATACACAAACCTGCAAGATAACAGTACCATCAACAATACAGTTACACTTGTAGGAAAGTAGCAACAAGTACTATTAGTAACTAAGCATTGTTTAGCAGCATAAACACCCCAACTGTAGACCCCACAACTCACTCTTAGATGCATGCAATCTTCCAAATTAACACAATCAACTTGGTCACCAGCCAAAACTCAAGTCGTCTTCTTCTGACCAATAGGACACTCTGACCTGGGGTGGGAGGGGTCAGAGTCCAAATGCCCATTTGGCTGGTTGGTGAAAATGGAAATAAAAAAACATTTAAGATGAGATCTGGAAATTAGAATCAAAGCAGTTCTTTACTTGGGAGGGAGTGGGATCTCTTGATACAGCCAGGTAGTAGATGTAATATGGTCCTGGTCAGTTCTTTACTTGGGAGGGAGTGGGATCTCTGTTACAGCCAGGTAGTAGATGTAATATGGTCCTGGTCAGTTCTTTACTTGGGAGGGAGTGGGATCTCTTGTTACAGCCAGGTAGTAGATGTAATATGGTCCTGGTCAGTTCTTTACTTGGGAGGGAGTGGGATCTCTTGTTACAGCCAGGTAGTAGATGTAATATGGTCCTGGTCAACATTAGTGACCCCTCCTGTCTCAGCCTCCAGTATTTATGCTGCAGTAGTTTGTGTCGGGGGGCTAGGGTCAGTTTGTTATATCTGGAGTACTTCTCCTGTCCTATTCGGTGTCCTGTGTGAATTTAAGTGTGCTCTCTCTAATTCTCTCTTTCTTTCTCTCTCTCGGAGGACCTGAGCCCTAGGACCATGCCCCAGGACTACCTGACATGATGACTCCTTGCTGTCCCCAGTCCACCTGGCCGTGCTGCTGCTCCAGTTTCAACTGTTCTGCCTTATTATTATTCGACCCTGCTGGTTATTTATGAACATTTGAACATCTTGGCCATGTTCTGTTATCATCTCCACCCGGCACAGCCAGAAGAGGACTGGCCACCCCACATAGCCTGGTTCCTCTCTAGGTTTCTTCCTAGGTTTCGGACTTTCTAGGGAGTTTTTCCTAGCCACCGTGCTTCTACACCTGCATTGCTTGCTGTTTGGGGTTTTAGGCTGGGTTTCTGTACAGCACTTTGAGATATCAGCTAATGTACGAAGGGCTATATAAATACATTTGATTTGATTTTGATTTGATTAGTGCACTATATAGGGTGTCATTTGGGACACGGTCAAGTCTATATTTCTTCAGAAAGGCGTTGAAAGGATCATATATTTCCTGATGTAGTCATCGCAGTACAAAGGTGCTAACAATGCAGCGATGATTCATTCACTAGACTGCCGTAGAACACTTCAGACTACTTCCTGCTACATGCCCGGAGGATCATCCATAGAAGATTTTCTCTTGCAGACTGGACATTCCCGATTTCCCTTTTTTCTCCAGTATTCATTTAGACAGGCTTTGCAGAAGTAGTGACCACAGGTCAGATTGACAGCCTCCTTGATGTCACCATCGCACAGTGTACAGCGTGGAGGACTAGGTCTAGATCCTTCACCACCCATTTTCTCATCCAGTCACGATCTCTTCTCTGTAATAGACTTGAGGTTAGACGCAGTACTTTCACTTTCTAAAAAGACGGCGTGTTCTCTTCAGCTACACTTTGAACGTACTGTTTTTCAGTCCTGAAATGCGGGCATCCTTTACTTTTAAGTATAATATTAATTAAATGAATCAAGAGACACATATTTTGTGCTATTGATTTCAAATCTAACCTTCTAAAAATCTTTGCCCACACGCAAGTGTCTTACTTCCGCAAACAACTTCCTCTTTCGGTTTTATGGCGAAATGCACACAAAAGGTGTAATATCGCCACCAACTGGACGGGAGTAAAACAATATTACAAAATACAAATAAATTCCTTACAGGGAATTTAACATGAATCCCCTAAAAACAATTTATTTTAGCATTTTCACCCCAATTTCGTGGTATCCAATTGTCTTGTCTCATCACTGCAACTCCCGTACAGACTCGGGAGAGGCAAAGGTCGAGAGCTGTGCGTCCTCCGAAACACAACCCTACCAAGCCGCACTGCTTCTTGACACAATGCCCATCCAACCTGGAAGCCAGCCACACAAATGTGTCGGAGGAAACGGCGTACACTGCGCCGGCCCACCACAGGAGTCACTAGTGCGCAATGAGACAAGGATATCCCTGCCGGGTCTCCCGGTCGCGGCCGGCTTCGACAGAGCCTGGACTACAACTCAGAATCTCTAGTGACACAGCTAGCACTGCGATGCAGTGCCTTAGACCGCACCGGTCGGGAGTCCAAAAACACATTTTTACATACAGTGGGGCAAAAAAGTATTTAGTCAGCCACCAATTGTGCAAGTTCTCCCACTTAAAAAGATGAGAGAGGCCTGTAATGTATCATAGGGACACTTCAACTATGACAGACAATTATATTTTTTTACATTGTAGGATTTTTAATTAATTTATTTGCAAATTATGGTGGAAAATAAGTATTTGGTCAATAACAAAAGTTTATCTCAATACTTTGTTATATACCCTTTGTTGGCAATGACAGAGGTCAAACGTTTTCTGTAAGTCTTCACAAGGTTTTCACACACTGTTGCTGGTATTTTGGCCCATTCCTCCATGCAGATCTCCTCCAGAGCAGTGATGTTTTGGGGCTGTTGCTGGGCAACACAGACTTTCAACTCCCTCCAAAGATTTTCTATGGGGTTGAGATCTGGAGACTGGCTAGGCAAAGTGTTTTGCATGCATTAATGTGATAATGCAGGGTGTTGAAAGGGGCTAAAGCAAACAACCAAAAAGCCACCAAGAAACACAATCTATAAAGGTGTCTGCATGGAGAGAGTCTCCTCCATGAATGTGGAAGAGGTGTATTTATCCTGGGACACAGCGGGCCCAGGTGTGTCTGCATGGAGAGAGTCTCCTCCATGAATGTGGAAGAGGTGTATTTATCCTGGGACATAGCGGGCCCAGGTGTTTCTGCATGGAGAGAGTCTCCTCCATGAATGTGGAAGAGGTCTATTTATCCTGGGAGACACCGGGCCCAGGTGTGTCTACATGGAGATAGTCTCCTCCATAAATATGGAAGAGGTCTATTTATCCTGGGACACAGCGGGCCCAGGTGTTTCTGCATGGAGAGAGTCTCCTCCATGAATGTGGAAGTGGTGTATTTATCCTGGGACACAGCGGGCCCAGGTGTTTCCCATGTAGCTGACGACCCTCCCAACTCCACCAGCATCCTAATAAGGAAACAAGAACAAAGAGAGAATACGGCAGACAGAGTGGGAGGGTCGTCACACCTGTCATTGACCAAATGCACAACCAACACTTCCTGTCCCTTCAAAGTAGGAGTTCACCATTCACACTTAATTGTATACTTTGTCGTCTGTTAATAGCTATTAATTAATCTATTAATTCCCAGATGGTGATATTTTTCCAATTATACTTTATATTTTAAATTATAAGAGTGACAAATATGTTTATTGACCTATTAATGAAATGTTCCTGTAAATTGTTAAACTGATATCCTAGCTCCCTAGTTAACCATTTGTTATCTGAGTGTCATAGACTATATCTTTTCAGAAGAGTTGTCATTTCAGAATGAGGGGTGCTGTAGCTCTGCTGGTGTTGCTATTCTGTCTGAGGGCATGAGCTCAGGAAAGGAGGAGTGGAGTGGTCAGAGAACGACATCCTTCAACAGAGAGACAGTGAAGAGGTAGAGAGCAGGATGAGTTTCAGATTAAGAGCTAAAGGACTGAGGCTACAGAGACGCCCCACAAATGACTGGCCAGGCCACCACAAACACCTCTAGTACACTCCTCTCCCCACCCGCCACCTACTCACACACACCTACAATGTAGGGAAGATCTAAGCCTGTATTCAGTGTCTCAGAGTAGCATTGCTGATCTAGGATTACTGATCAGGGCCCCCTTGTCCATGTGATTAGCACCAAGCCTATCAGAGGGTGAGGTGGAGCCCTCACCATGTCACCACCCATCAATCACTCTCAGGCTAGGAGTTGTCTGGACAGGTCTTGGGTATCACTGATACTCACTCGTACATATCCATAAAACACACTCCTATCATAAACCATGGGGTAACATCAGAACTATATGTTTATTTTATTTGCCCAAGATCTGGCTATGAAAGACTACATCCAAGCAGAATCGTAGATCTGTAATACAGAACAGACAATGACTCCCCCTGCTGCCTGTCTGTGTGAACTGAACTCAGTCCTCTACTACTGCTGCCTGTCTGTGTGAACTGGTCAGTCCTCTACTACTGCTGCCTGTCTGTGTGAACTGAACTCAGTCCTCTACTACGGCTGCCTGTCTGTGTGAACTGAACTCAGTCCTCTACTACTGCTGCCTGTCTGTGAACTGGTCAGTCCTCTACTACTGCTGCCTGTCTGTGTGAACTGAACACAGTCCTCTACTACGGCTGCCTGTCTGTGTGAACTGAACTCAGTCCTCTACTACTGCTGCCTGTCTGTGTGAACTGAACTCAGTCCTCTACTACGGCTGCCTGTCTGTGTGAACTGAACTCAGTCCTCTACTACGGCTGCCTGTCTGTGTGAACTGAACTCAGTCCTCTACTACGGCTGCCTGTCTGTGTGAACTGAACTCAGTCCTCCACTACTGCTGCCTGTCTGTGTGAACTGAACTCAGTCCTCTACTACTGATGTTGTTATACTGTTCTAAAGGACTGGTTTCCCAGACACAGGTTAAACCTAGACCAGGACTAAAAGTAGTTCTCCATGGAGATTCTTCACTAAAAGAGCTTTTTAGTCCAGGACTAGGCTTAATCTGTGCCCGGGACACCGACCCATTGAGAACAACAAACCGTTAGATTTAAATATGGAAGTCCCATTTGGCTCAGTTGGTAAAGCAGGGCACTTGTCACGCCAGGGTTGAGGGTTGATTCCCAGAGGACCAGCACAAAAAAAGTTTTAAAATGATTAATTCACTACTGTAAGTCTCTCTGGATGAGGATGACTGAAATGTAATGTCAGACAAACACAGATTTAAATGTAATTTTATGTATAAAATGAAAACTGACTTAATACATGAGAAAGGCTGTAAAACATGACCATGGTATTAAACAGCAGCAATTACTCAACTTACATTACATAGAATTACACTAGAATGGAGAAGCACAAGCACACTTCACAGACAGGAAGACCATTACTGATAGAGAAGAAACCTCAAAGCGCTTAAAAAGGCTAAATAAACAAAACAGTAAATAAAAAACCAGAAGGATGAATTCAGGAAGTGAGAGGGAGTCAGATCTTTGGAGGGGAAGTGAGAGGGAGTCAGATCTTTGGAGGGGAAGTGCGAGGGAGTCAGATCTTTGGAGGGGAAGTGCGAGGGAGTCAGATCTTTGGAGGGGAAGTGCGAGGGAGTCAGATCTTTGGAGGGGAAGTGCGAGGGAGTCAGATCTTTGGAGGGGAAGTGCGAGGGAGTCAGATCTTTGGAGGGGAAGTGAGAGGGAGTCAGATCTTTGGAGGGGAAGTGCGAGGGAGTCAGATCTTTGGAGGGGAAGTGAGAGGGAGTCAGATCTTTGGAGGGGAAGTGAGAGGGAGTCAGATCTTTGGAGGGGAAGTGAGAGGGAGTCAGATCTTTGGAGAGGAAGTGAGAGGGAGTCAGATCTTTGGAGGAAGTGAGAGGGAGTCAGATCTTTGGAGGAAGTGAGAGGGAGTCAGATCTTTGGAGGAAGTGAGAGGGAGTCAGATCTTTGGAGAGGAAGTGGGAGGGAGTCAGATCTTTGGAGAGGAAGTGGGAGGGAGTCAGATCTTTGGAGAGGAAGTGGGAGGGAGTCAGATCTTTGGAGAGGAAGTGGGAGGGAGTCAGATCTTTGGAGAGGAAGTGGGAGGGAGTCAGATCTTTGGAGAGGAAGTGGGAGGGAGTCAGATCTTTGGAGAGGAAGTGGGAGGGAGTCAGATCTTTGGAGAGGAAGTGGGAGGGAGTCAGATCTTTGGAGAGGAAGTGGGAGGGAGTCAGATCTTTGGAGAGGAAGTGGGAGGGAGTCAGATCTTTGGAGAGGAAGTGGGAGGGAGTCAGATCTTTGGAGAGGAAGTGGGAGGGAGTCAGATCTTTGGAGAGGAAGTGGGAGAGAGCCAGATCTTTGGAGAGGAAGTGGGAGGGAGTCGGATCTTTGGAGGGGAAGTGGGAGAGAGTCGGATCTTTGGAGAGGAAGTGGGAGAGAGGGGGAGTGGGATCTCAGTCAAAGCCTGGCTGAGTCAAAGGTAGTGTTGCATCAACTAATTAATGAATGTCATTGACTGACAGATTGCCGTATCATACTTGGTTAGCGGATACTTCACTAGAAGATTAACTGAACAACAGTAACATTTCTCTAGACAAACTGTTCAAAAGTCCAACGAGGATATCTGTGTTCAGTACACCTGGCATTCAAAATGGAAAACCCCCGATATATTCCAAATCTGTCCCATTAAGTCGACGTTGAAAGAGATTCAGCAGCAGGCACAATCACTGAAAAACAGCAAACAGAACTAAACCCGCAGTTCTCATGTCTATCAGACAAGGGTTTACTGATATTAAGACGCATTAAAATGAACCAACTGATTCATTTCAATTAATGCATTTGAAATTGGTCAACAATGGTTCCCACAGCAATCGCTGGTGTCAATTGCCTTTTAGCTTGTAGTTTTGTTTTCACAGGAGCCCCGACGTGTGTAATGATCAGCTCTAACTGTACTATACTGTTACAGAGGCCTTCACTGGCATAACCCTGACATAGTCCCCACTGAGGAACGGAAAAATTCTCTCAGTGAAACTCAGTGAAAATATTTGAGGGTTTTTGAAGAAACACCCAATGCGTTGGTTATTGACAGGATCAGAAAGTGACACCGTTTCTTTGTCCCAGTCCAGCTGCACTCGGATCCTCTGGGGTTTCACTTTAAAGGGTTCAAGACAGTAACATGCATTCGGTGACACTTGGTCAATATAGTCACTCCCTTCTCTTGAGAGTACATACCAGACTCCACTAATATGCCACCGAGACGTCTCCTTCCTATCGCAAGACTCTATGGCTACACCTACTGCCCACTCTTTGCTGTCCCCAACCTCTACGTCCCAACTGTGTGTCCCCGAGCTGAAGCCCTCGGAGCCCAGGACAGCATAGCGGTGTTTAAACCTCTCTGGGTTGTCAGGAAGCTGCTGTTGGTCATCACTGAGTCTGCATGTGAAGCTGGTCAGGTCACCAGACAGGATGAGATCTGGGTGAGCAGTGTTGGGATCCAGAATCACAGGAGCTGAGAGGAGAGAGAGAACACAGATTATTTTAAAGTGGGAACTCGTAGTCATGTTTATACAAAACGGACAACTTTTTTTCCCCTTCAGTGTTGCGTCCCGTGATTTACACATATTGAAATAAGTGTGATATTGTTTGTTGTTTTAACTTGTATATTTTATTCTATATAATTGTAAAGAGTCTTTGGGTCCTTAAAGCTCTATATAAGTCCTATGTATGTATTATTATCATCATAAAATAGTACTCACTGTACTCAACAATTTCCTGCATGTTCTTCCAGACTCTGAACTGCAGGTTGCCAAGGTGTCTGGCCACATGAATCAGCGCCCCTGAAACCCTCTCTGGATCTGGCAATATGCACTGAACTCTGGGAGAACATTAAGGAGTCAGTGCTGCTGTAGGGTTGGGTTCAGAACCACAGAGGGGAGAGAACATGAAATCAAACTTTATTTGTCAAGTGCACCGAATACAACAGGTGAAGACTTTACCATGAAATGCTGAATACAACAGGTGAAGACTTTACCATGAAATGCTGAATACAACAGGTGAAGACTTTACCATGAAATGCTGAATACAACAGGTGAAGACTTTACCATGAAATGCTGAATACAACAGGTGAAGACTTTACCATGAAATGCTGAATACAACAGGTGAAGACTTTACCATGAAATGCTGAATACAACAGGTGAAGACTTTACCATGAAATGCTGAATACAACAGGTGAAGACTTTACCATGAAATGCTGAATACAACAGGTGAAGACTTTACCATGAAATGCTGAATACAACAGGTGAAGACTTTACCATGAAATGCTGAATACAACAGGTGAAGACTTTACCATGAAATGCTGAATACAACAGGTGAAGACTTTACCATGAAATGCTGAATACAACAGGTGAAGACTTTACCATGAAATGCTGAATACAACAGGTGAAGACTTTACCATGAAATGCTGAATACAACAGGTGAAGACTTTACCATGAAATGCTGAATACAACAGGTGAAGACTTTACCATGAAATGCTGAATACAACAGGTGAAGACTTTACCATGAAATGCTGAATACAACAGGTGAAGACTTTACCATGAAATGCTGAATACAACAGGTGAAGACTTTACCATGAAATGCTGAATACAACAGGTGAAGACTTTACCATGAAATGCTGAATACAACAGGTGAAGACTTTACCATGAAATGCTGAATACAACAGGTGAAGACTTTACCATGAAATGCTGAATACAACAGGTGAAGACTTTACCATGAAATGCTGAATACAACAGGTGAAGACTTTACCATGAAATGCTGAATACAACAGGTGAAGACTTTACCATGAAATGCTGAATACAAGCCCTTCACCAACAGTGTAGTTCAAGAAGAGTTAAGAAAAGATTTACCAAATAAACTAAAGTAAAAAAAACAAAAAGTAACAATAACGAGGCTATGTACATGTGGTACCGGTACCGAATCAGTGAGCGGGGGTACAGGTTAGAGGGAGTCAGTGCTGCTGTAGGGTTGGGTTCAGAACCACAGAGGGGATAGAAACAAGAGGAAGATCCCTTACCTTTTCTTGATGACCTCGTAGTCCTGCAGGAGAACAAAGTGTCAGATTAGACATGACATTATCAAGATGTAGAAGTTTCATCTCTACTTAAAACAGAGGGAGATCTTTCATTTTTGTTTCTTACCTGTAGCAAAGAAATGTTTTCAGCCCCTAGCTCTTCCTCTAGGGTTTGGATGGTGTCAGAAAGGGACGAGATCTCTCTGTTCATCTCCTCAATCTTCCTCATGATCATTTGACTCTTGTTGTCTTCTTCCTGCTTCAGGGCAGCTATCCTGACTACCGTTTCATTCCGTAGAAACTGGTGAAGCTCCTCAAACTGTTCCCTTATTTTCCTCTCTGTGGACAGGGCCTGGCTCTGAAGACAAACATCCAGAGCTTGAATGAGTTTTAGTTTATTCACCATGTGCACGGGATACAACAGGTGTTATACAGCACAATGAAATTCGTACCTTGAGAGCTCTTTCCCAACAATGCAGTGATGATTATAATAATTTAGATACTAATATAAAACTACTAATAAAATAGAAAAGACAATAATTTAGATGCTAATAATATAAATAATTTAGATAATAAAGATAATTTAGATGCTAATAATAAAAATACAGATATGGAGATAAATAATTTAGATAATTTAAATAGATAATACATAAAATACTAATATAGATAATAATGAAGATGATTAGATATGTGAGTTAAAGAAACAAGAATGCAAGTATATACAGGTCAGTACCTTATTCAATGTTCAGGGGAACTGGAGTGGTTGTATATACAGGTCAGTGTCAGTACCTTATTCAATGTTCAGGGGAACTGGAGTGGTTGTGTATACATACATGTAAACAGGGCTGAATAGTGACTGGTAACAGGAATATATACACGCACACTTGAAGTTGGAGGTTTTCATTCACACATTTTGGAGTCATTAAAACTCGTTTTTCAAACACTCCACAATTTTCTTGTTAACAAACTATAGTTTTGGCATGTCGGTTAGGACATTAATTTGTGCATAAGTCATTTTTCAAACAATTGTTTACAGACAGATCTTTTCCAGTGGGTCAGAAGTTTACTGCCTTTAAACAGCTTGGAAAACTCCAGAAAATCATGTCATGGCATTAAAAGTTTCTGATAGGCTAATTGACATAATTTGAGTCAATTGGAGGTGTACCTGTGGATATATTTCAAGGCCTACCTTCAAACTCAGTGCCTCTTTGCTTGACATCATAGGAAAATCAAAAGAAACCAGCCACCTTGACAAGTCTGGTTCATCCTTGGGAGCAATTTCCAAACACCGGAAGGTACCATGTTCATCTGTACAAACAATAGTGTGCAAGTATAAACACCATTGGACCACGCAGCCGTCATACTGCGCAGGAAGGAGACGCATTCTGTCTCCTAGAGATGAACGTACTTTGGTGTGAAAAGTGCAAATCAATCCCAGAACACCAGCAAAGGACCTTGTGAAGATGCTGGAGGAAACAGGTACAAAAGTATCTATATCCACAGTAAAACGAGTCCTATATCGACATAACGGTGTACCTGTGGATGTATTTCAAGGCCAACCTTCAAACTCAGCGCCTCTCCACTTGACATCATGGGACAATCAAAAGACATCAGCCAAGACCTCAGAATAAAAATGTAAAAAAGTAAAACGAGTCCTATATCGACATAACGCGAAAGACTCAGCAAGGAAGATGCCACTGCTCCAAAACCGCCACAAAAAAAAGCCAGACTACGGTTTTCAACTGCACATGGGGACAAAGACCGTACTTTTACAAAAATAGAACTGTTTGGCCATAATGACCATCTTTATGTTTGGAGGAAAAAGGGGGAGGGCTTGCAAGCCGAAGAACACCATCCCAACCGTGAAGCACAGGGGAGGCAGCATCATGTTGTGAGGGTGCTTTGCTACAGGAGGGACTGGTGCACTTCACATAATAGATGGCATCATGAGGGCAGGAAAATGTGGATATATTGAAGCAACATCTCAAAACATCAGTCAGGAAGTTAAAGCTTGGTCGCAAGTCTGTCTTCCAAATGGACAATGACCCCAAGCATACTTCCAAAGTTGTGGCAAAATGGCTTAAGGACAACAAAGTCAAGGTATTGGAGTGGCCATCACAAAGCCCTGACATCAATCCCATAGAAAATGTGTGGGCAGAACTGAAAATGTGTGTGCGAGCAAGGAGGCCTACAAACCTGACTCAGTTACACCAGCTCTGTCAGGAGGAATGGGCCAAAATTCACCCAACTTATTGTGGGAAGCTTGTGGAAGGATACCCAAAACGTTTGACCCAAGTTAAACAATTTAAAGGCAATGCTACCAAATACTAATTGAGTGTATGTAACTTCTGACCCACTGGGAATGTGATGAAAGTAATAAAAGCTGAAATAAATCATTCTCTCTACTATTATTCTGACATTTCAAATTCTTAAAATAAAGTGGTGATCTTAACTGACCTAAGACAGGGTCTTTATACTAGGATGAAATGTTAGGAATTGTGAAAGAATGAGTTTGAATGTATTTGGCTAAGGTGTACGTAAACTTCCGACTGTACATACACACAGGGGAAAAAAACATGCAACAATTTCTATTTTTACTGAGTTAGTTCATAGAAGGAAATCAGTCAATTGAAAAAGCAATGCATTTCACACAAATGGGCTGGGGCCCACCCACTGGGGAGCCAGGCCCAGCCAAAAATAACAATTTGGGTTTTTTCCCATACAAAAGTGATTTATTACAGACAGAAATACCCCCCCCCCCCCCCATACTGCCAAATTACTGCACCTGTGTAATGATCATGCGCTTTAATCAGCTTCTTAATATTCCACACCTGTCCGGTGGATGGATAATCTTGGCAAAGGAGAAATGCTCACTAACAGGGATGTAAAGAAATGTGCACAAAATATGAGAGAAATAAGCTTTTTGTGCTTATGGAATATTTATTTGCCAGGTAGGGACCTGTGAATGGCCAGAGTCAGTGTGGATAGTCTGTGGGAGAGGGAGCACAGTAGTAGCCATTTAACAGACTCACAGCCAGGGGATAGAAGCCATTTAGGAGTCCGTTTGTCTGAGCCTTTATGAAGCGGTACCGTCTGCCAGACGGGAGAAAAGAGAACAGTCCATGTGTCGGGTGGCTGGAGGTTCAGACGCCGCCTGGCATGAATGTCTGCATACGTACGGGTGCACACCAGTGGAGTACCGGCACCTCAAATATTCTACTGCTTCTCACTACAGACACCTCATAGAATATTGGCTCTAAACTGTGATTAGTACCAGCACCTATTATTTCAGCCCAATAAATTTATAATATTACTATTTACTATTTGGAAAATGTCCCTAAATTTAAAAACAATTCCCTGGTTTACCAGAAATCCTGGTTGGAAGATATCTGGAAGAGAGGGAGTGAGGTGGAAATACAGTAATTCTCAAACCAGGGCATTTTGTAACCCTACTATTGTTATTCTTTAAGGTCATACGGTTCAGCCACAAATCCAGGGAACGAAGGGAAACTTAGCCAGCAGATATGGCCCGCTTGCTTACAGATGCACTATGGTCAGATAGACTTCCTGGTTAGGTCAACAGCAGAGTATGGGAGATATGGCCCAGAAAACATACCTCAACCCAAGGATGAAAAAAGACCTTGTACTCCGAATGATCCCATCTGTTACACCAAGATTGAACAACTTCTAGTTCTGTAAAACTGCCCCTTTAGTCCTCCTGCTAGGTAGCAGAAGCCACAGCAGCCATTTTGGAAAGGCAGTGTCAGACTATCAGCTACTTTGTTGTTCAAGGCGATGTGCTGGAAATGTGATGTTGAAAGGGGAAATGGTGCAAATGGATGTTCTACTTTGAATCAAATGGCGTGTCGAATGGAGATGAGTGAGAAGAATTATATTACAGTGGTGAATACAAAAGGAAATAAGGATTGGTGTTACCCAGGAGATCACTACCCAGGAGATCACTACCCAGGAGATCAGTACCCAGGAGATCAGTACCCAGGAGATCACTACCCAGGAGATCACTACCCAGGAGATCACTACCCAGGAGATCAGTACCCAGGAGATCAGTACCCAGGAGATCACTACCCAGGAGATCACTACCCAGGAGATCAGTACCCAGGAGATCACTACCCAGGAGATCAGTACCCAGGAGATCAGTACCCAGGAGATCAGTACCCAGGAGATCACTACCCAGGAGATCACTACCCAGGAGATCACTACCCAGGAGATCACTACCCAGGAGATCAGTACCCAGGAGATCAGGAGATCACTACCCAGGAGATCACTACCCAGGAGATCACTACCCAGGAGATCACTACCCAGGAGATCACTACCCAGGAGATCACTACCCAGGAGATCACTACCCAGGAGATCACTACCCAGGAGATCAGTTTGAAGTCTATAAAAATCATGGATGCGTTGGATAAGGCTACATTGGTGAGAGTAACGAGAAATGGGCTTATTTTGGTTTTCTGTGCATCTATGGAACAGAAGGAGAGTGCTCTGCACCTCTAGAAGATATAGGTTGGAAATGTGCTGTGTGAGGATCCTCAATGCAGGGAACCTATCATGAGTGTCATCTCTGGGGTGAAGCTAGAATCGAATGCATAGGATATACGTGACGAATTGGATCAACTGGTTGGTGGATACCGAATGACTCACATGGAAAGAGGAAGCCCACTCCATCCATTCTATTGTTTTTTGACGAAGAGTCTCTCCCTTCTCACGTGTATGTGAGTTTAGTAAGATTCCCTGTGAGAGGGGTGTGATTTGAACTGTGACTAAAGGAGTGGGTTGTTTTTCTGATGCAGTCCAAGGAATGCCAAGAGTGTGCAAAGCTGTCATCAAGGCAAAGGGTGGCTACTTTGAAGAATCTCAAATATATTTTGATTTGTTTAACAGTTTTTTGGTTACTACATGATTCCATGTGTGCTATTTCATAGTGTTGATGTCTTCATTATTATAATTTTTTTTAAATGGAATGAGTAGGTGCCCAAACTTTTGACTGGTACTGTGTGTGTGTGTTTATGTGAGATATTTATAGATAGATACACATTTGTATTTTACCCACTTTTTCTCCTCAATTTTGATCGTCTCATCGCTGCAACTCTCCAACGGGCGAGGCGAAGGTCGAGTCATGTGTCCTCTGAAAAATGACCCACCAAACTGCGCCTCAACACACGCCCTCAACTCGGATGGCAGCAGCATCAATGTATCGGAGGAAACACTGTTCAACTGACAACCGAAGTCAGCCTGCAGGCGCCGGCCTGCCACAAGGGGTGCCTAGAGCACGATGAGCCAAGTAAAAGCCCCCCCAGCCAAACTCTCCCCTAACCCGGACGATGCTGGGCCAATTGTGTGCCGCCCTATGGGACTCTCGATCACGGCCGGTTGTGACACAGCCTGGGATCAACCCCGGGTCTGTAGTGACGCCTTAGATCGCTATGCCACTCGGGAGGCCTGGCTCTGCGGTGTCTTAATCTACACAGGAAGTCTGTCTGACCATTGTGCAGCTGTAAGCAAGCTAGTCAGATCTGCTGGCTGAGTGAAACTCTACACAGAAACATAAAAGCCACTCAGTTATTTTTTGATTTGACCTTTATTTAACTAGGCAAGTCAGTTAAGAACAAATTATTATTTTAAATGACTGCCTAGGAACAGTGGGTTAACTGATCTAGGAACAGTGAGTTAACTGATCTAGGAACAGTGGGTTAACTGCCTGTTCAGGGGCAGAATGACAGATTATTTCAATGACAGCCTAGGAACAGAACTGCCCGTTCAGGGGCAGAACAACAGATTTGTACCCTGTCAACTCTGGGATTTGAACTTCCAACCTTTCGTTTACTAGTCCAACGCTCTAACCACTAGGCTACCCTGCCGCCCCGCTCTTACCGTGATAGTATCCGCCTCCCAGCTCTTACCGTGAGATAGTATCCGTCTCCCAGCTCTTACCGTGAGATAGTATCCGTCTCCCAGCTCTTACCGTGACAGTATCAGTATCCCAGCTCTTACCGTGACAGTATCCGTCTCCCAGCTCTTACCGTGACAGTATCCGTCTCCCAGCTCTTACCGTGACAGTATCCGTCTCCCAGCTCTTACCGTGACAGTATCCGTCTCCCAGCTCTTACCGTGACAGTATCTGTCTCCCAGCTCTTACCGTGACAGTATCTGTCTCCCAGCTCTTACCGTGACAGTATCTGTCTCCCAGCTCTTACCGTGACAGTATCTGTCTCCCAGCTCTTACCGTGACAGTATCTGTCTCCCAGCTCTTACCGTGACAGTATCTGTCTCCCAGCTCTTACCGTGACAGTATCTGTCTCCCAGCTCTTACCGTGACAGTATCTGTCTCCCAGCTCTTACCGTGACAGTATCTGTCTCCCAGCTCTTACCGTGACAGTATCTGTCTCCCAGCTCTTACCGTGACAGTATCTGTCTCCCAGCTCTTACCGTGACAGTATCTGTCTCCCAGCTCTTACCGTGACAGTATCTGTCTCCCAGCTCTTACCGTGACAGTATCTGTCTCCCAGCTCTTACCGTGACAGTATCTGTCTCCCAGCTCTTACCGTGACAGTATCTGTCTCCCAGCTCTTACCGTGACAGTATCTGTCTCCCAGCTCTTACCGTGACAGTATCTGCCTCCCAGCTCTTACCGTGACAGTATCTGCCTCCCAGCTCTTACCGTGACAGTATCTGCCTCCCAGCTCTTACCGTGACAGTATCTGCCTCCTAGCTCTTACCGTGACAGTATCTGCCTCCCAGCTCTTACCGTGACAGTATCTGCCTCCCAGCTCTTACCGTGACAGTATCTGTCTCCCAGCTCTTACCGTGACAGTATCTGTCTCCCAGCTCTTACCGTGACAGTATCTGTCTCCCAGCTCTTACCGTGACAGTATCTGTCTCCCAGCTCTTACCGTGACAGTATCCGTCTCCCAGCTCTTACCGTGACAGTATCCGCCTCCCAGCTCTTACCGTGACAGTATCTGTCTCCCAGCTCTTACCGTGACAGTATCTGTCTCCCAGCTCTTACCGTGACAGTATCTGTCTCCCAGCTCTTACCGTGACAGTATCTGTCTCCCAGCTCTTACCGTGACAGTATCTGCCTCCCAGCTCTTACCGTGACAGTATCTGCCTCCCAGCTCTTACCGTGACAGTATCTGTCTCCCAGCTCTTACCGTGACAGTATCTGTCTCCCAGCTCTTACCGTGACAGTATCTGTCTCCCAGCTCTTACCGTGACAGTATCTGTCTCCCAGCTCTTACCGTGACAGTATCTGCCTCCCAGCTCTAACCGTGACAGTATCTGTCTCCCAGCTCTTACCGTGACAGTATCTGTCTCCCAGCTCTTACCGTGATAGTATCTACCGTTTGAACACAATTTCGACTGTCTGCCTCAAGGACCTCCAGTTTGTTCTGTAGGAGCTTCAGCACAGACTCCTGGAAAGAAACAGTAATATTTTAAATATATCAGGTTACTGAGAAAACATTTTCTCTAAAGGGCATCAGCACCTACACTAAGCAGTGGTGTTCAGTAATTGTTGCTTGTTGTAAGAAAAAGCTAAATGTAACAGGCATTTATTCTATTGCCACACAGTTTTTATTTCTCACTCACCTTATATTCTTTGGCAGCTTCGTCCATGGGGCAGAACGTGTGGTTTGTGTGTAACTCAGAAGTCTGGCACACCAGGCAAGCAGGTTGTCCGTGGTCACGACAGAAAAGTTTGTATTTCTCCCCATGCAGACTGCAGAGGACACCTGCAGATGCTTTCTCCTTTGAGTAGGCCTCACAGAGGTTCTTCAAAGCCCGGTTGAGGGGTGCATCACTGAGTTTTGATCTTTTCCTACAAACTGGACATTCCTTCACTTCTCTCTCCCTCCAGTAGCCATGTATACAGTCTTTACAGAAGCTGTGGCTACACAACAGGATGACTGGGTCTCTGAAGATGTCTCGGCATACGGGACAGGTGAGGTCCTCCTCTGGAAGAGAAGATGTGGTGGCCATTTTCCCCCTCAAATCCAACGTCTTCCTTCGGGAAAAATAACAGCCGTCCTGGCAAACTTTCACGTGAGTTTCGCTGCTAACTCAAACAAGCTGCTTCGTTATTGTTTCTTGACGTATTGTTTGTAACACATGTAGCTTACACTTGCAACGCATCGAGTAATACAATAAAGTTAACTTCTTTGCTGTGAAGGCAAGTGAGCTGTGTTGTTATTGTGACTCTTCCTCTATAATGTTATGGCCATCCGCAAACAAACGATAGGAGTGTTGTCTCATACTGCCGTGACGCATGCAAGAATAACTAAGTACTTCCGGTTCACGGATTTTTGGAAGCCTTTTTTCTCTATGGTATATTAACGATCACACATACATACCGCTATCTACTATGCGGGATAGGAACATGATTCAACCCCCCAAAAAACGTACCTACCAACAAAAAAAAATATGTTAAAAACAAATAAAACAGATCTGATCCATACACAGGCTCCAGGTGAACCTGGGAGCGCGGGTTTTCCGACGCCTTGTAGGTCTTCATTTTCAAAAACGTTTCTGCCACAGCCATAATAATGTCCAGTTTCTTCGACTTATTTGAGACTTGTGCTGTACAGTTTATAACGCAACAAAATCCAACTTTTTAACACGCATGTTATTTTTTGTCTGGCGGCAAACATTTACTACATGCTGTGGTGTATCCACCACCATATCTTCACTAGCATCACTTGTTTTCTCAATTATTTGAATTGCCTCGTCATAGGAGATTCGATTGACCGCTTTAACTTCTGCCACCTCAATTTCACCCTTACAGGGCAATCCATGAACTCAGGATCATGATCCCCACCACAATTGCAACTGTCCTTCTTACATACGGTTCTTCCGTGAACTCTGTCTTCAAATAGGCACATTCTTCTCTGGGTCCTTAAAGTGTACAAGACAGTGCTGCACTGTTTTCTGTCATTATTCCTGCTAAAAGAATGGTTAATAAACAACTAAGTGGGGGCTCTATAAAATGTGATTTCTTCCCCAAATTACGTTGTATATTTTCCCCGAATTTTATTTTTTCTGTTTTTAGATTTTTGGGGGGGTTTTCACTCTCAAATTCCAATTGTTTGTAGAGAAACAGCACAATTGGATGTCCTGAGTCAATGTCAATGCTTAAATCACATTAGAAGACCATGGAAGAAAAATATCGCTTTTAGATTTTGGACTAATTCCCCTTTAATTGTGCATCTAGCAAGTGAGGAATTTTTCATCTAATGTGCAGGTCTAGTGATGGTTCTGTACTGCTGCTCATTTCATAGCAAAGTTTGCAAATAACAAATAATAGAAACAGATGATATACTTATTATATACGTCCACCTGGTAAGACAACTTTGCAGTTAACATTTACTTGAGAAGGTTTTAGGGAAAGTATTTCTGTCAACCCACAAGACAGTTATCACATCAACTGGCTACTAGTCTTCACTGTGAGCCGTCAGTGAATCAAATGTTATTTGTCACAATGCAACAGGTGTAGTACACTTTAGTTTGAAATGAACCACAGGTCTTCATGCCATGCATTACATAACACTTAGATTTACATAATGGTAAGTGATGGCAGGGTTGGTGTTGGTGAGCGGATAGCATTATCAAGAATCTTGTCATAGAATGCAACACAATCAGGCAAAATAAATGTCAATGTTTATTGGAATTTATTTTTCAACAAAAATGTTATACCCCCCCTGAGAATGACAATAGAATTGTTATGGAGTCATTTTGTTACTGTGGTAGCCTACTAACATTGTATGAAAATTAAAGACACTTTCCAATAAAATATTTTTACAATTTCTGGATACACCTGATAACCGTGTTAACTTAAATCAACATTCTCGTTACTTGCAGTCTTTGGATGAGCAACATCCACATGAAGTTATTTTCTTCATTTTCAGACATTTACCTCCTCTGAAACTTCTAGGATGGAATAATTTCCATGCTTCTCCTTCCCCTACTGAAACCTCTTGAGAAACTCCTGATAAGTCTGTCTGTGTGCCGAGGCCGCTGGCACAAAATGGCCACCAGGATGAGTCAGCACCTGAGGCTCCTGGAACAGGGGAAGGAGCTCCCGGCTCATCCTATCAGAAATGACCTGGTCTTCCTGTCCGAAGACGTGCAGGGACGGGATGGCGAGTGGAGCAGGGCTGCCATAGAACCCCTGGTGTTCCAAACAAGCACTCCGGAACCCGGCCACCAGGATAGCGAAGCGGAACTGGAATTGTGGTTCTAGATTCTGCTCCTGTATAGAACAGAGCATGGCAACTAGAGCAGCGCCCTGGCTGAACCCTAGCACACCGTCAAACGGGCCCAGGTCCTTCACTGCTGTACTCACAGCCTCCACACTCTCCTCAAGCCCCAGGCTCGCCTGACACTGCTGCCCGGCGTCGAAGCTCCGAGCCTGGGTGTCAGAGAACCACCATCCCCTGGGGGCCTCGTCACCTCCAGGGCCCACTTCATTCTCCTTCCCTTGGGCTGCTGGAGTCAGAGAGAAAAGAGAGAGAGAAAAAGAGAGGGGTAGAAGGGCGAGAAAGAGAGTATTAAACTAAGTTGATATTGCATTTAGTTTAAATCTGTATGTGATCACCCTGATAGGTACCAGTCAAAAAGCCATGCATTACCAAAAGTTGGTAACGCAACAATCCCTATCCTCACAGCACTGTTCAGTCAGAATGTTCACGGAGTATCCAAACATTAAGAACACCTGCTCTTTTCATGACATAGATTGACCAGTGAATCCAGGTGAAAGCTATGATCCCTTATTGATGTCACTTGTTAAATACACTTTAAATCAGTTTAAATGAAGGGGAGGAGACGGGTTAAAGAAGAATTGAGACAGTGTGTGTGTGCTGTTCAGAGGGTGAATGGGCAAGACAATAGATGCTGTTTTTTTCACACTCAACGGTTTCCCGTGTGTATCAAGAATGGTCCACCACCCAAAGGACATCAAGGCAACTTGACACAACTGTGGGAAGCATTGGAGTCAACATGGGCCAGCTTCCCTGTAGAACGCTTTCCACTCCTTGTAGAGTCCGTCCCCCTGATAAATTAAGGCTGTTCTGAGGGCAAATGGGGGAGGGGTGCAACTCAATATTAGGAGGGTGTTCCTAATGTTTGGTATACTCACTGTGCTTTCAGAAAGTATTCACACCCCTTGACTAAATGTTGTTGTGTAGCAGCCTGAATTTAAAATTGATTAAAGTTGTATTTTATTGTCACTGGCCGACACAATACCCCATAATGTTAAAGTGCACTGGCCGACACAATACCCCATAATGTTAAAGTGCACTGGCCGACACAATACCCCATAATGTTAAAGTGCACTGGCCGACACAATACCCCATAATGTTAAAGTGCACTGGCCGACACAATACCCCATAATGTTAAAGTGGAAACATATATATTTTAAATGTTTACAAATAATAAAACATTTTAAAACTGAAACATATTGAGTCAATAAGTTCAGCAGTAAAAATGTCACATATGTTGGACACGTGCAATAATAGTGTTGAACATGATTGAACGACTACCTCATCTCTTATCACATGCGACTCAGTTGGCGATTGCAACGCCAGGGTTGTGGGTTCGATTCCCACAGGGGACCTGTACAAAAAGGTATGCACTCACTACTGCAAGTCGCTAAATGACTCAAATGTAAACATTATCAAGATTATCTGTAAGGTCCCTCAGTCGAGCAGTACATTTCAAACTCGGATTCAACCACTAAGACCACGCAAAGAAGGGCACCTGTTGGTAGATGGGTAAAAAATAAATTAAAAAAGATATTGAAAATCCCATTGATAATGGTGAAGTTATTCATTCAAATGAATTGTTATTTGTCACATGCGCCGAATACAACCTTACATTGAAATGCTTACTTACAAGCCCTTAACCAGCAATGCAGTTAAGAAAATACCCCCCCCAAAAAGTAAGAGATAAGAATAACAAATAGTTAAAGAGCAGCAGTAAATAACAATGTACTGAGGTAATATGTACATGTAGGTAGAGCTATTAAAGTGACTACGCATAGATAAGAGAATAGCAGCAGTGTAGAAGATTACACTTTGGTTGGTGTATCAATACACCCAGTCACTACAACGATACAGGCGTCCTTCCTAACTCAGATGCCATAGAGGAAGGAAACCGCTCAGGGATTTCACCATGAGGCCAATGGTGACTGTAAAACAGTTACAGAGTGTAATGACTATGGTAGGAGAAAACTGAGGATGGATCAACAACATTGTTGTTAAGCCACAATAGTAACTAGTAATGCACAAATATCCAGTATTTTCCCTGCTACTACAGTCCCTGGTTCGATGATTGGGAGTCCCATAGGGCAGCGCACAATTGGCCCAGTGTCGACACTGGGCCGCCATTGTAAATAAGAATTTGTTCTTAACCGACTTGCCTAGTTAAATAAAGGTTACACACACACCAAAAATGTATTTTGTTGGCATTTACGTATGTACCCACTACCAGTAAAACATAATCAAAACCTATTTCTTGCAGTGCTGTTTCGTTGTTCATTTGTTCAGTAATTTCATTCTTAACCTGGATTTCTATGGAACGTGGGTAGGGTCAAATAACACTATTTGACATGTCAAATAACACAACATAATCTGTTTCAGTGGCTATATAGTTAGTGGCTATATAGTTAGCTCGCTAAAGTTCAGTCAAATTGGTTATTGATCATTGCAAGACAACCATTTTCAGAACTCGCCAAAGATTTTCAAGTAGATTCAAGTCAAAACTGTAACTCGGCCGCTCAGGAACATTCACTGTCTTCTTGGTAAGCAATTCCAGTGTAGATTTGGCCTTGTGTTTTAGGTTATTGTCCTGCTGAAAGGTGAATTCATCTCCCAGTGTCTGGTGGAAAGCAGACTGAACCAGGTTTTTCTCTAGGATTTTGCCTGTGCTTAGCTCCATTCCGTTTCTTTTTTTTATCCTGAAAAACTCCCCAGGTCTTAACCATTACTGAATCACTGAAGCTGGAGACATATCTTCCTCACTAACTTTAAGCATCAGCTGTCAGAGCAGCTTACCGATCACTGCACATGTACACAGCCCATCTGTAAATACCCCACCCAACTGTTAACTGTTATGTCATGTTGACATTGGGGATCAGAATGTGACCCACCGTCGCCTGTTTGCTGTACCCGGTGAGGCGCACTCATGTAAACCAGCTCCACATACTTCTTCAGGAGCTTCCGTAGGGCCCCAGTCTTCTCGCGAAACGAGCCGCTGTTCTGTCGGTAACCGTGTATGCACAGGATCCGGAGCGGTGCTGCTCGAGTTACAGTCGCCATGTTTGCAGGAAGTTAACGACAGCTAGTTAATTAAACTGACTGGTTAGGCATTATTATCTTACAAATATTGGTACTTTTACCAATTAAGTTAACTCCACACTATGGCACTTTGATTTGTAGACTGAATTTATTTTTGGAGTTAGTTTCCTTGTCAAGTGAAAACTTATCCGGTGGTACAGGTCCGTCTGAAAATAGTGGTCGTTGGAAACAGAAGCTAAGTTGATGGTTCCTAGGCATAGCATAGTTCCGAGCTAACACAGGAATCATCGTTGCATTGGCCAGGTGATAAACCTTTGAAAAGCCAGATCTATCTGTGCCATTAAAGCGTCTGTGACAGCATGGGACGTGCCATTGAGGCTCCATTTCCATTTTAAAGTAGTCCATTTACTACTTCATTGGCTGATTGCTCCCAACTCACAGGAAGCCCAGATGACTGCTTTTTTTCAATAAAAGATGACTACTTTAAAAAGGTGGAAGCCCTCAATGACAACGTCCACGTGTTATATCCAGGATGAGTCCTCTATCTATCTATCTATCTATCTATCTATCTATCTATCTATCTATCTATCTATCTATCTATCTATCTATCTATCTATCTATCTCTATGACAGCCACAACTTGTTTCAAAGTTACAAGAAATGCCAAGTGCGTCCACTTACATCAGTGCATTCATAACAACCTAACCATTCCGAAACTTCGAATAAAACAAGCCTCACGTAGCAAATTGGGAATAAAAAATGTTGTTGACCAAATTCGACACTCTCTCACTGCCTTCCATACTAAAAGTCCTCACTCCGGCGGCTTATTTTCGTGGACGGATTTTGGGCGTAGAAAAAGCTCTCGCTTCTCCTCTTCGATATTCACTGGTAAAACATAGCAAGAGCCCGTGACTTCAAAATAAAAGTATCACAATGAAGACGGCAAAAAACAATACTAATTGTTGAAATTCCTTCAATTTTATTAGGAAATGTTAGAGAACTTTGTTTAACAATATTACAAAAAAATAATCATTAATAGCCTTAATTGCACAAATAATATTAAAGGTAATGATTACTAGTTATTATGGTAGCAACAGTAATACAAAAAACAAAACATTATTTATGCTACTATTAATAATAGTAATAACAATATGAATATTCTAACTATAATAATCAACTTTAGAAAATACATTTAAATCCTATTGTTATTTAGCCCATCTGTATTACACAGTGTTCATATGTTGTTCATATGCACGATTTTCTCCACATTGTGTCACACAGTAAAATAGGGTCCATTTTTACTCAGGAGCACCTTTTAGTTTCCAAATTCACAGAGTTTACTGCTCTTTTTGCAGCCCTTAAAGAGTGGCCCATCATCTTAAATGCAATAGTTTTTTCCATATTGGACAGGCATATTGCACTGTTCATAAAATGAGCATTGATGCTCCACTGGGTGTAAACTCTATGGATTTGTACGCGAGACGTGCTCCCGAGTAGAATCGACCCCGCTTTCACTGCGACATAACACACAGGCAATTATGTCTGTTGTAATATTTATGTCCAGTCTAAAAAACGTACTACATTTAAGCCCGCAAAATGAGCAGTGACGCTCCTGTGGGCGTAAACTATAGAAAGTAGAATGGACCACCTTTTACTGTTACAAAACATACAGGACATTTTGTGTGGTGCAATAAATGATAGGGGTACCCACTCAAAAAAATGGTTTACTGTTTACCAATGACTGCATGGCCAAGCACGACTCCAACAACATTAAGTTTGCAGACAACACAACAGTGGTAGGCCTGATCACTGACAACAATGAGACAGCCTATAGGGAGGTCAGAGACCTGGCAGTGTGGTGCCAGGATAACAACCTCTCCCTCTATGTGAGCAAGACAAATGTGATGTTTGTGGACTACAGAAAAAGGAGGACCGAGCATGCCCCCATTGTCACTAGAAGCATTTCGCTACACTTGCATTAATTCATTTATTCATTTCATTTAAGTCATTTAGCAGACGCTCTTATCCAGAGCGACTTACAAATTGAAACTTTAACATCTGCTAACTATGTGTATGTGACCAATAAAATTTGATTTAGTGCGTACTGCCCAGTACATCGGTGCCAAGCTTCCTGCCATCCAGGACCTCTATACCAGGCGATGGCAGCTGAAGGCCCAGAAAATTGCCAAGGAGTTTTGAGGTCTTCACTATAATTCTAGTGTAAAAATAGCTCAAAATAAAGAAAAACCCTTGAATGAGTAGGTGTTCTAAAACTTTTGACCAGTTGTGCATATCAATATATGTTTTCTTAAAGCTGCAGTGTTGATTAAGGGCTTGTATAAGTAAGCATTTCACTGTAAGGTCTACTACACCTGTTGTATTCAGCATTTCACTGTAAGGTCTACTACACCTGTTGTATTCAGCATTTCACTGTAAGGTCTACTACACCTGTTGTATTCAGCATTTCACTGTAAGGTCTACTACACCTGTTGTATTCAGCATTTCACTGTAAGGTCTACTACACCTGTTGTATTCAGCATTTCACTGTAAGGTCTACTACACCTGTTGTATTCAGCATTTCACTGTAAGGTCTACTACACCTGTTGTATTCAGCATTTCACTGTAAGGTCTACTACACATGTTGTATTCAGCATTTCACTGTAAGGTCTACTACACCTGTTGTATTCAGCATTTCACTGTAAGGTCTACTACACCTGTTGTATTCAGCATTTCACTGTAAGGTCTACAACTCTTGTATTTGACACATGTGCCAAATATATATATTTTTTTGACCATTTAGGCTTGAGAATTTTTTTTAAATATATACAAATAAATCACGTAATATCTTATATAAATACTTTAAAGTATTCTTTCTATGATAACTAGTATAAATCAATCATTCTAAATATTCTTCATCATTTTCACCCTAATTATTAAATTACAAGGTATACAGGACAGGAGTCTTATTCTGATTTTATGGTGATGTGAAGATGGCGGAAGTGGAGGCTGAGTTCGAATTAAGCAACACGTGGAGCAAAGTTGGTGAAGACGATGTTCTGAATGGACAACGGTAGCATCGAAAACTGGAGCAAAAAGGAAATTGTCAACAATTGTAGTGGAGGAGACGTGTAAATGATGAGGAATCGCTTCTTGTTGGCATGCATTTGCTAAGTAAGGATGCATATTGTATGTAGGATACCCGCTTGTGGTGTCAAAGTGTGAAGTATGCGCTTGTAAAAGTAGGAGGCTATCAGAGTGACCAGAAGTCATCATATTTTGATTAATTGTATTTCTGAAGAGTAGAGTAAGAAAGCAATGGGCCTCAAAATAATCCGGACAACAGAAATGTTGTGTTTTGAACTTCGAAGTAGAGCTCCCGGTCACGATCGTGGTAAGGAGTGGACCAAAATGCAGCGTGGTATGTGTCATGATGATTTATTGATTAAAGAAATCACTGACCACTGAATACAAACTATACAAAACAATAAACGACCATGAAGCTTTAATGATAACTGTGCTGACATAAGCAACTAACGTAGACAATCACCTCTGGACTGGGACTCCGGCAGCGCCGGACAGGCGGGAACACCTGTAGGCGCTGGAGAGGAGGAAGGCTCTGTCAGCGCTGGACAGGCGAGGCGCACTGTAGGCCTGGTGCGTGGTGCCGGCGCTGGTGGTACTGGGCCGAGGACACGCACAGGAAGCCTAGTGCGGGGAGATGCCACCGGAGGGCTGGTGTGTGGAGGTGGTACTGGATAGACCGGACCGTGCAGGCGCACTGGAGCTCTTAAGCACCGAGCCTGCCCAACCTTAACTGGTTGAATGCTCCCGAACCGGGGACACCATGCGTAAATCTGGTGCCATGTATACCGGCCCAAGGAGACGCACTGGAGACCAGATGCGTAGAGCCGGCTTCATGGCACCTGTCTCGATGCCCACGCTAGCCCGGCCGATACGCGGAGCTGGTATGTACCGCACGATGCACCCGCACTGGGGACACCGTGCGCTCCACAGCATAACATGGTGCCTGCCCAGTCTCTCTCGCCCTCCGGTAAGCACAGGAAGTTGGCGCAGGTCTCCTACCTGGCTTCACCACATTTCCTGTGTGCCACCCCCCAATATATTTTTGGGGCTGACTCTCGGGCTTCCATCCACGCCGCCGTGCTGCCTCAGACCAGCGCCTCTCCGCTTCCAGCTCTTCTTTGGGGCGGCGATATTCTCCTGGCTGTGCCCAGGGTCCTTTTCCGTCCAACTCTTCCTCCCATGTCCAGTCCTCCTTGCGCCGCTCCTGCTGCCGCTGCCTGTCACCGCGCCGCTTGGTCCTGTTGTGGTGGGTGATTGGTCCTGTTGTGATGGGTGATTGGTCCTGTCGTGGTGGGTGATTGGTCCTGTCGTGGTGGGTGATTGGTCCTGTTGTGGTGGGTGATTGGTCCTGATGTGGTGGGTGATTGGTCCTGATGTGGTGGGTGATTGGTCCTGTTGTGGTGGGTGATTGGTCCTGTCGTGGTGGGTGATTGGTCCTGTCGTGGTGGGTGATTGGTCCTGTCGTGGTGGGTGATTGGTCCTGTCGTGGTGGGTGATTGGTCCTGTGTGGTGGGTGATTGGTCCTGTTGTGGTGGGTGATTGGTCCTGTTGTGGTGGGTGATTGGTCCTGTTGTGGTGGGTGATTGGTCCTGTTGTGGTGGGTGATTGGTCCTGTTGTGGTGGGTGATTGGTCCTGTTGTGGTGGGTGATTGGTCCTGTTGTGGTGGGTGATTGGTCCTGTTGTGGTGGGTGATTGGTCCTGTTGTGGTGGGTGATTGGTCCTGTTGTGGTGGGTGATTGGTCCTGTTGTGGTGGGTGATTGGTCCTGTTGTGGTGGGTGATTGGTCCTGTTGTGGTGGGTGATTGGTCCTGTTGTGGTGGGTGATTGGTCCTGTTGTGGTGGGTGATTGGTCCTGTTGTGGTGGGTGATTGGTCCTGTTGTGGTGGGTGATTGGTCCTGTTGTGGTGGGTGATTGGTCCTGTTGTGGTGGGTGATTGGTCCTGTTGTGGTGGGTGATTGGTCCTGTTGTGGTGGGTGATTGGTCCTGTTGTGGTGGGTGATTGGTCCTGTTGTGGTGGGTGATTGGTCCTGTTGTGGTGGGTGATTGGTCCTGTTGTGGTGGGTGATTGGTCCTGTTGTGGTGGGTGATTGGTCCTGTTGTGGTGGGTGATTGGTCCTGTTGTGGTGGGTGATTGGTCCTGTTGTGGTGGGTGATTGGTCCTGTTGTGGTGGGTGATTGGTCCTGTTGTGGTGGGTGATTGGTCCTGTTGTGGTGGGTGATTGGTCCTGTTGTGGTGGGTGATTGGTCCTGTTGTGGTGGGTGATTGGTCCTGTTGTGGTGGGTGATTGGTCCTGTTGTGGTGGGTGATTGGTCCTGTTGTGGTGGGTGATTGGTCCTGTTGTGGTGGGTGATTGGTCCTGTTGTGGTGGGTGATTGGTCCTGTTGTGGTGGGTGATTGGTCCTGTTGTGGTGGGTGATTGGTCCTGTTGTGGTGGGTGATTGGTCCTGTTGTGGTGGGTGATTGGTCCTGTTGTGGTGGGTGATTGGTCCTGTTGTGGTGGGTGATTGGTCCTGTTGTGGTGGGTGATTGGTCCTGTTGTGGTGGGTGATTGGTCCTGTTGTGGTGGGTGATTGGTCCTGTTGTGGTGGGTGATTGGTCCTGTTGTGGTGGGTGATTGGTCCTGTTGTGGTGGGTGATTGGTCCTGTTGTGGTGGGTGATTGGTCCTGTTGTGGTGGGTGATTGGTCCTGTTGTGGTGGGTGATTGGTCCTGTTGTGGTGGGTGATTGGTCCTGTTGTGGTGGGTGATTGGTCCTGTTGTGGTGGGTGATTGGTCCTGTTGTGGTGGGTGATTGGTCCTGTTGTGGTGGGTGATTGGTCCTGTTGTGGTGGGTGATTGGTCCCGTGGTGGGTGATTGGTCCTTGTGGTGGGTGATTGGTCCTGTTGTGGTGGGTGATTGGTCCTGTTGTGGTGGGTGATTGGTCCTGTGTGGTGGGTGATTGGTCCTGTTGTGGTGGGTGATTGGTCCCGTGGTGGGTGATTGGTCCTGTGTGGTGGGTGATTGGTCCTGTCGTGGTGGGTGATTGGTCCTGTGTGGTGGGTGATTGGTCCTGTCGTGGTGGGTGATTGGTCCTGTCGTGGTGGGTGATTGGTCCTGTCGTGGTGGGTGATTGGTCCCGTGGTGGGTGATTGGTCCTGTCGTGGTGGGTGATTGGTCCTGTCGTGGTGGGTGATTGGTCCTGTCGTGGTGGGTGATTGGTCCTGTCGTGGTGGGTGATTGGTCCTGTCGTGGTGGGTGATTGGTCCTGTCGTGGTGGGTGATTGGTCCTGTCGTGGTGGGTGATTGGTCCTGTCGTGGTGGGTGATTGGTCCTGTCGTGGTGGGTGATTGGTCCTGTTGTGGTGGGTGATTGGTCCTGTTGTGGTGGGTGATTGGTCCTGTTGTGGTGGGTGATTGGTCCTGTTGTGGTGGGTGATTGGTCCTGTTGTGGTGGGTGATTGGTCCTGTTGTGGTGGGTGATTGGTCCTGTTGTGGTGGGTGATTGGTCCTGTCGTGGTGGGTGATTGGTCCTGTCGTGGTGGGTGATTGGTCCTGTCGTGGTGGGTGATTGGTCCTGTTGTGGTGGGTGATTGGTCCTGTCGTGGTGGGTGATTGGTCCTGTCGTGGTGGGTGATTGGTCCTGTCGTGGTGGGTGATTGGTCCTGTCGTGGTGGGTGATTGGTCCTGTTGTGGTGGGTGATTGGTCCTGTTGTGGTGGGTGATTGGTCCTGTTGTGGTGGGTGATTGGTCCTGTCGTGGTGGGTGATTGGTCCTGTTGTGGTGGGTGATTGGTCCTGTTGTGGTGGGTGATTGGTCCTGTCGTGGTGGGTGATTGGTCCTGTTGTGGTGGGTGATTCTGTCACGATCGTGGTAAGGAGCGGACCAAAATGCAGCGTGGTATGTGTCATGATGATTTATTGATTAAAGAAATCACTGACCACTGAATACAAACCAATAACCAACCGTGATGCTATAATGAGAACTGTGCTGCCACAAGCAACTAACATAGACAATCACCCACAACCCATAATGACAAAACAGGTTACCTAAATATGGCTCCCAATCAGAGACAATGACTAACACCTGCCTCTGATTGAGAACCATATCAGGCCAAACACAGAAACAGACAAACTAGACATCCAACATAGAATGCCCACTCAGATCACACCCTGACCAAACAAAACATAGAAACATACAAAGCAAACTATGGTCAGGGTGTGACGCTCCCGTCAACGGAGTCATCTCGGCGTTAACAACGTCCAGGCTGAATACATGAAGAAAATTCCTGGTGTGGTTGGTGCCCGGCGTCAGACCCGCTGGGCGAAGGGAGGAAAAGAAGAATGTTTCGGTCCTGTTGTTTTTTTTGATAAAGAGCAAATACCTACGCATGTGAAGCCTGGTTGTGTAAAATACGCCATAAAGCGGGCATCCCCAAACCACTGCAGTGTACGAATTGTAAAGAATTTGGCCATGTTTCAAGTGTGCGCAGTCTAGAAGAAAATGTGTTGCTCGTGACATGTAGATTTTTTTTTAAAGTAGCTCTCATGCTAGAAACGTTGTCCTATCTGTCACTGATTTCTGACTGCTCGTGTGCGTGTGAGAGAGTATGTGTTTGTTGGAAATGGGCAAGGACTCCATGTTCTTTGGTAGTGAAAGCTTGTGCATGTTACTCTCATCATGATTGCTTCCAGATAGGTTGAGAATATCAATCCCTCTTTATTTTCCCCTCCCTTCTCTCTCTTTCCTTCTCCCTCTCTCTTTCCCTCTCCCTCTCTCTTTCCCTCTCCCTCTCTCTTTCCTTCTCCCTCTCTCTTTCCCTCTCCCTCTCTCTTTCCTTCTCTCTCTCTCTTTCCTTCTCCCTCTCTCTTTCCCTCTCCCTCTCTCTTTCCTTCTCTCTCTCTCTCTTTCCTTCTCCCTCTCTCTTTTCCTCTCCCTCTCTCTTTCCTTCTCCCTCTCTCTTTCCCTCTCCCTCTCTCTTTCCCTCTCCCTCGCTCTTTCCTTCTCCCTCTCTCTTTCCTTCTCCCTCTCTCTCTCCCTCTCTCTTTCCTTGTCCCTCTCTCTTTCCTTCTCCCTCTCTCTTTCCTTCTCCCTCTCTCTTTCCTTCTCCCTCTCTCTTTCCTTCTCCCCTCTCTTTCCTTCTCCCTCTCTCTTTCCCTCTCCCTCTCTCTTTCCTTCTCCCTCTCTCTTTCCTTCTCCCTCTCTCTTTCCTTCTCCCTCTCTCTTTCCTTCTCCCTCTCTCTTTCCTTCTCCCTCTCTCTTTCCTTCTCCCTCTCTCTTTCCCTCTCCCTCTCTCTTTCCTTCTCTCTCTTTCCCTCTCCCTCTCTCTTTCCCTCTCCCTCTCTCTTTCCTTCTCCCTCTCTCTTTCCTTCTCCCTCTCTCTTTCCTTCTCCCCTCTCTTTCCCTCTCCCTCTCTCTCTCCCTCTCTCTTTCCTTGTCCCTCTCTCTTTCCCTCTCCCTCTCTCTCTCCCTCTCTCTTTCCTTGTCCCTCTCTCTTTCCTTCTCCCTCTCTCTTTCCTTCTCCCTCTCTCTTTCCTTGTCCCTCTCTCTTTCCCTCTCCCTCTCTCTTTCCTTCTCCCTCTCTCTTTCCTTCTCCCTCTCTCTTTCCCTCTCCCTCTCTCTCTCCCCCTCTCTTTCCTTGTCCCTCTCTCTTTCCCTCTCCCCTCTCTTTCCTTCTCCCTCTCTCTTTCCTTCTCCCTCTCTCTTTCCCTCTCCCTCTCTCTTTCCCTCTCCCTCTCTCTTTCCTTCTCCCTTTCTCTTTCCTTCTCCCTCTCTCTTTCCCTCTCCCTCTCTCTCTCCCTCTCTCTTTCCTTGTCCCTCTCTCTTTCCCTCTCCCTCTCTCTTTCCCTCTCCCTCTCTCTTTCCTTCTCTTTCTCTCTTTCCTTCTCCCTCTCTCTTTCCTTCTCCCTCTCTCTTTCCTTCTCCCTCTCTCTTTCCCTCTCCCTCTCTCTCTCCCTCTCTCTTTCCTTGTCCCTCTCTCTTTCCCTCTCCCTCTCTCTTTCCTTCTCCCTCTCTCTTTCCTTCTCCCTTTCTCTTTCCTTCTCCCCTGCTTTCCCTCCCCCTGCTTTCATCTGAGAGTGGTCCAGAAGCCTATACTCAAAAGTATCCAAAGTAAATATAATTGCTAAAATATACTTAAGTATCAAAGTAAAAGTATAAATAATTAAATATTCCTTATACGAAGCCAACCAGATGGCACCATTTTATTTTTTTCTGTTTGATTTATGGATAGTCTGGGGCACACTCCAACACTCAGACATCATTTCACAAATAAAAGCATTTGTGTTTAGTGAATCCGCCAGATCAAAGGCAGTAGGGATGAGCAGGGATGTTCTCTTGATAAGTGTGTGAATTAGACCATTTTTCTGTCCTGCTAAGCATTCCAAATGTAATGAGCACTTTTGGGTGTCAGGGAAAATGTATGGAGTAAAAAGTACATTGTTTTTTTAGGAATGTAGTGAAGTAAAAGTATATATAGTAAAGTCAAGTACAGATACACAACAAAAAAAACTTAAGAAGTACTTTAAAGTATTTTTTACTTAAGTACTTTACACCACTGGTGTATGTAGATTGTGAGTGGGCGTAGATTGTGGGTGTAGTGGATTTGATTGTGGTGTAGGTTGGTGGTTGTGATATATGTAGGTGCTTATGTATTTATTTTGTTGTGTGTGTCGTTTCTCTTCA